>NC_143553.1:89422500-89731944 GCF_054136105.1 Typopeltis vanoorti
TTTTTCTTCTTCCACTATCCAGCATTTCCGGAGGTTCTCTTTGGTCCCTGTCGTTTCGTGTTGTGTGTTCGAATTCTCTGTCGGATATTTCTGTCTTTTTCTTCGTATTCATCTTTTCGAACCTTCTGCGTCTTCCAGATTTTTCTGTCATTACCATTTCATCCTCTTTCCAACTCTATCTGCTCGTTTATCATTTTTCTTACGTCACGCAAGCTGCTTATCAATATTCTATTAAAAAAAAAAAAAAAAAAAAAAACTGAAACCTTACAAAAACGCGATAATGCATTTTAGTCTAATGCATTTAGATTTTTCAACGATTATTTTTCTTTCGCAATCTACAGATACCGTCAACAAAGAAAAAAATAAATAAAACTGTCGTTATGCAAGATCCGTAAATGCCACAGTTAATTTACTGTTTGAGTAAATTAATGTATGGAAAAAGATTGATTCAATGAATCTGCTTGTCCGCATTTTAGTGTAGTGTAATTAAATAGTATAATAATAATAATAATAAATTATTATGTGGATCTTGATGCATATGATATCGTTTTCTATATCATTTAGCACGACAAAACGACTATTTTCTATTGCCAAGAAATCATAAAACAAATAACCGATCCTTTTTATGATTTCGTGCTCGGGTTCTACTTTTGCTTACCATACCGGTTATTATAGCCATGGATAGAGCCTTGGTAGCCCAGTCCGTTTCGACGATGCTCTTTCATTGGAAAGAAAACACCCGGGTTCGAATCCGTCTACCAGGCGCTCCTTTATGACGACTTTCCACCTGAAGGTGAGTTAGCGGATCTCATAAAGCGATGGAAGAGTTCTTCGTCCCGGAAACTTGTTGGATGTGGTTTAGAACTTCTGCATGGTACGGTGTCGGTCTGTTTGAAAGCATAAAGAACAGATGCGAAATTTGTTCATTTACAGACCGAGACACTGGCTATGAGGCCAGTGTATTAAGTGCGTTGACTGCAGTGGCGGCTCGTGGCTTCAAATCGTGGGGGTGCTGCAACTTTCGAAATATACATACACACTATGAGTACAGCGTATACGTGTTTGGATAAATATTAAAATTATGGTAAAATTTTTTTAAAAAATTAAGCATGAAAAAATATTGTTTATTATCGATAAAATTATACAGTTTAGTATAATTCAAAATTACTTAAAAATAAAATCCATTATCGTAACCCCAATGATGTTCTAAAATAAAAACTATAACAAATGTTATGTCTTTAATTGTAATGTCCAAATGTTTAAAGAGACGGAGTAAACACGATAAGCACTACGAACACTCTACTACTGGCGCAAACTGCATATAAACAACAGTGGAACTGCGCGACGGACAGTGCCGCATTATTCTAATAGCGCGTATCTCACAATCACGTGTATATGCTTGCACGCGTAGCAATATTACACTGTGGTAAACACAGTGCTGCTAACGTCCTTCGCCCTCCTAAGTGCTACAAGATAGATTTTTATTATTTTTTATACAAAATAAGAGAATTGTATAGGATTGTTGATGATAAAATTAAACATTACAAGCAAATATAAATAAATTAATCAATATATTTATATATCGAGAAAAATTGGGGGTGCTACAGTTTCGCAGTGCCTATGCACGAGCCGCCCCTGGTTGACTGCATGTTTACTGATCCTTTTTCCAGACGAAATACTCGAGTTTTGAATGCACTACGCAGTTGCCCTCGATGCAAACTGCCGGAGACATTGTAAAATGTGTCTCCGGCAGTTTTACAGTGTATTTCCAACAATGATTCGTTGTCACATGTACCGACTGATTGACAATATATCGCTGTTGGTGAATGGCCATCAAGATGTTCAACTTTACGAACCATATATTTAGTGTATCACTCTAACATCTTTATTTTTTTTACTATACCGGACAGATAAAAAAAAAAAAACGTGCAATAAAAAGATTATTTATAATAAATAATTGTCAAAGGATTCAGTAAAAGTATTTGTCAGAAGTACAACAATGATGGGAAGTTGGGAGTTGAAGTAATCCACTCATCTCTAATAGCAGCGGAAACACGTTTTTTATAGTTTCATAAAATCCACATTTTTTTAAATGGAAACAACTTCCTTTTACGTGCACGAAACTAACACGAATTAGACACGAACCAGTCGTCGCCGTAAACAGAAACATTACGGAAAGACACAGATGTTTAGCGGAGAACTGTGTTCTTTCTAACAGTTACTAACGGAAGAACTCTGTTAAATGCAGTGACCCACATTTGACGTGTATGTGTGCGTGCGTGCGTGCGTGCGGGAGAGAAAGGAAAGTTGAACGCGAGATGATGAATCTAACTAAACACACCGCAACCGAGAAATTTGTTTTTCAAGTAAGATTATATCATGCGTTTTTATTTTTCAACCGTTACTTTTATAAAAGGGTTGATGCGTGGTGCTGTGCTAAGAAACTGACCGTGTTTTGATTAAAAAACAGGGGGGAAAAAAGTCTAAAAAAAATCAATTCATTTAGCCTTATTATAGAAATGTCCAAAATTGTTCTATCGCAGACGGAATTTGAACGAAGACATCGCTTGTTATACGACAAAGATAATTTCTGACAAACTATTATGACCTTGAGTCACCTTGATGACATACTGCTATCCATTAGTTGCTGGATGCTTTCGTATATTAACTGATTTCTATTGAAACGGTCTGAAGGATTTACGTTTGCTTTTTAAATAAGAATCACGTGCGGTATGAGCATAAAAGGATTTTTTCCGAGATTAATTTCTCTGTGTGCACACACACATACACACACTGCATAGTCACTTACCGTGAATGATGCTACTGAAAGATGATCTTAGTTTTTCACGGCACACGAAGAGGATAAAAGAGACAGACACACACACACAGGGAGAGACCTGATGGATGTGTTTGTCAATGCAATGCAGCTACAGTGACAGCAAACATTAAAGATTGAGCAAGTAAGACTCCTGAAACGACAGTGATGAAGAGATGACATTCATAAAATAAACAAAACCAGGGGGTCGTGACCTAAGATTCTGGAAAGAAGAAATGTCAGGCTTGATTTCCGTGAACATCGAGGCAGACAAGCGGAGAGAGGAAGATGGGAATGACTTGAAAACGAAGAGAGACTTTTATGTATCCGGACGTATAGATATGAGTAAAATAACAGATCCGAAAAGGAGAGAAGAATGGAATAGAAAGAAAGAATATTGAGTTAGACGGATTTTCTTTTACAATAAGTGCCTCTTGCATCTAAGTCTCTCTCTCTCTCTCTCTCTCTCTCTCTCTCTCTCTCTCTCTCTCTCTATCTATCTATCTATCTATCTATCTATCTATCTGTCTATCCATTTTTTTTATTTAGTTTGGTGTCTTGTCTGGCACTTTTGGTTCTGAGAACAGAAATACTGTTCTTTAACAGCAGTGGAGAATGTAGCGATCGTTACCATAGCAACAGTCGGCTCGGTGGAATATTCGGACTCCAATGGCAGTTGGCTAGGGATGCGTGGTAAAATTTTTATGGTCTGTTCTCTTTGAATTGAAAAGGGAATGTTATACTACCAGAACGGCCTAATCGATCAATTCTTCAGTTTGTAGACGGAAGTATACCAGCAGAATTTTTCCGATTGTAAATCTTTTTTGCTTAGTCGGTTTAGTAGACATTGCACCTCCCCCTCCCCCCTCCCCTCTTTCCCAACATGCCTTCAGTCGTTGTTTGGAACTGCCAGAGGGCCGAAGCTACAAAAACCTATAATCCATTTGTTTAAGGAAAAGTTGACTATTCTAAACAATGGACTATTTGCTGTTCTTTTCATCCCCTTTCTTCTTTCGCATCAAAAAGCCTTTTTTCGACGTGAAAGTTGATAAAAATTTTATTTGGGTGTAAACAACGAAGACGTTTTTTACGGTTATGCTTCTCAAATGTTTTCTGTTGGTGTAGCAAATTCGCTCGTTGACCTGCCCTCTAGTCGGTGAGAAACTGCCAAAATTTAAACGGTTCCTTTTTCTATAATTCTCTTTGGTATCACATACGATTTAAATGCTGTTTTGCGTAAGCCTTAGAATCTACTAAATGCGTAGAAAGAAGGGTGTTATTGGAGTAATTAAATTTATACATAAAGTATAATTAATAACTCAAGTGAGCCTCCGTAGCTCAGTCGTTATAGACGAAGCCCTTTGTGTGGAAAGACCTGGGCTCGATTCCCATCTGGTCATCTTTCGAATAAAGATGAGTTAACCGGTCTCATACGAAGGTGTAGGGGTTTTTTACTCCCTGAAACTCGGGTTTTTCATCCCTCAGAACAGGTAAACCGGCCCCTTGAACACACACACACACACACGGATCAGTAATAAAATGTATAGTTAATCCCTCATTAGGAGGGCTCAACACGTCCTAAGAGAAGGGAGAGGAGAGAAGTATTCGTTGCAATATTCCCGCTAGACAAAAAAAAAAAAAAAAAAAAAAGAATAGTCGCTATTAATAAATATCATTGTTGACTTTTCCGGTGAGAGTTTGACATTTCAATATTTCAAGAAAAACCTAACGGATCAATGTTCTGTAAAGATTTCTTAAGATGATTTGAGAGGTACCCATGACAACGACATGGCCTTCCGCCACATTACGAATCTATTGTCTTGTGAGTAACGGAATATATATTGGCCGATAGTTTTTGAAGTTATGAAAAATAAATTTTGGATTATTTTCAACTACTGGAAATAAATACCATTTTTCGTATGATTTTTGAGTTCTAAAATAAAACAGTAATAAATCGTGAATTAATGTAAAAAAAAAAAATTCTTCCTTAATGTAGGCTATTTTTAAAACCATCTTATGTATTTCGAATGACAAAATTGATCATAGTAAAACATACTTAAACACGTATCCGACAATTGTGCTCTGGCTGGACGGATTTTGATGAAATTTAGTAATATAATCTTTACTAAAACATGTCGAGTGATCTCAGTTTTGACTTACGACATTTTATTTGCAAAAAGAATCGGAACGTTACAAAATGATAATACAAATAGTAATAATGAAACATCTACACAGACAAAATCAACTCTAGTTTCCGAATACGCATTTTGTATTATTTTTCTAGGAATATTTCCATACTTGTTTATGATTGCTAACATTGCTGAAAATGTGACACAAATGTCAACAAGCTTTATTAGAATTAACGCAGCTGCATAAATTCCATTGTGGAAAGGCGGGAGCGGGGGGGGGGGTGCAAGAAGAATGTGTTGCTATGATACAAAGGAGAAGTTTCTTGATAACGTATAATAAGGATATTTAGGAACCTTTTCAATAATAAAGGGGGTGGAGAAAATGGTACCTCGAGTGTCATTCGTAGCAGTAATGAGATCATCCAAAGATTAAAAGGCAGTTTGTGATCCTTGTTAGAAATAAATTTGGTATTTCAAGACACCTCATATAGCCATAAACCACACAAGATTACCACCGAAAAAGAAGATAGCCTTAAGAATTCGATGTGGTTTGTATACTGATTTTTGCTGCTTCCCCCCCCCCCCCGCATTCTTATTGCTGCTATCGCATTTATTTGGAGAATAAATTACATCGCTATCCACTAGTCCTGGATCATTGGAATGTCAGCGTCTCATTTCACACAGCTGGCACAGTGCCAAAGCGCGTCTAGGGAAAGAACCAATGAGATATGGACAAACACCATCGATATTTCTTCTCCTTTTTTTTTTTAACCTCCTTTTTATAAGATAACATTACCATTGTCAAAATATGAAGTAGGAAATAGGTGAGAGAAATAAAAGTTCTTTTAGGTGCAAAATATGAGACCGAATTGAAGGCGCATCTGCGCATTGAATAGGAATTAAACGACGGTATTAAACTGTAATTGCTTTCGAAGCTTCTTACTATTCTTGAGATTAGTCTATTAGGATGAATGAACATCCTTATTAATCCTATATAATACTGATGTTCCTGCAGAGATGTATGAAATCTTGAACGAGTTTACTTTATCAGCTTAATCTACCATTTCAAATTGGAGACAGAACTCCTTATGTTAGTAATAACAATACTGAAGCTATCTTTTCTGTGACGTAATAATGCATTTTAGCTCATATAATTACTATAGAAACAGTTTTAACTGAAATACACAATTTGAATTGTTGATGCCAACAATAATATCGACATTATTGCAAACTGAAAACTACAACAATGGACTCATAGGAAATAGACAAGTCTATCCTATTTTACTATAACAAATGTAAACGACAATCCATAAAGTACTTTTGTTTGGCCAACTATAACTCTACATTTGTAAGATTATTTGCATAAAATGGTAACGGAAAATGATTATAGATGTCAGATAATAAAGGTTTGAGCATTAATTGGAGCATTAATATATAGACTGGCCGGTCGAAATTAATGGGACAGTGGTATCGACGTTGCCCAGATAGTAGTACATTATGAGTCGCCCATGACCCTATTAAGAGAACCCAGATTGCAGCAACCAATCAACTTAGCTGCAGACAGGAAACGTGTTCAGCGAGATAGTTACAAACCACGCTTCGCTAATCAGTTATATGGAAAGGATGTGTGACATGGGGTAGACAATATTCGATGCGCAGTGGTTTAAAAGAGTAATTTTAGAAAATATTATATATTGGACCAGAAATTGAAATCCGTATTTATAAATTATTTTAGCCGCGATTTTTACATCCCTTGCTTTATTTTCCTAGTCAAATATCGTTAATAGAAAATAAAACCTGAATAAATGAAATATTGTCTTAATATACAATTTTGAGTATTTAGAATGCACTGTATGAACGGTGTCATTACTTCAGTAATGACACCGTTCATACAATTCGTTCCGTCACTCTTAACGCGCCTTTTATTCCAGAAGATATTGGATATCATAAAATTGGTAGTAATGGACCGAAAAAATTGTAGGGAACTCATCTAAATTTAAAATTTTACAGAATCCAATGTGGGATTGAATTTTCAAATGATTGATCAAGTGTAGTGAGACACTGAAACTCCCTAATGGACGTACACAGTAGCTATGGGCCACCATTAAAGCTAATGGAAGCGATAGTTTGACCTTAATGGCGTCATAGCCACACTTCGGGTCTGTTGGGAGAAGTGTAAGAGTAATCTACAGACAACATACCTAAAATAGTTTCTTTACTTGTTGTGATTAATCTCCTACCACATTCATAATGAATTCTGAACATGCATTATCTACAGGCATATAATGTTGATAGAAGTCCCATCTCTTTGAGCAGTCTTGTTTCCATCTAATGGAATAAATCTTCGTAGAATACATCATTGATGATGGAAGTCATGTTATTTGCTGAAGACCATTGATAATTGTGAATAATGAAATATAGAAAATATTGCAAATTAAATGGATAAATATTTGCACAATCGATCGATGGTTTAAATGTCTATATAAGCCCAAACTTCCAGGTAGGTGACATATATTGAATCAGTTGATCCAATCTTTAAATATTTAAAAGGATTTGCAGCCAAATTATCTCATTATTGACAATAAATTTATATGTGTTTCGTTAATAGGACTGGTTATGGACTAGGCATGATATAAATCTTTCTAATATTAATTAATAGCCCAATGTTATTAAATCATTTATACTTATAAATGATTTTATAATGAATAGTAAAATTAATTGATGATAGATGGCAGCATAATAGCATTGGGTATATAATATTGAATATATAATATTTAGGATATTACTACTTCTTTCTTCAGCAAATAAATTAGGCTAATTGAGTTGGTCACATATAATATGTTATCTTACTATTTCATTAAAGGGAGAGATAGAGAGAGGTGATTTATTTATTTATTTTTTATCTACTGCATCCTCTCACACGACAAGATAACGTAAGATCTACTCCACTGGCATTAATTAGAATCCCAAACATCTAGTGATAAAGAGTCCGTCAGTGAATTAATAATTGCGCAGTATTAAGTCTCCAGACGCGAGAAGCGGGCTAGTGTAGATAAAATTAACTTTCTTTCTTTCGAGGTACGCATTCTGTCAGTGTCGAGTGGGACGCGTGACTTGCTGACAACTAATGAGAAAAGGAAAAATCCACCAAACCACCTACAAGTACTCTGCCCTTTTAATTAAGACAATTTCGTTTTCCCCGAAAAGTGGTTGTTTAAAATTAAAATAGAAATTTAATGTATTGTCCTGTAGTACAGACATAAATTGCAAAAAAAAAAAAAAAAAAAAAAAAAAAAAAAAAAATTACGAAGAGAAGTTTCGACGGCTTTGACACAGTCTTCTTCAGATGACGCAGATTGCACCGTAGTTTTACATGCACTCTTTAAAAGGCTGATTTTTTAAGACTAGATACACAGAAATACCAGAAATAAATTTCATTGTGTAAAGATGAAAGAGAGAGAGAGAGAGAGAGAGAGAGAGAGAGATCATCTCACCACTTAGATTTATTCTTTCTAGCATAAACCTCTTCCTTAATTCTGTGTGTTGCACTTGTGTGGGTTTTCTCTGCTTATTTGATTACGGGATTGTAAAGCGCGTTATTAAATTATGTAAATGAAATGTACCTCGTTTATCATCTCGTTGTTGTGCTCCTGAATAATCTACAACGAGCAATTCCAGGTAGTCTTAACATATCAAAATATCCATCTGTATGATTGCTTGGTCTGTAAATTTTAAAACCTAACAAAAGAGTCTGAGTGTTCGTAAATTCAACAATTGTAGATATCTGAATTGTCTTTTATGTTTTTTGAATGAACGATCGATAAAAACCTTTGTTGTTTGTGCTTTTTAAATATGCAATGTACACATTGTTGCCTTTCTTTTTTTTTTTTTTGATATACAAAGAGAAGCAGACGACAAAAGCATGGTGAAGATTTCACCATTGTTAGCGATATTCATTGTTTGAATTTTTGTATTGTTTATCGCTCAAATACAATAATCAGTTAATTTATTTTTAAATTAATAATTAGCGCTTAGATTTTAAGCTTTGATTATTTTTGTGTGATCCTATTTGAAAAAGTACATTAGGAAAGTTGTGAATTTTATGACACAAAGATTAAATATTTGAATTATACTAATAATAAGACTTTTGACAGATAAATAGATGGTAAGATAATAAAGCCATTTTCGTAGTTCTTGAATACTCAAACCATAAAGCACCTGAAATATCAAATAAATGATTTATATAAAACAAATAACATCCGATATATTATATATAGAAAGTCAGCTCTCTAGTAGTAGTTTATAATTAATATTTTAATTAAAATGGCGATCTCATTCTTCTTTAGTGTATTATAGTACTGGCTACGTGATGTCACAAAGCTTATTCATAAGAATCATAACAATAATGTAACCTTCACGTAACAATGGTTTCTCCATTAAGTAAATTTGTTCTCTAATTACTTAATAACAATTTTTAACAAGAGATGTACATAACATAATTGGTTTTTCTTTTATGTTTGCTATCCGTTACGACGAAATCTCAAAGGAATAAAGCACTGACGAAATTACATAATTCCTTGCACGATCTTTCTAAACTGATAACATGAATTCATTACAATAAAAAACAAACAACTGCATACTTACGTCCGACAGTATGCGTCAATTGTATATTGCATCAACATGCGTCGAAAACTTTTTTTTTTTTGCAAGCTACAGAAATGCCGATGTAGCAAAACTTGCATCCGAGTCGGTCATGCCCGTACAACGCAAGCGGAGGGTTCAAACAGCGGCAAAGCAAGGCACCCAAACACACATCCTCTTATTCTCTTTCTATCTTCCTGTTCAAAACTGATTCTTTACGTATTAAAAAATAAAATAAAGCCAAAAGAAGTTACCAATTAGTACGTACACACATGCAAAGTATTTACCTTCGGTCCAGAGTTGAGGATGTTGCAGAGAGAGAGACAACACAGTGCAGGTCAGGAGGCGCGCGCTTAGACGTGAGGGTACTGATGCCGTAGCTTGGAGTCTTCGGAAATCCGAAGCGTTAAAGAGAACAGACGTTGGGAGCGGGAGGAAGGAGATGATGGACCAGTCCACAGAGAGAGCAAAGGCGGGGAAGGGGAGGTGCACGGAGAAGAGTGACGTGACACCGGAGGGGGTGATGTTTCGGACCAGTCGCGCAGAGGACTGCGTCACCTTTAGTTGCATTTAAAACTATACCGTTTGTGCCGTCTGTCCAAATATGTAAAGAGGGTGGAAAGATAGGACGACTTCTCGAATTATATCCATAATTAGCCTTCTTTGAATAGCATTTTCGGCAGAGAAAGGTCCCTTAGAGAATATTTAATGATTTTTTTTTTTAAAATAAATATGCTGATGTTAGCAGGGGAAGCATCCTTTGCAGGAAAACGGACGAATTTTTTGGACTTGCTTTATACGTCCAGTTGTTCGCCTATTTCTTATGCATCGAAAGACAACATAAAGGAAAGCTAATTGGTAGTAATTGAGTAAAAGCGTCGTTAGCTATGACCTTTTCCATCTGTGAGAGAAAATGGGATGATTGTCTCATGGGCTTTTCGTAGCTCATCTTAATCTCAACTGTTGAACGCGCTCTTTGTTTCCGAAGGACTTTGATTGACTTTTCGTGTTACGTGCACAACCTCCCCCTCAGTCCTCTTGTGGCCACGTTCTAATTCCATGTTACCGACTAGCAACAACGCTAATAAGATTCTTTTACTTTTGTGCGGATTTCCATTTACCCTTAGTCTTCCATTTGAAAACAATCTCCAGATGTTATGAAGTTTCTTTGTTTTCATAACTCCTTGCCAACATTATATCGTTACGAGTATCTTTGAAAAGCTCCAGGTAAGTCGAAGTGGTTTGGCAACACAATATTGATGTAACTGTTCCTTATAATGCTATACTGACTTTAATTAGACTTGAAGGCTATAAAATAGTAGGTGGATGGATTACTGTAATTGATGTAATGCCCTGAAAAATTATAAGCGGAAAGTACTGCTTTGGAAACTATGCATCCTTTTCTACGTGATGGAAGATCTCCATTAAGCAAGGAGGTGCTGTTGCACCAGAGATGAAAATCATTTTTTGACAACCCTCTCCTGAGTTCAAATATCTGGTGGTTTAGATAATAGTAAAGCAGTTAACGGTATGCAGCTAGAATATTTTGTCTGTAAGCAATATCATGGCTTTTTTGAATAGGATGGAAAACCTAAGAGTCCGATCTTAGAAGGGGGTTGTAATCTAGTTACTACCGCACAGAGTCGCTCCGTACTACAAACAATCCGTTCAGTGTAAGTTACGAACCCTTGACCCATCAGAGTAACACTTTACCTCATAAGCCAAGTTTCATGGCTTCGATAATAATAATCAGGGCCGTCGCTATGCTGGATGTCGCCCGCCTGCAAAGCTGAAATGGGCGCCTCCAAACAAATAGCAATTTATTTATTTATTTTTATTTTTGTCATAATCATGTGGAAAGAATTTGCGAGAATTTTTTGTAAATTTGTAACTTTTTCTAACTGTAAATTTGCAGCAATTATATTGGCTTATCTAATTATTATTATTAATTAATTCGTTTACAAAAATTTAAAGAAAGAATGAAACTGCATACTAACACTTCGAAACGGCGCCCACCTTGCAGTGACGCCCGCCTTCAATGCAGGCCAGCTTCCGTCTGCCCTGATAATAATAATAATATTATTATTATTATTACGTTCTGTATACATTAGAAACATGAATATATACACTGCTTGGAAAGAAGTCAACAGATACCATAGTGAGAGGAACAAACAGCAGTAGCGCCCACCTTAATAAGATGAAGGACGCCCTTTCGCAGCGACTGCAGCAATCTTAATGGGCATACTTACCACAAGCGCACAATAGGATCAATGGGAATTTTGGGCCATTCTTCCTGTAGGCATGTAATGAGGTCCTAGACTGTTTGTGGGGGCGGACGTCACTTGATCTCACCCGATGATCCATTTCATCCCACATTTGTTCAATAGGATTGAGTCAGGGCACCGTGGAGGTGACGTTCATGTTCACAAACCAGGCAGTTACAGCAGCAGCAGTGTGACACGGAGCGTTGTCTTGCTTCAGAGATAATGGTCAGTTCCTTGGAAATGCCACAAAGTAGGAAGTGTTGCACTGTCCAGAATGTTCAGATCCCTCTCGGAGTTTTCTGTGTTCGCCGCACCACAAACAGAGATGCGATGCTATTCAAGGAAAAACAGGACCAGATGATCATAACGCCACCTCCGAATTTCATAGCTAGGGTCACTCACTAAGAGACGTTCACTGGACATTCACCACACTCACACCCGTCTATCTATTCGGTAGAGGATATTGAGCGATTCGTCACTTCACGCCACAGCTTTCCAAGGCTTCTACGTCCCACTGTCTCCGCTCTTTGCATCACTGAAGACGAAGCGACATGTTGGTTCCTGTAACGCGGGGATTGCATATTTCAGTTCTACTATGAATCCCATGTTTTGAGTCTCGGTTCTGAATGTTTTTGTACAGATTTTTGTTCCAGTCGATGCCCAGAACTCTGCATGTGTTCTGGGCATCGACGGCCGACAAATGGCAGTGTTTACATATTATCCTTCGTAGCACCCTACAGTCACCTTCGATGAGTGTGGTTGGTCGTCAGCTGCGGATGGCACTTACAGTCGGCTCCCATCGCTTCTGCCTCAATATGGCATCACTGACTGTTGACCTGAGATGGCCTAATTCGTCAACAATTTGCCGAATGCAAGTAGATGATGTATCCACTTGCATCCTCGAAACTTGTGCTAAGCTTATCTGAGTATGACACTGGTTAGTTATTGCTTATTAGTGTGTTCCAAATAAACCTGATGTACACTACACTACACCACTGCAGTTCGATGAAAATGCACGCGCGCGGGCGATACAGTAATGTGATGATAATGCATCATTAAACTGGAGAGTCTGAGCTAGAATAGTTCACCTTATGTGGTCTGTAATGCATACGAATTTCTCTTTCATAGTATGTCTTAAGGTTCTTAAGGTTGAAATCGTTATAATTAACGTTATAATTTAATTATAATCGTTATACGATACTTGGTTATGGTTATTTTGTAGTTAGCATCAAAATAATATTTTTGCATAACTATGTGACAACATAAGTGTTTGGATATAGTATTTTTGTTCTGTCATTACAGTGTGGATAAAACTGGTATCAACTTTATTATTTTATAGAGTAATGATAATAATCAATTTAATTTGTAGCCTGCACAAAACGCATATACGTTGTTATAGCGTATCTTAATTCTCTGACAGTGTTTTGTATTTAGTGTTTTGGTGTATGCAGATATTAAGTCTCTGTAGTACTTTTATGCTATTGTGTGGAGTTGGCTTTGTAGATGATTCATATGATATTCCACTTCATATATGCATCACGGTCAATTCCAAGGCATCATATTGTTTTCATTGCTTCTCGTTGTGTTAGTTTTGCTGTTGTATTCTACATGTTGGCGGGCAGATATTGGATTGTTATATACTTATTATCAGCTGATTGACTCAATGGATTTCTGAATATTATTATCTTTTTATTTTCGGAGTTAAAGTGGATAGAGTTTACGCTGAGCTAATTATCGACCACATTTATGTCACGCTGCTTGTTGTTTGCATTATTATGGACGGATACCATAGCTGTATCATCTGCTTATTGAAATATTTGGCTTCTGAAAAGTGGCTAGTTAGAATTGGAGATAGAATCGCTCCCAGTGGGACTCCGCGAATTGCTGGTAACACTTTACTGAAATTGAACCATGCGTGTCTTTTTTTAGACATTGAAGACAATTTCTAAAGTACGTGTGCACACTTATTCCAACATGGCTTAACTTTTCTAACAGTTTCATGTATCAGTGTTAAGATGAGTTGATAATAGCAGTCGTAATAATTTAATTTTTATCTAAGATATTTAGGTCTGACAAAATCCTTCAAGGAGATGTTCTTTTATTCTTAGAGAAACTGTATGCTGTATTTTCGAATTATATGAAGGTTTTCTGTATATGGTGAGAGTTGATTAATAACGTTCTGCTCCATAATTTTGTTAATAATTAGTCGTATAGCTAGAAGTGTCGTTGCTTCTAAGATTATATTTTGTGTTATTCATGGATACATATTTTGATTTTCTTTGTAACTTTTTTCATAATATATATCGTCCAGTGTTTAAATTGGACATAGACAATAACAGAATAGCAAAGCTCGATTGTTGGATGAATAAATTTGTTCGGAAGAAGATGCATTCAGGCATACGGTGTTTACCAGGAATCTACTGCATTCCAACTCGTCCATCCTATTAAAAAAGGGTGGTACTTGATTGGTCTCTTCGTATCATGGACTTTGACTTTCTATGGACCAATCACGATGTCTTTTTAAACACCTGTGCAGTGATGATTTCCATGGTTGATGTTAGGTCAATATATCGTTAGCCTTCCTTAGAAACTGAGACTATGCAGCTTATTTCATACGCATCCGAACTACCGTAGGCGTTTTTGAACCCTAGGTCAATTCTTTTCATATTTGATTGTCAAGATACTCGTACCTATCTTTCCTTGGTACCTTTCGATCCACTGATACGGTTACACCTCATTATTTCTTTATTGAGACCACTGATATCCAGCGACTGATCCTCTTTCGAAGTCCGTAAATTCATTTCCACGTGCCATTGACGTCATGAACACGCACAATCGACTCTAGTGAGTTTATTTATCTCTGGTTTGTCTTACAATAGCAGTATAGACCACACGTAACGAGAAGCTTTCTTTCAAAACGGATGAGGTGTCTCGATACTTATTTTAATTCAATGTACATATAAAACGTTTCATTTGTTTTATAATTCATGATGGGTATGACCTCATGCTTCCATGTTGTCAGATCTGGTTTAACGGCAGGCGACAGTCGATATTATCTATAATCAAAATACTATCGATGATTTATGAAGTCGCGCCAGCATTTCGTGTCAGTTATTAGTGTAGTACGGAACGTACAGCCAGAGATTCTAGTCTTACCTACACTAAGTTATTTAAAAATTAATTTAGAATCTGTTACTTTTAATGTTAAGGGGAAAAAACCTTTGTTTTATTAGAAACCATTTCAGCGGATAATTTTATCTACTGATCTCAAATGAAATCTTTTTTAGGCTTTTTTGAGTATACTCTGAATAGCGTTGCATTCTTTAACATTGATGGGACTATTCAATAATAAAAATACCGTGTGATTCTCTGACGTCATACCTGTTTATTCATTTCAATTGTTGCACGATGGAAAGAATTAGAATACTACATTATGGTAAATAATGTTACTATATTGTTATTATTATCATCATTTTGTTTGTGATAGAAATATTTTGTTTCCGTGTTGGTATATTGGAAACAATCATAATTCATGGTCAATATATGATGGGATGTTGGGACCAAAGAAGAAGACTGAATACAGTCTTCTTCTTTGGTCTTTTTCCGTGGTTGTTAATGCTCATGACCTAACAAATATCCTTGGTTTTCGTCATCTTAATTTTGAGGAACTAGAATATTAAATTGTAATTTTTAATTTAAATTTTAATATTTTAATTTAATGTTTTGTCTGTGAATTGTGTGTGTTCTTCTGGTTCGTTTGCATGTTTTGTGATATAAAAACCAGTTTCCAGCGCCGGGGGGGGGGTTTCCACATCTCACATGAAGCTGGCTAATTAAAGGAGAACTTAAAAGGTCTCCTTGGAAAGGATTTTTTTCGTCTATCTCTCTGTCTCTCTCTTCGCTTTAGTTCGGTAGTCTACAACTTCGCTGTTGTTCTGTGGCGCCACGTGTGCTTCATCTCTCGATCCATCTCGTACATTTTACGACAGAGGGATTGTATTATTTTCACTGTCCCTTTTTTTACTTAGTTACATAATGAATAATCACATATAAGATAGACAGCGTGCTAATTATTAAACCAAGGCTCTATATACTCCATGTCTATTCTCTTCAGTCTTAGAAGGAGTTAATGGTCTAAAAGGTTTGCCGACCCCTGGTCTATACCGAATGAGCTAGGGAGGCTCCATATATTCTATACTTTCTACAATAGTTTCTTCTATAAGAATACAACATTTTAATTTTATACTTTTTCAATCTTCATTTCAGAAACTCATATTCTTGATTTCGAGCTCATTTTTATGAGATCAGTAATATTAACAATAATAATTAATTATGATTATGGACGTCTGAGAAAAGGAATTGCTTGTAAATACTTTTAGAAAACAACCAAAAGATCAAATAAGTGATATTTCTTATCCGGAATCTCCACGAAATCCCAGAAATCAATGCGGAGGCCACATTACGGGAGGGGGTCGAGTTATTTTTTTGGGGGGGGGAGAACTCTGCGACCACCGAAAAAGTTCGAATAACTTAACTTTAATTGAAAAAAAAAATATTATAAAAGTTTCAAAGATCATGATACGACTGGAACGTAGATCTGTTTCAAAGAATTTTTTTTTTTTTACATTTCGTTGTCCCCCCCCCCCCCTCTTCTAGTTAACAGTTAAGTGACTAGCTGGGATGTGTCAGTAAGTAAAATACCTGAGTGTTGTTTGGATTTCTTGTGCCAGTTGCATTCTGCGAAACAGTTCAAGTGGTTTGGTGAATCCACCGGTAGAGAGGCCGTTATTTCTTTAAGGATCATTTACTTTTTCCTCTAGACGCCATTAATAACTGTCTATTTTTGCCTTTCTGCATTCATTTCTTGCGTACCATAACTTGAATATCGATAGGCGGTGACAACGAAAGAGGATTATAAAGAGTAATGGTGTATTATGATAAGTAAGCACAATTTTCTTTCAAGATGCTATAACTATTAGAGGTCAATAAACTTCCATCATCCTTTCCCCCAAAAGATTGCTGAACAGCTAATTTCAACCTTCAAGTTAGGTCTTGAATGGCTTCAATAATTTTCTACGTGAGATAGATCAGTTGGATCACTAGGGTACTGACCCACCTAAAAATAGATTCTACTGTATATTCAATGAACGTTCATAAAGGATTGAAGTTCACTAGACCGGTGATACTGCTGATAGTAGTATTTTCGTAAAATATTAAAATCAATTAAAACAAATATAATTACTTTTATTTAATTAAATATTTATTTTATTATAAATATTTTAATATAATAATTTGTAAAATAATATAACATAGTGAAATTTTGGTTATTTTATTTTACTTTTTTTTTATTATTAAATGTAATTAAAAGTTTAAGAATGCACCTTTCTAAATATTAAATAAGTTTTGTATAAATAAATTTTAAGAAGTAATTAGAGTTGATGGGTAATTTTACTATCCATCAACCTAAAGTCCTTTTTAGGACTTCCAGGGTAACAATTAGCAATGCTGAACCAAGGAAGTTAACTGAGGTTCGGCTGTTGCTGTTATCCTGGGTGTGAGTTTTTGAGTTTGCTCCCTTAGGGTTTTTGCCTTAAGGGAGCACCTTGAGTCTCCGGGGAAGGTGTTCTCCGGCAGGGCCCGCTGAGGGGTTCTTGTCGGTGAATTATTTTCCTCGGAATTTGAGCGGTTCTGCTCAGGAGTCGGGGAGCCCGTTGGGGTGCTTGAACGGGGCGGCCGACACTGAGTGGAACCAACGCTGAGCGGTTCTGCTTAAACGGGGAGCCCGTCGGGGTGCTTGGACGGGGCGGCCGTCAATGAGTGGAACCAACGCTGAGACATGGACGGTCTTTCGCCCACTATGGAGTGGCCTAGAGATCGTCCGATTTTTTGAGATTTTACCCTTTACTTACTAATCAGGACTTCCAGGGTAACAAATGGCAATACTGAACCGAGGAAGTAAACTGAGGTTCGGCTGTTGCTGTTATCCTGGGTGTGAGTTTTTGAGTTCGCTCCCTTAGGGTTTTTGCCTTAAGGGAGCACCTTGAGTCTCCGGGGAAGGTGTTCTCCGGCAGGGCCCGCTGAGGGGTTCTTGTCGGTGAATTATTTTCCTCGGAATTTGAGTGGTTCTGCTCAGGAGTCGGGGAGCCCGTTGGGGTGCTTGAACGGGGCGGCCGACACTGAGTGGAACCAACGCTGAGCGGTTCTGCTTAAACGGGGAGCCCGTCGGGGTGCTTGGACGGGGCGGCCGTCAATGAGTGGAACCAACACTGAGACATGGACGGTCTTTCGCCCACTATGGAGTGGCCTAGAGATCGTCCGATTTTTTGAGATTTTACCCTTTACTTACTAATCAGGGTAACAAATAGCAATGCTGAACCGAGGAAGTAAACTGAGGTTCGGCTGTTGCTGTTATCCTGGGTGTGAGTTTTTGAGTTCGCTCCCTTAGGGTTTTTACCTTAAGGGAGCACCTTGAGTCTCCGAGGAAGGTGTTCTCCGGCAGGGCCCGCTGAGGGGTTCTTGTCGGTGAATTATTTTCCTCGGAATTTGAGCGGTTCTGCTCAGGAGTCGGGGAGCCCATCGGGGTGCTAGGATGGGGCGGCCGACACTGAGTGGAACCAACGCTGAGCGGTTCTGCTTAAACGGGGAGCCCGTCGGGGTGCTTGGACGGGGCGGCCGTCAATGAGTGGAACCAACGCTGAGACATGGACGGTCTTTCGCCCACTATGGAGTGGCCTAGAGATCGTCCGATTTTTTGAGATTTTACCCTTTACTTACTAATCAGGACTTCCAGGGTAACAAATGGCAATACTGAACCGAGGAAGTAAACTGAGGTTCGGCTGTTGCTGTTATCCTGGGTGTGAGTTTTTGAGTTCGCTCCCTTAGGGTTTTTGCCTTAAGGGAGCACCTTGAGTCTCCGGGGAAGGTGTTCTCCGGCAGGGCCCGCTGAGGGGTTCTTGTCGGTGAATTATTTTCCTCGGAATTTGAGTGGTTCTGCTCAGGAGTCGGGGAGCCCGTTGGGGTGCTTGAACGGGGCGGCCGACACTGAGTGGAACCAACGCTGAGCGGTTCTGCTTAAACGGGGAGCCCGTCGGGGTGCTTGGACGGGGCGGCCGTCAATGAGTGGAACCAACACTGAGACATGGACGGTCTTTCGCCCACTATGGAGTGGCCTAGAGATCGTCCGATTTTTTGAGATTTTACCCTTTACTTACTAATCAGGGTAACAAATAGCAATGCTGAACCGAGGAAGTAAACTGAGGTTCGGCTGTTGCTGTTATCCTGGGTGTGAGTTTTTGAGTTCGCTCCCTTAGGGTTTTTACCTTAAGGGAGCACCTTGAGTCTCCGAGGAAGGTGTTCTCCGGCAGGGCCCGCTGAGGGGTTCTTGTCGGTGAATTATTTTCCTCGGAATTTGAGCGGTTCTGCTCAGGAGTCGGGGAGCCCATCGGGGTGCTAGGATGGGGCGGCCGACACTGAGTGGAACCAACGCTGAGCGGTTCTGCTTAAACGGGGAGCCCGTCGGGGTGCTTGGACGGGGCGGCCGTCAATGAGTGGAACCAACGCTGAGACATGGACGGTCTTTCGCCCACTATGGAGTGGCCTAGAGATCGTCCGATTTTTTGAGATTTTACCCTTTACTTACTAATCAGGGTAACAAATGGCAATGCTGAACCGAGGAAGTAAACTGAGGTTCGGCTGTTGCTGTTATCCTGGGTGTGAGTTTTTGAGTTCGCTCCCTTAGGGTTTTTGCCTTAAGGGAGCACCTTGAGTCTCCGGGGAAGGTGTTCTCCGGCAGGGCCCGCTGAGGGGTTCTTGTCGGTGAATTATTTTCCTCGGAATTTGAGCGGTTCTGCTCAGGAGTCGGGGAGCCCATCGGGGTGCTAGGATGGGGCGGCCGACACTGAGTGGAACCAACGCTGAGCGGTTCTGCTTAAACGGGGAGCCCGTCGGGGTGCTTGGACGGGGCGGCCGTCAATGAGTGGAACCAACGCTGAGACATGGACGGTCTTTCGCCCACTATGGAGTGGCCTAGAGATCGTCCGATTTTTTGAGATTTTACCCTTTACTTACTAATCAGGATTTCCAGGGTAACAAATGGCAATGCTGAACCGAGGAAGTAAACTGAGGTTCGGCTGTTGCTGTTATCCTGGGTGATGAGTTTTTGAGTTTGCTCCCTTGGGGTTTTTGCCTTGAGTCTCCGGGGAAGGTGTTCTCCGGCAGGGCCCGCTGAGGGGTTCTTGTCGGTGAATTATTTTCCTCGGAATTTGAGCGGTTCTGCTCAGGAGTCGGGGAGCCCATCGGGGTGCTAGGATGGGGCGGCCGACACTGAGTGGA
The DNA here is from genome assembly GCF_054136105.1 of Typopeltis vanoorti. Classification (NCBI taxonomy): domain Eukaryota; kingdom Metazoa; phylum Arthropoda; class Arachnida; order Uropygi; family Thelyphonidae; genus Typopeltis; species Typopeltis vanoorti. Next base: position 89,442,681 of record NC_143553.1, read on the forward strand.
ACCAACGCTGAGCGGTTCTGCTTAAACGGGGAGCCCGTCGGCGTGCTTGGACGGGGCGGCCGTCAATAAGTGGAACCAACGCTGAGACATGGACGGTCTTTCGCCCACTATGGAGTGGCCTAGAGATTGTCCGATTTTTTGAGATTTTACCCTTTACTTACTAATCAGGATTTCCAGGGTAACAATTAGCAATGCTGAACCGAGGAAGTAAACTGAGGTTCGGCTGTTGCTGTTATCCTGGGTGTGAGTTTTTGAGTTCGCTCCCTTGGGGTTTTTGCCTTAAGGGAGCACCTTGAGTCTCCGGGGAAGGTGTTCTCCGGCAGGGCCCGCTGAGGGGTTCTTGTCGGTGAATTATTTTCCTCGGAATTTGAGCGGTTCTGCTCAGGAGTCGGGGAGCCCATCGGGGTGCTAGGATGGGGCGGCCGACACTGAGTGGAACCAACGCTGAGCGGTTCTGCTTAAACGGGGAGCCCGTCGGGGTACTTGGACGGGGCGGCCGTCAATGAGTGGAACCAACGCTGAGACATGGACGGTCTTTCGCCCACTATGGAGTGGCCTAGAGATCGTCCGATTTTTTGAGATTTTACCCTTTACTTACTAAACAGGATTTCCAGGGTAACAATTAGCAATGCTGAACCGAGGAAGTAAACTGAGGTTCGGCTGTTGCTGTTATCCTGGGTGATGAGTTTTTGAGTTCGCTCTCTTAAGGTTTTTGCCTTAAGGGAGCACTTTGAGTCTCCGGGGAAGGTGTTCTCCGGCACGGCCCGCTGAGGGGTTCTTGCCGGTGAATTATTTTCCTCGGAATTTGAGCGGTTCTGCTCAGTGGTCGGGGAGCCCGTCACTGAGTGGAACCAACGCTGAGAGATGGACGGTCTTTCGCCCACTATGGAGTGGCCTAGAGATCGTCCGATTTTTTGAGATTTTACCCTTTACTTACTAAACAGGATTTCCAGGGTAACAATTAGCAATGCTGAACCGAGGAAGTAAACTGAGGTTCGGCTGTTGCTGTTATCCTGGGTGTGAGTTTTTGAGTTCGCTCCCTTGGGGTTTTGGCCTTAAGGGAGCACATTGAGTCTCCGGGGAAAGTGTTCTCCGGCGCGGCCCGCTGAGGGGTTCTTGTCAGTGAATTATTTTCCTCGGAATTTGAGCGGTTCTACTCAGTAGTCGGGGTGCTAGGACGGGGCGGCCGACACTGAGTGGAACCAACGTTAAGCGGTTCTGCTTAAATGGGGTGCTAGGACGGGACGGCCGTCACTAAGTGGAACCAACGCTGAGACATGGACGTTTTTCGCCCACTATGGAGTGGCCTAGAGATCGTCCGATTTTTTGAGATTTTACCCTTTACTTACTAATCAGGATTTCCAGGGTAACAATTAGCAATGCTGAACCAAGGAAGTTAACTGAGGTTCGGCTGTTGCTGTTATCCTGGGTGATGAGTTTTTGAGTTCGCTCTCTTAAGGTTTTGCCTTAAGGGAGCACTTTGAGTCTCCGGGGAAGGTGTTCTCCGGCACGGCCCGCTGAGGGGTTCTTGTCGGTGAATTATTTTCCTCGGAATTTGAGCGGTTCTACTCAGTAGTAGTCGGGGTGCTAGGACGGGGCGGCCGTCACTAAGTAGAACCAACGCTGAGACATGGACGGTCTTTCGCCCACTATGGAGTGGCCTAGAGATCGTCCGATTTTTTGAGATTTTACCCTTTACTTACTAATCAGGATTTCCAGGGTAACGAATGGCAATGCGCCAATGAAGTTTTAACTGAGGCTTGGCTATTGCCGTTACCCAGCCATGATTAGAGCTTTAGCTCAATAACACCCCATCCACACAGATTTTCTTCATTCAGATGACGGGATAAAGAGTCAAGGATTCAGTCCATCGCCCAGTTCTTTTAAGAACTTAGAGTTGATATTTATTTTGCGTAAGAATGTCGATTTCGGAAAGTGTGGCATGCGTACCTCTCCTTCCCTTGGATACGAGTAAAGTCCGTAGGTATCACGAAACACATTTTTTTTTTTTTACTTTTATATTTCTGTCACATTATTGTAAATTTATATTTTGTATTACAGTGCAGGTTTATATTTTGTAATTAATTTTTCAATAACTAAAAAGAATTTTAAAACAAAATGTGTATTTTGGCATGTATCAGCTGCAGTATCGTCAACAGAATGTAGCATAGAGGCAGCCTGCCTCACGGCGCAGCTAAGTATGCTTGTTCAGCCATATTGCGGTAGGCACAGTCGCTGCGAAGCAAGTGCGAAAAGAAGTTTTTCCAAGCTTAAACTGATTAAAAATTATTTGCGAAATTGGGAAAGGAGTGTCCTGGGTTCGATTCCCGTCGTAGACGCGAGGAGCTTTCTCAGACATAGCCAAGTTAGCCGGTCTTGGGCGTGAACTGTACGATTTTTCTCCCCAGTTTATCTGGGGTTTTTCCTCCCTCAAGCAGGCAAACCTGCCCCGTGAACACACGCAGCTACAGACATAGGACACACCGGGAGGCATAGGAATAGCCACCTTATCCTCGGGACGGGTATGGCTTAGAAGAGCTAAAGATAGCTCCGTAACAGGCCACTAGCCTAATACATGAAGGAAAGATGTAATTGCTTTGCATAATGTTTTTCTTGTAATAAAAACAAAATAGCAATTGGAGATTTTCTTATATTTTTGTCTTATAATCCATCAGGGACGATATTTAATTATTTGCCTCAGGGCGCGATCTAATCTGGCGACGACCCTGATCGACTGACAGGGCCGCGTCTGGTTGACGGCTCGATCGCGTTCGAAGCGTGCGGTTGGAACTCTCCGCTAAATTTCGCTCGTCTCATTCAATTTTCTTTTCTATTGTGGAAAATTTAAATTTTATAAGAATGTGTATACTGTATGTATATTGGATTTGTATAACTAAAATATATTTAAAATTTAAAAATTTGTGCAATACTAGAGTATAAACTTGAAAGACTTCAATTTGTATAACTAAGATACTGTAATAAAGGATATTATAGATCCAGTGATATTTTATAGCCGAATATAGAAAATTTACAAGAGATTTTATGAGAATATAACCTCAGGTATCGCAGTTGACTTGATTTACACTACTTAAAAGACAAGCTTTATCGAGGAGCCCGTATGTTCATCTTTTATTAGTGCTTAATTAGGTTTCACTGACCTAGCAACTCTTTCGAATTATTGTTAGCTTTTTTCTAAATTTGACTATAAAATATGATTGCATCTATAATATTGTTTATTTTTAATATGATTTGTTTGTTTTAAATATATAATAATGCAAATTTTAAAAAATAAACTCAGATACCTTTATAAATTTATAATTATTTCTATTTTAATAAAATGTTCTAACATTCAAATTATTTTGGATATTTTGGATAGGGGGGATCAATCGGCTGTGAGATGCGGTGATTGATTCATTCAATCCAATATCCGTGGAGGGTAATGGATGGCAATGCTGTAGCCAATGAAGTACTAACTGAGGCTCGGCTATTGCTTTTATCCTCCTGCCATGATCAGAGCTTTAATTGCTCAATAACACCTTATCCATACACTGTCCTCTACAGATAACGGGGAAGATGAAAAGCATTCTTGCTTCGCCCCTTTAAGCCAGTCCTTATAAGGACAAATTATTTTCTTCTGTGTGTTTGTAGATTATCTCAGACAGTGGATGATAATAACACCATCAGAAATACGAAGTAATGTGACGAATTCAAATCACGCCAAGGACAAGACAAGCGATTTTACGTATCGTTCAGATTCTCAGATTAGAGAAGGATGAGAGAATAAAGTTGTTACTCTGCTACAAACCCCATACGTGCAAGGAGATTGCAATTAACTCAGCCACTAGAGAGCTGACTAAAATGCTAAACTAATCAGAGACGTTAAGAATGGGGCTAATGGAAGTCTTAGCCGGTAAGTTGAAAGGCAATGGAAACAAGTGAGTGAAAACGAACAAAACAAACTACTTGGGTTGAAGAAAACGGCTAATTGAACTTCGACTAAGCACAAATGTTGATCGTTAGTTTTTTCTGTAAACTTTATTCAGAGTGTGCTGAATATTTTTTCATTGCAGAACTGTTGAAGTAAAGAGTGATTAGGATTATGAGAATAATTTAGATTATCCTGCGAAAAAATTCTTCTCGTTTACGGTAGTGATTTGGGGAGAGGAATTGATGAAAAGCTTATAGCGTACCAGACGTCTGACAAGCACTACGTGAGTACAGGCGAAGGGGGTACGAGCCGTGCAAACACAACACATACATTGAGTCTGCAACTAACAGCTTTTTCCGATAAGCACATAAACCGATGGGAGAACAATGAACCATGATGACCCACTTTCTGGAAGCTTCTTTCTTTACTCTCTGTGTGCGTGTGTGTGTGTGTGTGTGTGTGTGTGTGTGTGTGTGTGTGTGTGTGTGTGTGTGTGTGTGTGTGTGTGTGTGTGTGTGTGTGTGTGTGTGTGTGTGTGTGTGTGTGTGTGTGTAGAGTGGAGAAGAAATTGTGTCATACAGCAGAGCTGGAGAATGAAACCACATTAGATGTTTTTACAACTTAAAATACTACTGCATGTAACTTTCAATGCAAAATTGAAAGTGATCTGTTTTTAGCACTCGCAACATAACGAACAAGACTGGCCAACTTGCTTTTATTTTATTAAATTGAATAAATCATTTATCTTCTTCCTCGAAGGATAAATAGTATAAATTATGTTTTGTTTTGGGAATGTTGTTTCCTGACTCTGTTATTTGTTTAACACAGATGCAGGGGGGGGGGGAGTTCCTTCAAAATAATAACATTTTTTTTGCATCTAAACTTGCTTTTTTATGATGCTTATAAATAATTTAATGTTTTTCACATTTATAGCAGACTGCCATTGGGCGAGTTATCAATGATAATTATGTCTAAAATTGTGAAGGAAATAATGTATTAAGCGGTTATATTATATCCGCAAGTATTGCACTCTTCAACTAATACTCTAAATTGATTTCCGGAGAAATACACTGCACTCTCAAAAGTATGTGTTTTTAAATAAGCACATCCCTGTTAGAAAGATTCAGTCAACATCTACTTTTACATTGAGAGAGAGAGACTCGTTTTCGTTTTCTAACCCGATTTCAAACTCATTCCACGAGTGTTACTCCAAATTCAGGTCACAACTGTGACGTCAAATTCATAACGTTGTATATATCCGTCTCCACGCTTTTTTTATGGTGTAGAGCAGTGTTTCTCAAAGTGTGGTACGCGTACCCCCGGGGGTACGCAAAGGGTCGTTAGGGGGTACGTGGCAATTTTCGGCTATGCATAATTAAAGAAGTCATTATATTTTTCAACACAGTGCAATTAGAGACAACCGGGATAAAACGGCACTAACTAATGAATCACATCCCCCTCTCCAACAAAAACTGCTATATAAACCAAGCAAAACCATATGTTGCGGGTGAACATATGGTTTTGCTTGACCCCCCCCCCCCCCGTCGTTAACGTGTTAAAACTAAGAAATATATAGTGAATGTGTTTCAGATATTATGGAATTTGGTTGAAGGGAAATAGCATTTCAACTCAACTGTTGAAATGCTAATTTGTCTTTGGTTCGCGCGATCTTTTGTTAATACTGCACCAATCATATGCAGTTCTTCGCTGCTCTACGTGTCTCAAGTCTTGTAAATTACTGGTAATTTTTGCTTGAAATAATGGGAAAGAAGATGACGCTATTTGGGTAGATGACTTTGACAATGCACACAAAGAAACTGTTCTCGATGCCAAAAGTAGTGATAGCGAGTAGAAGCTTCTTGGTAAGTCGCACCATTTTCAGTTTTTTTCTAAAAACTTTAGTTTCCGAAAATCCCCGCACATATCTCGCAACACAATTTTTTAGCTTTAATTTCGGGAAAAAAAGTTAGAGTTATATTCGAGTAAATACAGTATTTTTTTAGCTTTCAAATTCTTACGTATGGATCATTGGTTAAAGATTGGATTTATAAAACCCCCAAAAGAGAGCAATATAGCAAATACAAGTAGCTGTAAACAACAAGAAAACGTTGATATTGCATCTGGATCAAATGAAATTGATAAGAGTGTGTCGTCTGACATCTCTAGAGAACCAAAATTTAAAAATAAATCATATTTTTTGTTTACATGAACATATAAATTCAAATAAAATAGATATTTAATTGTAATTAATATTTTAAATTAATTTATTAATTTTAATTGATTAATTAATCGATTAATTTTTATTTAATTAATGAATTTATTTTTTAATTAGGGGGTACTTGGTAATAATCAAAATGTAAGAAGGGATACGCGGATATCTGAAGTTTGAGAAACACTGGTGTAGAGTATTGATCGTCATCCTGTTGATGGAAGAGCGAGTTTTTCGTCAGCATAGAACATGGTCATCAAGGCCCCCAGAGACTAAAAATCTCGGTAAAGAAAGTGAATCACATTCTGATAGAATTGAACATTCTATTCCTACAGCAAAGTTCTTCTGAAATTCAGGGTTTTCCATCTAGAATGATAGCAAATTGGGCTCGAGAATATACGCAAATGACGGATATTAGCATAGTGTGGTGATAGTTTCGTTTATTTTAGATAATTAATATATTAATTAAGTTCATACGAAGCCAATTTACATGCTGTGATAGGCCGCACGTTAAAGACAAAACAAACACGAGGGATGTGGATTTCTTAGCACCAATTTTCGATTTGCTCATTTTGCTGACTATCATTTCGAGCAATATTTTGGTTGCTACGACGAGATTAGCAGTGTATGGGAGCAGACTGACGGACGGCCTTGAACAGAGTTATCGGGATAGATTGATAACTTCTTTTATCTTCTTTCTCATCCTTACAACTCTTCCATCAAGAAGTCTGCTTCCTTCCCGCACATTATTATTCCATCAAACACTTCACTCACAAAAAAATTCTGTGCTGAACACCAGATGGCACTACTGGCGGATTCAATGGCAATCAGTTAATACAATAGCATGCGTAATACAGAATTAATAGGATATCAGTGGGTTAATATAGTCAGAAAATAAATTATTATCATTCATTATGAGTTCATTTCTATAGAAGCAGTGCCCTTTAGTTCAAAGGAAGTAAGTTCGATTCTCAACTAGGAAGTGACTTTCCATATGAAAGAGAGTTAGCCGGCATATACAGAAATTGCATAGCCCTTCCCCCTCTCATCTGGAAACCACGATCTCTTGACAAACCTCCAATAGACAAGAACACATATATTATAATATCGGTAACGTTGTCATAACCAGTGGCGGCCGGTAAAAATTTTAAGTGGGGGGGAGGGTGCTGCATATGAAAAATAAAATAAATAAATTCTTTTTTCCCTAATCAGTAACCAATTTATTAATAAATAAATTTACATAAAAAGAAATTGCTTTATTAAAAATATTTCACCTTCACCATGAACACACACACCAATAATAAAAGTTTCGTATCTCACAGAAATAACGCACGCTTGCATACAATTTATCTGTAAGCTACACTGCCCAAACGAGCAGTGTCAGAATCACTTGTAACGTGCAGTGACAAGTGCAAACGAATATCGCCGAGTCTAGCTGCAATTGGCCGAACGCGATAATTTCGAGACTGAGTTAGATCGCAGTGCATTTGTTTCGTGTAACGATAATTGAAAAAATATAATTGTTTTCATATTTTCAACAGTGACACTCGTCATAATTCAGCCTTGTATCTATAATAAATAAATAATTATATGTTATTTTAACAAAATAAAATAAGATTGACAAAAAATAGTTCACCACGAACACGCACCAATAATAAACGTTTTTTCATATCTCACAGAAATAACGCGCAAGCATACACACTGCCCAAAAAGCAAGCATACTACGCTGTTTGGGCAGTGTGGAAATGACGTAACGTGCAATGACAAGCGCAAACGAATATCGGCGTTAGATCGCAGTGCATTTGTTTCGTAATCTAAAGCGTTAATCGAACAATTCCGATTATTAACTATTCAATCAATGTCGAAACATAAGCTGTAATCTTTAACATTATTGTATTGCATTTATAAAGGGTGTCCCAAAATTCACGCAAGATTTAAATTTAGCGCCATTTGTGCGGTAAAGTGTTGCCAACGAGAAAAAAAAAAAGACAGCGTGACCGCTGACAGTTCAGGGTTATTAAAAAATGGAGAGCTACACGAAAGAACAACGCATTTTCATTGTATTGTTGAGCAATATTTTAAAAATAATGAAGGTTTGACAGCTACAGTTCGCAATTTTCGTACAAAATATGGTCGGAATAGTGATTTAACTTCATCAACTGTGAAAAGATTAATTAAAAAATTCAAGGAAACTGGATCAATTAGTGATCTTATACACTCTGGCCGTCCTTCAACAAGTCGTTCAACAGAATACATCGAAGCTGTTCGTGAGATTGTTGCTGAGAGTCCAGGAACATCAATTCGGCAACGTGGTCTTGAATTGGGCATTTCGAGAAACTCTCTATAGCGTATTCTCACGAAAGATTTGCATCTTTATGCTTACAAAGTTCAATTGACTCAAGAACTGAAGCCTACTGACCACACACAGCGAAGAGAGGTCGTTGAATGAATTATGGAACAAGTGGATGCTTATTTTTCGAACAAAATCATCTTCAGCGATGAGCCTCATTTTCATCTTGATGACTTCGTTAATCGACAAAATTGTCGCATTTGGGGTTCAGAAAATCCACGAGTGATTGTTGAGAAACAAATGCACCCACAATGTCACTGTTTGGTGCGGGTTTTGGGCTGGAGGTATCATCGGTCCATTCTTCTTCGAAAATGCGGCTGGTAAGGCAATAACAGTTAATGGTGCTCGCTATCGCGACATGATAATCCAGTTTTTTGTGCCTAAATTGCAAGATATGGATGTGGGCGACATGTGGTTTCAACAAGACGGTGCCACATGCCATACAACCCGAGAAACAATTCAATTACTGCATGAGTCATTTCCTGGTCGTGTAATTTCCCGTTTTGGTGATCAGAATTGGCCGCCCAGATCATGTGACTTAACGCCGTTGGACTTTATTCTTTGGGGATTTTTGAAGTCTAAGGTTTATGCTAACAAGCCCACGACTACCCACGCCTTGAAGGAGGAAATTGAGCGCTGTATCAACGAAATTCGGCCACATTTATGCAAAACGGGCATGGAAATTTTCGACAAAAGAGTGCGTATGTGCCAGCAAAGCCGTGGAGGCCATTTACCCGATATGCTATTCCATGCATAACCCAATACTGTATACTTTAGGAATCAATAAGAAATTACAATTTTTAATTAAAAACCTGTGTTTTCTATCAAAATTACTTCTTGCGTGAATTTTGGGACACCCTGTATAATGTTGTAAGCATTGTTATTATTTATAAACAGAAACAAAATTTAATTTTTTTATTTTTTCCTTGGGGGTGCTGCAGTGTTGCAGTGCTTATGTACAAGCATCCACTGGTCATAACATTAAACAACCAATTATTTCTGTGCACGGATTTTTTTTTTTTTTTTTTGGCTGAATGGCTGAAGCAAGAATGCTTTTCATATTTCCCGTTATCTGTAGAAGAAAATGTATGATGGGGTAATATAGAGCTATAAGCTCTGATCATGGCAGGAGTGTAACAGCAATAGCTGAGCCTCAGTTAAAACTTCATTGGCTACAGCATTGCTATCCATTACCCTCCCTGGGTACCCATTTTAGTCACCTCGTACGAAAAAATGAATGGGCTACAGTAGGAATTTTTAAGTAAAGCTCTCCCTAAAAATTAAGACGATCCCACGGAACACTCCCTACTAGTGACCGAAAGATCGTCCAACTCAGCGTTGGTTCCATTCAGTGACGGGCTCCCCACCACTGAGCAGAACTGCTCATTCCAGAGAAAGGCATCCACGAACACGGCCCCTCCCTAGAGACTCAAAATGTTCTCTCAGCACAAACCCTCCGAAATCTAAGCTCCCCCTCACCAGGAGCAAAATTCCGAAAGAAACCTAAGAGAGCGAAACCCTGCATCCCATTTTAGTCGCCTCTTACGACATGCATGGGCTACGGTGGGATTATTCTTATCCCAGTCACCACACGGGGTTCTGTTAAGTGTTAACTTTTATGGCAAGATGGATGACAATCCCTTGGATTTTTATCCCTTCATCGCTCTAAGGAGTTAATTAAATGAAGAAAAGATTATCGAGCACCTGGCTCATCCAATTTAGGGCCGTGTGAGAGCGCTTGTACCGATGAGCAGAGCTGCCTTCGGGCGCTTATGTTTCCATCTGTCGTTCTCATCGTAGTTGGATGACTCTTGAATGAGTTGATTGGGGTGGAGAGCCGCCTTAGCGAAGTATGTAGAGGCAGTCCGGAGAAGTAATGTGGGGATATCCGGTATGTTAGCATCTCGATGGAGGAGAGCATTCCTGACAAACCACGAAGCATCAAAAATCATACGAAGATACTTATTTTGAAATCACTTGTCATTTTTGATGTTTCTGGGGGCGATGTGGCTCCAAGCCGGTGATCCGTATGTTAAAGTGAGTCTGATGATTGATTTGTAAATCCGTAGCTTGTTTCCAGTGCTAACTCGGCTTCTCCGGTTGAGAAGGGAGTAGAGCTAGACAATTGTGGAATTGGATTTATTGCAGGTGCAGGCATATACAATGTGAGGGTTCAAACTGATGTGGTTGTCTAGTTGTATACGTAGATATTTGATTTTAGTTTGCCATGGAATAGTTGCATTGAACAGTTTAATTTCTCCGCAGTGAGATGTTTGTTTTCTTGTAAAAAGTATGGCGGTGCTTTTGTCAGCATTGGCATCTATCCTCCATTTCTTAAACCATCTTTCCAGGGTTATTGTTGCTTTTTGTAATCGCTGTGTAGCTAAGTGCTGCCTGAGAGCTCTGTTAAAAATTGCCATATCATCCGCATAGCAAGCCATGGTGGTGGATGCTGTGCTTGGGACGTCTGCAACGTAGATGTTGAAGAGCAGCGGAGATAGTAGGGAGCCTTGGGGCACACTAACAGTGATTTTTTTCGTAGTGGATTTGTAGTAGCTTAACTTGGAATTTCTGGTTTTTTAGAAAAAGGTCAATGAGTTTAGTAAGGTATAGTGGAATGTTGGCAGTAATTAATTTGTAGATAAGGCCTTTGTGCCAAATCTTATCAAAGGCTTTTGTAATATCGAGAAAGATAGCTCCTGTATTTTGCCTCCAATTAAAGCCCGTTGTTATAAACTCTACTAAACTGTGGACTTGTTGAGTTGTATTGTGTCCAGTACGAAATCCGAACTGTTCTTTCAGGATAAGGCTGCTTTTATTCACCTTATCTTGCAGACGGTTGAGAATAATTTTTTCGGCAATTTTCCCATACATGCCAAGAAGCTGATGGGCCTATAATTCTGAGGGATTCTGTGGTGCTTTCCCCGCTTGTGAAAGAGTATTATGTTTGCTTGTTTCCATCGAGTGGGGAAAGTAACTGAATCTGAGTATTGCGTTTATGATGACTATCAGAGATGCATAACTGCTTATGTGGGAACGCCTTTATGGTTTTGTTGGTAATCTCGTCAGGTCCTGGAGCCTTTTTGTTGTCGAGTTTCTTGATGATGGTATAAACTTCCCTAGGATTTTTTGGATGAAAACAAATTCGCATGCGTGTAGTTAGGACTACATTGTAGCTCCAGAGCGTCCGCAAAAGTTTCAGCCTTCTTATCATCTCTGTAAACTATGCCCATTTCTCCGTTAATGGGCTGTGTGTTGGAACGATTCGTGTAGAGAGCTTTAGCCAGTTTCCACAGCGTGTTATCCTCAACTTTTAGGGAACACAGCTTTCTTTCCCATTGTTGATTCCTGTGATCTTTGAGTTCATAGCGAACTAAATTGGTTGCCCTATTTAGCTCTTGACGATCCAGGGGAGATAATGTATTTGTCTGATTTTATTTTTATTACGGATTAGATTTAGAATTTCTTCCGGGAACAGGTTGGTTTGAGCTGGGGTGGTAATGGTGGAGGCTGCTGCCAAGCCAGCATGAATTGTATTTTCTAGATCATTGAGTGCTTTGTCGATTTCTTCGCAGGAGGTGATAGTTGGTACGAAGCCTATAAGAGTGCGGAGTGCGACTTTGAGTTTAGTGAAGTTCATGCAGGTTTGATTGGGGATGAGCTCTGGGTCCCCTCCTAGGCTTAGTAGTACTGAGTTGTAGTCAGAACTAAAGTCATTAATTACCTGTAGCTGAAAATTATGAGAGGTGTTCTTAATAATGGTTATATCCAGCACATCAGGTCTGCCTCGCGGTCCGTAGTGTGTTGGTGTTCAATTGTGCCTGCAACAACGATGTTTCTTAGCATAGGAAAGTTGTAGAGAATCATCCCATTATTATTGAAACGTTTACTGTTCCACAAGGGATGTTTTGAGTTGAGATCTCCCTCCACAATTGTTGCTTCATTAGTATCGAGCAGTTGAGAGAGATCGGAGGGTAGGAGAGGTTTGCCAGGAGGGTTATAAACAGAGTATAGCTTTAGGCTGCCTGCGATATTGGTGTGGATTTCAATACCAGTTTCTTCCATATTTGTTGTAGCGGTTTTCTTGATTTCTTTATAACGAATGTTTTTCTTGACAAAGATAACTGTGCTACCACCTCTGGCATTGAACCTGTTATTTCTGGGAAGAGAATAATATCTAAGTTTAGGGTTGTCACAGGGCAGAAGATGCGTCTCACTAATTAAAAGAATATCCATTCTAAAGCGGGCTGCAAATTGTTGTAGCTCTAGGAGTTTATTACTGAGACCGTTAGCATTCCAGAATGCAATCTGTATGGAATTAATTGAGATGGTTGGATTATCCATTAAGCATTGAGAATATGACTTGGGCATTTTTCAGGAATTTGATTGTATCATTCTGATTATGGTTGGTTTTGCTGAAAGCAGTTAACATCTCCCCTAAGGTGGCAATTAGAGTAGCAGTAGAGTTTTGATTGCTTGGAGCAGGTTTTGCCGGTTTTGTGCACGAGGTAACTGCTTCGGCGTAACGACCTGTGAGTTGTAGTTTGCAGAGAGTTTCCTGTTGCAGGAGGTGTTGTACGCTTCTGTGATATTGGAGCTCCTGATTCTCTAGCTTTCAGAAGGTTAGCTGGGTGGAGTATGCAGCCTTTCTAGTTCGCCGGATGCGGACCTCCACAATTTGCTCACTTAGCAGGAGTAGTGCGTTGTTTGGAACATGTATGAGTGGGGTGTTTATCTCCGCATTTTATACATAAATTTTACACACTACTCGGCTCTACAGAGTTTCTGCGTATGCCCGTATTTCTGACAGCGGTGGCATTGTCCTGCAGATGTTTTCCTTCTGAGTGGCTCAGTCTTTATCACTAGATTGCAAACAGTCTTTAGATCATAGATCTCTCTCCGATCCTTGCTGATTTCCACTAGAATCAGAGGCATGGGACGTTTGTCTGCCCGATACATTCGAGAGACTTATCAGCTGGAGGCCTTGTGATTTTAGGTCAGTGGCTATCTCTTCTGATGCTATCATTTCCACTAGACCTCTGATGACAATGTTTAAGTTTTTTTCTCGCTCTTTAGTTGAAATGTATGGTATGGAATTTCCAGTTCATCCATGAGTTTAGTAAGCCGACGGTAGTAGTTCGATGCTCCTTCATGCTGAATACGGACTCGTTCGTCGGAGTTTTTAGCCGAAGTGAACTTCATTTCTGAGTTCTTCATGACCTCCACAACTGTCGACCATTGTTCTTTAGCATGTAGAATCACCGCGGGACTCGCTCTTTGATCTTTGTCCATCGGTGCTTCGGGCTCTACGGCTGTTGTCACCTTCCTACGTTTTTTCTGCTGACCACCTGGTAGTCGTCAGGGTCTTCTAAGGACTGAGTGTCGACTGTTGAGGCATTTTCTCTGCTGGTGTCTTAGGAAGTACTGGGAAGAGGGATGATATTCCGCTGATTCAACTTCTGAGATCTGATGGATCTCTACTCTTCCCGGCCATTTGGTATGTAGCAAGTTTCCTACATGTCTGAAAACTGTGAGCAGTTGCTTAAAATTTAGATCATCGAACGCAGTAATCTGTAATTTAGTGGGTGGTTGCGTGGTACAATACCTGCCTTGTCCCCTCCTAAAACCAAGTGTAGACCGACAGTTGAAATCTCCTTTTGAAGGCGGAAGACTATTATCGGACACAAGGCAGGGAACAGGAGAGGGCCTGAGAAAATTGCAGTAAAATCAAAATCTTATCTTGCATAAATACTGAAAAGAATCTATGATGATAATCAATTACTATCTCGCTACTAACAACTCTTACGATAAAGAGCACAGAAAATAAATAAATAAACGCGTCCGTCTACAATATGAAACACGCGATCTGCCTCCAAAATCGACTACCAGTACAATTTTGGTCCCTGTGTACGGATGTGTACGAATCATCATGAGAAGAGCGTAGCAGCAATTGTAATCCCTGTGCAACCTTATAGTCCTTATAAGGACTGGCTTAAAGGGGTGAAGCAAGAATGCTTTTCATCTTCCCCGTTATCTGTAGAGGACAGTGTATGGATAAGGTGTTATTGAGCTATTAAAGCTCTGATCATGGCAGGAGGGTAACAGCAATAGCCGAGCCTCAGTTAGAACTTCATTGGCTACAGCATTGCCATCCATTACCCTCCAAGGGTATTGGATTGAATGAATCCATCGGTTACCTCCTCCCCCTGTGTACAACATTTACCTAAACCATTGAATGTGAGAATTAGAGAGGTATTTTCCTACTTAGCGTTCCTGGCAAGATTTATGCAAGTATACTTGAGAAAGGGTTGAGAAGAATTGTGGAAGAAAAGCTTGGTGAAGAACAAGCTGGATTCAGGCCAAATAGAGGCTGTTAGGATCAGATCTTTACTTTACGACAAATAGTTGAGAAAGCATGGGAATATAACAGACAGATGTATTTAAGTTTTGTTGATCTGGAAAAGGCATATGACAAGGTGCCAAGAGAGAAGCTATTCAATATGCTACAGTTATATGGTGTCAATGGGGCATTATATCAAGCAATACTTAGTCTGTATTTGAGTCGTAAGTCAGCTGTACAACATTTACCTAAACCATTTATTATACTCTAATTATGAAAATAAATATTTGGTGTTCTATGAAAAGTTAAAAAATTTATTTAAAAATCAATAATCTCAATTATATTTTTTTTTTTAGTATTTCTTTTTAAATAACATATTATTTTTAATGAATTTTATGTTCATTATTTTATTGCAAGGTAAGAATGTGAATGGGATGTTTTAATGTCCTTTTGGCAGATGTGCGATGTGTTTATGTTTTCTAGCAAACATAAACACATAAGATATATTATAAGTTGCAATCGCTGTAACCATTTATCCTATTTATCCAGCTAAGGTTACTAGGACGCCAGTAAGTTATCGGAGAGCTAGGAATAGTCAGGTTCTACAATGGTGATAAAAAATGCGCAGAAAAGGTGCGCAGTTAATGATAGTGGCAGATCAATCCAGATTGCAGGAGTTAGTTGTGATCAGCTAGTTATGCAGAAGGTGATCAGACTCGGTACGGTGCTGGAGAAAAATATTCTTGTATAGTAAGACGAAGACGTGCTACAGCATTAGTACGCTCCGAATGCTTTTAAAGATAAATATTGAATAAGGAACGGAACCTTTCAACGTCGCTTCTCTCATGCGCGCATTCTTATTAAAGTGTGTTTTTTCATTAAACTATCTTCCAAGAAGTCACTGATAAAAAATCAAATTCAAATAACAAAAGGTCTCTGGGGAACAACAACAACAAAAAAAAGTATCTTATGAGGCAGAATAAGAAAGAAAGAAAGAAGATTGACGATTTTCTTCATTAATTTCAACGTCTTACACAAAAAAATTTCAATAACGTTGAGGTCCACGTGGCTAAGTGTTTACCGTAGAACAGCTGTGGGTGTTTTTGTCAAAGAACGAAAGACGCCACACGCAAAGACACTACATCGAAATTACGTAGCGGAATTCTTAGCAGGGCCTCCCCTCATTGCACGCACAGAAAGTAAAAAAAAAAAAAAAAAAAAAACGTCTTTCGACTGGCCACAGACAAAACTAACAATGTTTACAAAATTGGCTGAAGTTCAACAATGAAAATAAATGGCGTAAATGATGCAGAGGGCGCTGTGGTGTTAATGCAGTCCATTGTTGTTTGCAAGAGTGCGTCATTATCGTTAGCATAACGAGTCTGTAGCTCTGCCACATATTAACTAAGACGGGAAAATGGGGAATAAAACTTTGCATGCGGGTGCCTGAAACCGATGATGATGCATTCAACTGGAACACACGGTTCAGTAGGTTCAAGTAATGCAGTCCATGTGTTTACTCGCTTTGTGAACGAAGAAGAGGTAAGATTAAGCACAGTGGATAGATCAAAAGAACATGTGCCGATGAGACATCTAAGTGATCGAGAGAGTTCCTTCCTTTTGCTGCCTTCCTTTTCACTGAATATACGTTTAGGCCCTTTCGTTCTATCTCTCGTTTCCTCTTTCTTTACTTCGCTATTGTATTTTGACATTCGTCTTGCAAAGTGTTCGATCGTCGGTTCTGTTTTTCTTTGTCTGCATTCAACTTCCTTTAGCAAACCTTTTTTTTTGTTGTCGTTAAATAAAGACGTGACGCACGTGGACACAGATGAGATTTAAACATTTGTTGGCGTCCATCCGTTTATTCTGTCACCTTTCATTGTGAAAATGGATGGGCACCTTCCAACAATTATAGATATCTCGATGTGTCTGTTCTTTGTCTTTTATCAACGTACGTCTCTCCGATTTTATTTATTTCTTATTCTGTCACTGTTATTGTCATTCAAATGTTCTCCTATGATGCGTGTTTTAGGATTCTTTTGGTGTCTCTAAAATAATCGGATAACCGAACACGTGCAGCAGCCGACTTTGCTACAGCACATGCTCAGAAATACGTATGCCATCTATTTTTGAAAGAATGCGAGATTGAGTCTCAAAACAAAGCCAGCAAAGTAAAAATATGTGCACATAGTATGCATAAAATAAGTTGGGAAATCCTACAGAAAGAGCGTTTCTTCCACAGCTTAAACTGCCACAAGAAAGATCGTTCCAGGTTCAATTCTAGTCGCCTACTACAGAAACTCTGTCCTGCCAACCTGCTTGACAAAGTGGATATCATTTCCACTCGCCAATCAACAGGTACCAGGTTCGAATCCTGCCCTAGGCATGGAGGTTTGTGATTGTCTTTACTGTACGCCCACAGATGCGAGGCCCTTCGGCACTTCTGCGCATGTCCGAAGAAGAGGAATCCATTCCGATAATAGGGTAATCAGTCCGTATTGTGGGATGAGTGGTTTATTATTACACGTCGGAAAATTAACTTCTCTTTTATGATCATTGTAGTTTTTAAAGTGGAAACTATTTTGCTTGTATAACAGTTGGAAAATTTTATGTTTATGCACGCGATTACGCGTGTTGGTGACGAATTCAAACATCGCCTTAGTCCTTTCTCTCCTTCAACATGAATTGACTCTTCTTGGCACGTCGCCAACTGAAGGCCTCGGATCTGTAGTCGGACAGTAGGTAGGTGTCAATAGATGTCATTACCGATGTAAGATCACTGTCCTGCTAATTGGAGGCCCGAAGTGGCTTGATCCCTGATTGGTCTTTAGAGCAGCGAATAACAATAATAGAAAGGACAATCGTATTCCACCCACGATGCTAAAGTAATGTGGATCTGTAAAATCTGTAATGTGAATCTGTGGATTTTCGTGTGTGGGATTTACTCAAGAAAATCAATCGACGTTATCTTCAGTAAACTGCTGAATTAGGAAATTTTTTAAGAGATTTTGATATTCCAAATCGTCAGAATAGTTTGCGCGTAAAGTCGAGAATTACAGCACCATTAAGTATTAATAGTATTATAGTTTTAATGGTATTATATGAATCTTATCCAGGATGTACTTGATAGGAGTCTCTTCTTGGGCATGGCATACAGTGGTTTCGTTAAAGGGGGGGGGGGGATCATTTGTGCTTTCTCTTTATGATGAAGTCATGAGTGAAATAAACAAAGATAATGGTCATGATGTGATTTATTTGGATTTAGCTAAACCTTAGTAAAAAGCGTTTGAGAGTAGAGCGTTTGGTACAAAACTAAATTCTGCAAAAAGTATTAGTTTGTGGTCCAGTAAATGGAAGTCCAGAGTTAAACTCTCCAACTGAATGTTCCTGGTCAAACTAAGGGGAAAAAATACTTCATCTTCCACTTGCAACGCCAAAAATCATCATATGCTCAACTGCACACCCGCTTCAAACAGATGCTGTTAAAATGGAAGAGCATACTAGCAGCTTTTACACTCGGGGGGGTGGGGGGTTCAGTTCTAATTATAAAACTGATTGCTGCAAGTTGCTCCACGGAAAACTTTCTTCATAATATGCATGAGGCAATCATACGTTTCCTCTGATAAAAAAGTAAACCAACTGGTCAACGTACTCTGCTCGTTACAAGCCATTTCAAGGGAGACTAGACTAGGGCCTGGTCTCTCTTTTTTGTCTTGAAAACAAAGTCCCGTATTTAAGGATCATATTTTTCCTTCAAGATACTTCAAATAAATCAGACCTATGCAACAACTGTCGAACACATTCTGAATGCATCCACCAGAAAACTCGCTGTACCCACAATCCTCCGAATGGTCAGCTTCTTCTCCCAAACGACCTTCATTCTACTGAGATGATCTCCGACTTTGGAAAACCAGAGAACCTCTCCACATGATCAGTTGTGCTTACAAAGATGATGTTCTCAAACAAAAACGTAATTCCCGAACTGCCATCTTTCAATTTTTGTCATGTAAAGCCTCACTCCCGCTTCTTCCTGCAAACTTCCAAGAAAATATACGACCTCCTTATGGCAGTGCCTTCAATTTCACCCTTTGCATATTCACCACCATCATCTCCTCCCTCTTCTGCAAAATCTGCACGTGACACTCAGTTTTGCCAACTCTTAAGTTCCTCAAATTCCTACTTAGAAAATCAGATCTTTGCTTCTTCAGCAACATCTAAAATACCTTAGAGCACAATTATCTAACGTGTCCTGTGATTATCACCTATGCTCTTGACACTGCCTATAGCGTCGGCAACCACACACACACACACACACACACACACACACACACACACACACACACACACACACACACACACACACACACACACACACACACACACACACACACACACACACACACACACACACACACACACACACACACACACACACAATCAAGAGGACTACTGATATGTACTCCATACAGATAAGAAGCGACACAGAACATGTCACTTGCCCTTCATCTGCGCCAAGGCCGTCCTTTACAACTTCTTCCTTAAACACACAAGATAACAAACATCCATCAATCACCGAGATGAAGCAACACCTCATGTGGAGATTACGCGGAAAACTACAAAGCAGGATTTCTGTTGAATATGATTATCACAAAGGAAAGAAAAACCCTGCCTAAATTTAAAGAAAAATGGAACCTATCCGGATTGTATTGTAGAAGGCAATGCACTTCATCTAGTTGAAAAGTGATAATATACTGTAATGATTGCTTCTGTTCTATTTTATGTTTTACATTTATAAAAAAAAAATGTTTCCATAAATAAAAAACATACATCCAAACTACGTTTATTTTTATTTTGGGAGCTGTTTATAATTTTCCTTTGATGTAATAATTCCAAGCAATAATAAAGCTAATATTTGTTTGTTTGTTTATTATTTATTATTTTTTTTGTTGACAAACTCTTGTTGCATTCATTTCTTAGGTTAATTATCATTCATTAAACTATATCAAAGATTTTTCGCCCATTTGAGATTCGCAAAAACATTCAGTTCATCCCAAAGACAACAGCAGTTGGACTTCTTCGTATGGGAACTTTAAATGCTAAGACATGGAAGCCAAGAAAGTTGTCACTGCACAAGAGAATTACATAAAAAGAGTGCCTTATGACGAATAGAAGGGATGCTGGGGGACAGATAATTACACTCTGTCGCCTTTCTCTGTTCTACAAAGACAAGCAGCAGTCGTTGCATTTCTTTGTTCTTAAACTTAGTCATATAAGGAAGCATATTTACAGAAATGTTGAACAATTTAGGAAATGGGGTTAAAATACGTTTACATTTTACAGGACTATTGTTTCAGATTTGTATTTGGAGATTTATAAATGAACAGATACATTACCAGTTTTTTCTTTTAGAAAAATTGATGAATTCTCTCATCAAAAGAAGTGAATTCTTATAACAAGAAATGCCGCTCCTTCATAATACCAAGAAATTAAAAAGAGGAGTACGGAAACGACTTCAAAAAAAGTTCAGTATTGAACATTTGGCGTTTTCGGTTATATTCTTTCACCACTGCGACACTTTGTCTACATATCAAACATGTTGGAATATTTTTTACTTCCACAAAGAAATATGCCTTCTCCCGTTTTTCTTGAAAAGTTCTGCCTTCTTGATCTATTATTCTTTTTTTAACTTTAAATTCAGACATTGTTATGGACAAAAAAAAAATATTGAGTTCACTTTTTATTAACACACTATCATATTACAATGGTCACCTGTAACTTATTGGCATTGTACCACGTGGCTTAAAATGGCTGCGTGACAAGTAACTTCCATTCAGCCTTGCCAACATTTGATGATAGAAACATGGTACAAAGAATTATAGTAATAAGTTTTACTTTTGTTTAAAGCTGTCATAAAACATTTAGAAGTTTGAATTTTTTTCTGTTTTACTCCCCGCAGAAATGTTAGAAACATTGATTTTTAGAAAAGAAATTATTAAGGTCGCGAGCCGGATACGAAGCCTTCGGGGGCCGTATCCGGCTCGCCAGTTTGCGATCCCTGAGTTAAGTTCATTATCCACCAACATCTGGCCATGCAGAAGCTCTAAGCAAAGTGGGTCCCTAAATGTTTGAATGCCGACTAAAAGACAGAAAGTGTGCTGTCATCTCAAAGGATTTAGGGTCATGTTGAGAAGTCAGATGCAAATTTTTTAGCTAGTATTGTGACTGTTTGTGAAACATGGCTTCATCACTATGACCCAGAGACCAAACAACAGTCAGTGGAGTGGAGACATAAAGATTCTCCACGGCCAAAGAAGTTCCGAACCCAAAAGTCAGAAGGGAAGGCTCTTGCTATTGTCTTTTGGATGGTAGAATCCTTACACAGATTTATTCAACAGCTCTAAAGGAACTGAACGCGATACTGAAGGGAAAAAAAAACACCACAGGAAACTGAGCAGAGGAGTGTTGCTCTTGCAGGACAACGCACTTGCTTACACTGCTCACGAAACCCAACAGACAATACACAACTTCGACTTTCAATGTCTGCTGCATCTCCCCCCTATTCGCCCTACCCTGGCCTCACTGACTATTTTCTTTCTCAAATTTAATGAAACACCTGAAAGGAACAAAATTTACCACAGATGATGAAGTCATACCTGCAGCTGAGAACTGGTTTGTGGAACAAAGTAAAGACGTTTTTTTTTTCTCAGAGGACTGCAAATGATGCAGCGGCATTATAACAAGTGCATGTGTGAGTTAAATAGTTTTACCTCAATTGCTTCATGGTGATTATCACGACTTTTCAGCACACCCTCGTAATACCTAATACACAGTATATTTTTATTTATATTGGAACATAATTAAATTTACTTCTCTCTTTTCGAATTTTGGACCCACATAACAGTGGTATTTGGCCTCGTTATAAATCTGATGATGAATGTGACCCCCCCCCCCCAAAAAAAGAAAAAAAGAGTGTCGAGACCTGGGTTATAGTATCGTTTTTAAACAATCCGAAGACGTCAATCAGCGCGCGCGTTAAACCAAGTAAAGTACATCGTCAAGAACAATAGATGGTAATTAACGATAACCGACTATGACATTTTGGCAACATCTTGTTGTCATTGATTACCAGAGATAGTATTTTAATCGCTGGAAGTACTACTTCTTTATATCGATAGATATATATTTTTTCTTTTTCAGTAGAATCGTTTCTTTAAACCTTTCGCACAATATTTCAGTCTGCAGTCACATTGAATGTTTTTTTGTCTCAGCTTTGAGACTGCTTAAAAGTATAAAGTATAAATCATCGGAAGCCATTTCACGTATTACCAGAACACTTCCGGTCACTTCTATTATACTCATGACGACCGGACGTGCCAGGAAGTGTTCCGATATCTGCTAATCCATTTAATTGTTTTTGACTGTTTGTACGATAACGCGAGGCAGGGTGTTGCCATGGAGTCTTTCTCATGTTTGAGTTCGCTGAAATTGCAGTTCAAAGAAGGGGATTTCTAATTTTGCCATCAAAGTAGGGGGATGGTATGCATTCGATGCTAAATCCGTCAGATGCATGTTTCAATGGTCACGGTAACTTTATATGACCGGATCCGATACGCCTTTTCTGATCACAATCGTGTGGGTTCACAATCTGTAGAACTATTCACAAGCGAGGTTTTTCAACATTTAAAACAAAAAAAAAAAA
This sequence comes from Typopeltis vanoorti, assembly GCF_054136105.1. Lineage (NCBI taxonomy): Eukaryota > Metazoa > Arthropoda > Arachnida > Uropygi > Thelyphonidae > Typopeltis > Typopeltis vanoorti. Next base: position 89,465,207 of record NC_143553.1, read on the forward strand.
AAAAAAACGCTAAGACCGAAAATTAACAATAAATTGTTCTTTCACTTTTTGAATGTAGTGTACATTATTCTGCTATCAATTAATTTTTATTTTTATATTTTTTTTTAACTTCCTCGTTCCTGACGTAATAATGTTCACTTATGACAACTCATTTCGCCAGTGTGATCTTTGTTAGGTTCTAATATTTACTCAGTTAATAAGAAAAATTGATCTTGTACAAACTTCCAACGAGAAAATAACATTGATTCTTAGGAGAAGACTTTTTTCTCGTTTCAATTTCGTTAGCAGGAAAAATAAAATAAAATAAAAATAAATAGAACCAATTACCAGCGATTTTCGAGATAGCCAACATTCTGCAGAGTCTGAAAAGCTTTTTTGTTTCATTACAATTCTGTTGTCGAGCAGGTCCGTATTTTCCCAGTTCTTTTTAAGAATTGGATTTAATATCAACGCACTTGAGGAATGTTTCAAACAAAAAGCCGTTCTTCATTCTGGCAGAAGTTTCTCCCTTGACATAAACGAACAGTGGCGCCATCTGTACAGTGTCATGGAAATACCGCCGCAGCAGTTTGCTAGTGTACTTAAAGAGGATCTCAAGTGTTATTATTGAGTCGCCTATGGATTGACAATTGGGATTCAAATTTTCATTCATGAGTGCAGAACTAATTATCGAAGGCGTTTGGACAGAATTATTTTGTCAAAAGAGATTTATGTTCAATATTTCAAGTTCCTGCTCTAGTTTCCCGTATCGATGTGTTTAGTTGATAGCAGAAAAGATGAAAAGAGAATACTTCAGCTGTTTCTGCTTCGAATCTGACGATATAAAAAAAAAAAAAAATTGCAAATGTGGCAGAAATCTCCGCTAGTCTTCAAGTAAACAAATAGAATCGTGCACTTAATATCACTTCAGATATAGAGAATGGGTCTCTTGATACCGTCTGGGATATGCGATGAGAGGGATTGCGAGAGAGAAAGAGAGATTGCAACATATTGCTTTACAATCCTTCGGTATTTCCTTCAAGTATAAACGATACTTTGCATGTAGGATAAATAGACAGAAGACTTGAATTTTCTCAAGATATCAGGATATGGAAATACTGATATTTACCTAATACACTTAACAAGTGCGTGTATTGAAACCTTTTTTAAAAAATGGAATAAAAACCGAAAAAATGCATCTAAAAGTCTGGATCAGATGCCGTTAGATGTCGCTAGCGATTCCTTCGATAGCTTATATGATGGTATGTTAGATTCCGACTGGTTGTTAATCCTCTTAAAGTGTTATTGCATGGGGGGGGGGGGGGTGGATGAGGAATGCTTTATCTATTAATTGATTTCCATCTGATTAATTTTTCGTATAAAATCAAATAAGTCTCGTCTATATTTTTATAGATATTTCCTCTAATAACAATTACGTAAAGATATCAATCTTGTAATAATACCAAGAAAATATGTACCTGTTGAAGAATGTTTTCTACCATTTCTTTGCACACATCAAGGTTCCATTATGCAAGTGCACTTAAACGGATTTCTTTCTTTTTCTTTTTTTTTTCTGATTAAATTAAGGCAATGGGAAGTTTCTCTGTTGACTGCAAACCAGACAGAACGTGATTGCTTGTAAAAGGAGACGATACAAAAAGGATAGTGACCTTCTAAAGCGTGTAGAATAACAACTTTGGCACTCTTATGATGTACGATAGGAGCAAAGAAAAGATCAGTGACTGACGCCACATTTCTTGACTCTTGTTTGAAAGGGGTGTAGTTATTTTCTAGTATAGAAAAAAAGAAGCAACAAAGCAAAGCCAGAGATAAACAAAAGAAAGGAAGAAAAAGAAAGATAAAGAAAGGGGGAAAACATCAAAACAGGACTGTAGAGAAAAAATATAGATCGGAGACACACGAAGATGTTAAAGAGATAAAAGGAAGAAGAAAGATAAAAGTAGATGAGAAGAAAGATAAAAGAAATATTAGAAATAAGGAAGAGAGAGAAAAAATATGAAAAGACGAAAGTAAAATTTTACAAGGATAGACAGAAGACCAAGAAGATAAAGAACAAATTGAAAAAGGGAAGAGGATGCACAAATCCTAAGCATTGGTAAAGTATTTATTCGCCGCTTTATACAGGAGAATGATGGAAGGAAGGAAGGGGATACAAAGGATGGTTGGGGGTTCAAGTTTCTTATTAGGAAAAAAAGAAAACATAATGTTACGGATAGGGAAAGATAGAAAATAATAATAGAAATAAAACTGAGACGTAGAGGAAAGTAAAAGTTAAAAGAGATGCGAAAAAGAAAGACAGAAAAAATTGTCAATAAGATGCAAATAAAAAGAAAGCAATTTTTTTTTTATTGGTGAATAAAAGAGCAGGTAAAGTTAATTTCTAAGTTAATAAGTGTAACGAAATGTATTCGTTTTATCTAATTATTATCAAACATACAACTACATAATATTCTATTAGTTCTATGGCTTCCGATGAATCAAGAGATTAAGGCAGTCATGATAAAATCAATGGGAATTACGTTGCAGGGAATTTAGTGTGTGGGCCTATGAAATCGCCCACACATTAAAACACACAAAGCAGAGTTCTCATTATTGAACTTGGCACAGTGCCAATACGCGCAAACAGCAGTTCTTGACAAATGATATGACATGTTGCTTCGCCAAACATTTAATGAAGATTAATTAATATAACTTTTTTATCCTGGGAAATTTATTCTAAACATGCATATAATTTAAAAGTTTTGCCGCAATAAGTTCACACAAGCTGATAACATTGGAACATTATCTCTCTCTCTCTCTCTCTCGGTTCTATTTTATCTTCGGCCAAGACATTTAATGCAGTTTAAGAGATGCTCCCGAAAACTGTTTTTATTGTGAAAGAGGCGGAGTTGAGTAAGGAAAGAGTAACGACTCGTAATTATAAACTGCTATTATGGAGTCATTAATTCCATGTTTAATAAACAATAAGTGGATTAGGTACAGCGAAAAAGATTACCCGCGCGTGTACTTGCAGGTAAGTTTCCGCCAAAGTAATTGATTGCGATCATCCACAGAAAGGATGGAATCAGTTAAACGAACTGCTGAATTAATTTTCATCATTTTTATAAATTCTTTCTTTATGTAGATGGCGCTACTGTCCGTGAAATAAAAACGTGAAGTTCTAAAATAATGAACTACGTTACAAACTTGAAAGCATTGAACACCTGATACACAATTAAGTGCAAAGTTGTGATTAGAATTTTGAATAGAATTTAAAGAAATGTAGCAGTTTCTTTTTAATTTTATCGTCTCCATCATCCGATATTCAACTTAAATAATTTTTCTTTTTTTTATTAACATGATACTAATACCTCTTTTTGTCCACGTGGAACTTAATTGATTAGCCTAAATGCCATTTTTTTTTATCATATATATTATTAGAACAATGTTCAAATGACGTCACGGCTAGCTTTCTGTTCCACTCTAGTTCGGAAAATAATTCAATAAGTGAAACCATAAGCAGTAAAATTGATTTTATCGACTTGTTCAACTAGCCTAACTGTTACTCATATCGATCTATAATCTAGATATTAAAATATAATTACGAGAAGAAAAAAAATAGAGAGCATTTTATTTATAGTTGGAACTATATGATTCAATTGTAGTTGTTTATTTTTTTTTAATAAAGAAGAAAAAATGAGATTTTTCTCTTCGGCACATTTCTTGAGTTTTTTCTTTCTCATATTAATAAAAAAAGTTTCTCTTTTATTGATTATTTTACTGTTGAACACGAGATGAAAAAAAAAACATGCATTTGCTAAATACAATGTAGCTTTTTTTTTTCAGATACACATCTTATTTGTAATCAATAAAATCTTTAGATCTTACTGATTACAAGTGTATCTCTAATGTTGCTTGAGAAACAACATATCAGACAAATATCTTTCGGCTGCGTTGCATCCATGATTTAAGTAAATAGATATTTTTCAAGAAAAAATAGTTCCTAAAGAACAGTCCTTACTATACTAAGAATCTTCTTTTAGGGTATCAAGAAACGTCTTTTTATTTTCTATCTACTAAGAATACTTAATGAACTGAAAGAATGCATTTACGTGAAGCTATCACATCACTGGACCGAGGTAAATTATGTACGATCTGATAGAATACAGGCTGGATATTTGTCGTCTTACTAGAAGTCTGAGTATGAAATCCTTGTAACTTGTTACCGATATCCTGATCAACTAGTGTGTGTTTACATGTAATCCACATGATTACATGAAATTCTAAGTATTTTGGGAAAACAAAGCACACGATGGATAGAACGATAACTGCTTTATTTTGGGGTTATTTTTGACATGATGTTTGTTTCGTACTATTACCGAATAGATCATTTCCAGCTTGGATTACCAAATACATACAAACAATTGTTACAAGCATTTGTGAGAAATTTTTTTAAGAATATGTTATGCGCTCGAGAAAAAAAAAATGTTAGAATATATACTTCATATGATAAAGTTTCTTCTTGGGCAACATTCAAAAATTAAAACGTATTGTTTAAATAAATGTCATAGTCAAATAAACAAATCCTTATTCAAAAGAGTTATAAAAGTTGCATTTATCAAAACATATAACATCTCTGTAAACAGGCGCCGCAAAAAATAACGAAAAATATAATTCCCTCACCATTACATATTCGAAACTTTTCATACACCCTATATACGAAACAAGACGATATCTTACTAAAAATTCCACTTATGATCTTCTCAGTTTTCCTCCTTCATGAATATTCCAGTCGCATCTGGGAATAGCTGAAGCAGATAACACACACTTTTAGTATCCATTAACATTCTGTTTATTTTATGCTAAAGGATACGCCAGAAAACTTACATTGTGGAATGTTTTGAATTTCTCTTACATTAGTAGGAAATGTACATAATATATGTTCTTGAAGTAAGGAGAATTAAGTAAATAATAAATGCAAATTACAATAAACAATGCTAGTTCCTGTGCTAGAATACATACTTCTCTACTTTGCGGTAATGTTATGCGGTAAAGATGGTTTTAAAGGGGTATAGAGCATCACTTTTATTGCATCAATAAATATTATGTTACGCGTTGGTGTATCTGTACTCAAGGACTACAAAGCAACTTCAGAAGTGTAATTATGGTTGCGTTGAAAAGAATTACAGAGTATAATTGTCAAAATTATCTCAAGATTACATCATAGGTGCAGTAAATATTAAAGTATCTTTAATTTCAATTTTTTAAAAGATGCTAATCATATAAAAGTTGGACAACACATTTAGACCAATTAAATAATGCTCTAAAATTTCTTTAGTGAATTTTCTAATGAATGAAGTTGTTTTAAAAGTAACAAAATGAGGCTTATTCACGAAGTAAATACTTTAATATCATGACAAATACAATATTTCACAAATGGAATTGGATGAAACAGTAAAAATGGTTTGCAAAGTATAAACCTGCATTCTATGTGTTTGTAACAATTTGGCCCCTTGGAGAATACTGTACCTCCTTTTGCATTCAACCCACTTAAACACTATTTTTTAACTATATTTATTTTCATTGACTATATTAACTTACTGTACTCACAACAATTATTTGATACAAAAATCATATGTATATATATTTGTAAAAAGTGTACATTAGAAACTACAAAATACTTATTAATAAAATGATTATTTTTCTCTTTGGTATATTTTAGCTATTTTATTATTTTACTTCTTCATTTTTTATAAATATAATGATAAATTTTTAAGAGTTTTTGGTAAAAATTAAAGTGGAAAGGGGATTCACACAAAGAGCAAGAAAGATAGCAAAGGAGGGTAATACTATAGTAGTGCCCTCTAGTGATCGTAACTGATTCATGAACGTACTGGATCGATCCAGTCGATGTAAATTAACTTCTTAATTGAGTTAATTTGTCAAAAACAAATTTTAAAGATTAAGGATATTTTTTCCCTATGAAATAAAACATATGTATATTTTCAAATTGAATTCACATTTGCAGTGTCTGTTAGTTTACACATGTAATATGCATTCATCTGTAAGATAAAATTGCTATCAATCAAGTTATATCCCATAAAGACACCACATTCAATTAAAAACAAAATTTCCAATGGCACCCGCATCTTCTTTGATCGACGTCTTCTAAACTTAGCTTCCCACACAGCGAACAAAGGCTTAGTTGTCCACAAAATAACCTTTGTAACCTTTTCAGTGGTTTTATTACGATTTGGGGACTCCCTTATGAAAGGAGCCTTTCAGACAACGAATTTGTGCAGGCGCCAGCAAAACATGGCGACTCCCATAACTCAAGGATGTAATTTATCATTCATCAAGTACAGTTTAGGTGATCTTTCTTCTCATGATGTGCAAGCAAAGGCAGCGAAATATTCTGAACAAACTTTGAATACATCAATGCATTTTACGATTGGTGACAGTTAAGACAGATTTATCTTTTCAAAGATTCATGAAGGGAAGAATGCGATATAGCACATTTTTTTGAAGAGATATGAAGAAAAAACAAATATAGCGCTCTAAAAGTGAGACTAAAATGCACAATATTGAGTTTTCCAAATAAATACAGGAAATACGACCTATGAATCAAATGGATAGAATAAATATAATCTATAAGTGTAGTGTCATCACGGAAATTTGATACTATCTTTTTTTCCCTTTCTGTCTCTCTACAAGAAGTGAGAGAATTAGATAGTGTCAGTTATTGTTGCCAGTTAAATTTATCTTCGTTGACGCATGCGAATTGGTAACTGACATTGACTGTGACGTCACAGCACGAAAAGCAATATTATCATATTGTATTTCGTTGGTATCTTGGTTTTGTATTGTGACGTATTATAATCTCGAGACATCTCAGTTAATTAAAAGAACCTTGAAGTATTTTTATGTTTAATAAACCAAATGATAATTATACTGCATATTCAGACGACTTAATTACAAAAATTATTTCAATAAGAAAAAAATGAATCAAACTTAAATCAGAAATTTATGTCTCTTTATTTTATCGGTAGTTATTCATCTGTCGGTACTATTGACGAAGTTTTATGGAAATCGCCATCATTAAGCTGCTCTCACTAAAAGCAAATAGAAATTTTTATAATTAAAGAAATCACTCAGATTACACTTCATTTACCTGTCGCGAAGTTGATTAAATCTGAACAAATTCATTGGGTTTACTAGGAATGATAGCGAACGAAAGGGAAAAAAAATCTCAAAGTTAATAAAGATGCTTGGAATTTTCATCTGAAGTTAATAACATCAAAAAACTACCAGATCTAAATTACTTAGTAATGTCAATTAATGATGCATTTGATAAAAGGGAAAAATCGGTTCCATTCTAAAACCAAATGGTCGAAATGCTTTTCAATTATTAATCGTAACGAGATTTTATTTTTTTATATATTTTTTAGAACACGAAAAATTTTAAGAATAATTGCTGTCGCATTTTCGTCATTTTTAATTATATCCTTTCTTCTTTTTACATTCTTTATTAATATGTTAAACAGCACAGTTTTTTTCATATAAATTCCTAACAATTGTGTTTTAGAGGTTCTCAGATGGTCATCGTAATATTTAGAATTGCCCTATTGATGTAGTTTCGTATAAGTAGAATTTCTAACAAACAACGTTGTATAGTTGGAAAGAATTGGATTCAATTCCTGTCTTAGCCAAAGAAAAGCCAATTTGACTGTGATCGACCAATAAATGAGTTTTGATGTTTATATTTTGTTGCCAAGAAATTATATTCTTATTTAATCTTTTATTCAAGTAAACAAACAAAGTTTACGCGTGAAGGATTTTCGTGACGAGACTGTTGCCTTCACAACTGCCTCAGTATCCCATAATGCAAAGCACCCTTCCTTTCGGATGTGCATACTGTTATGCATTATGGGAAGGGCTACTAGCCAGACAAGTTTTGACCTTTATTGAATATTTTACTAGTTCAATATCCTTAGGATTCAAAAAAAAAAAAAAAGGACTCAAAAAATGATCTAAAAAGATCACTCTTTCATGTAACTGAAACAAAACTCATAAATTTCTAACCTACCGCCCGAAATGTTGTGTCAGATCTCAGCTCAGGCAGCCTACCACTACGCTAGGCCTCAGTTCTAGTCAAAAACTATTATTACTTATATTAGGCAAAAACCTACCACTCGCCAAGCATCAGCTTTGCATGGCAGCAGACAAGGTCCGCTGCTGCACAAGGCTTACCGACCGATTCACCCAGAGAGACGTAATCATGGTAATGTTTATTTAACGAAAGAAACTAGCAATGTTTAAGTAAAGCCGACTCTAAAAATTTAAGACGATCCCTAGACCACTCAATAGTGGCCGAAAGACCGTCTAACTGAGCGTTGATTCTATTCAGTGATGGCCTTCCCCCCCCCACCACCGAGCAGACCGCTCATATTTTCCGAAGAAAAGCATTCACCGACAAAGCCCCTCACCGGGCTGTGCTGGAAAACACTTTCCCCGGAGATTCAAATTGCTCCCTTAAGGCAAAAACCTTAAGAGAGCGAACGCAAACTCTCGAATCTCTGCGTCCCAGGTGGTAACTAGCGACTCTAACTACCTCACGGACTTCATAACATCATGAGCAAGGAAACCAACCTCATGCAGCTTCCTATATTTTCTATATGCAAATAATAAAAAGGTGTATTAACTTATTAACAATTATTTTAAAAAATATTTAAAAATAAAAATTATTAAATAACTCTTTTAATTTTTTATTAATTAATTTAAAATTAATATTCTTTTCAGATATTTAAAATATAAACAACCGATAAACTATCATCGAACTTGACTACAGTTTCCTCATGCTTGAATGTGTAGAGAAAACCGTTCGTTAACTTCCCCACAACTTCATCAAAGCTTTTCTGTTTCCATGGTGATAACATCGTTTACTCGTTCATACGTTATCATCCAACCAGAGACGCACTACTGTTTCTTCGCAGAATATGCATTCAGAATTCACTTAAATATAAGGTCTCCATGGGAGCAGGATGCTAAGCACCTCTCGCCAGAACACACTGCTCTAATGAAACTACTGCCCCTTAAATTCGTTCGCCTGATGGTCACACACATACACACACGCTGTACCTTTTATGTTGCTACAACATTATCAGGCATCGAGGCTAAATCGCGATTGCTTTGATTACGCTTTAATATAAAAGCGGAAACGAAACTGCTAGCAATTTATCACATACATAATGCAAGGGAAGCGATCTGCTGTGAAAGCAGAAGTGGATCTTATTCGCCACTGAAATGAAGACGAAAATGTTTGTTTCTTGATCGGATGGTGATGACAGTTCTGATAATGTGGAAGTTCCGGAGAAGGTTTCGTCTTTCTTTCTTCTTTCTTTCTTTCTATATCTACATGCTCTATCTTTCTCGATATTTATTCTCCCTTCTCTCCATTTTCTTTCCATTTCTTCTGTTTTTCCTTGTTCCAATTTTTTTTTAAATCTTGATATTCTCCCTTTCTTATCTTTTATTCTTCATTTCTGTTCTCTTTTCTTTCTTCACTTCTTCCTTTTTTCCATCCATCTATCTATCTATTTATCTTTAATAGAATTAAAGATTGATAGTCGTAATAATAATTATCTATTTTGTAAATAGTTGTAATAGATATAATAGCTTCGACTTTTCGTCTACTTCTTATACATCCTTTATTTTTCAATTTCCTTTTATGTTTTTTTCCCCATCCGTATTTCGTTTTTTTTTTTCATTATCTTATGTGGATTTTTATCTTATCTGGATAAATGATGACGGAAGTAACCACAGTTTAATTTTAAAACATGTAACACAAAAAACATACACATATTTACTTGGTCCACTAAACAGGGCAATTGTATTAAATCGACACCATCTAAAAATCATACACGCACGCACGCAAGCGCACACACACACACACACACATATATATATATTGAGATATCAATCTTTAATGACACACTCACAATACACTTTAGAACCTCCACACACGCAGGTGTTCCTAAAGCACGAGACAGATAGTTTGAACTAAATAGGTGCTGTTCTAACCATAGCATAATCTACATATTATAAGCTAATGAGGAAACCGATTGATTATTTCCGATAGTTTACTTGATTGATTTTTTTTTTCATAGGCACTAACTATCATCACAGGGTTATAAGGATCGGAAATCCTGGAAGAATTCAATTCATCTTGAAGAATAAATTACTGGACATTCAAGAGGACATTTAGATGGATTCTCTTTTTATTCGAATTATGCGAATTTTGTAAAGGCATCGTATGAACTGAGTTTGAGGGATGCGATTTACAATCGGAATTTAAAAGAAGCCAATAAGATGGTTAAATTATTTTTACAAAAAAAAAAAAAAAAAAAAGTTGATTCGTCGATGGAGCTCAAGACATCTTAGAGAAATCTTTATACGATTCTTCCATTAAGATGTATGAAAGACTTAAAAATTTTCACTAATCTTGGACAGAATTCTGAGTACAAACAACACATATTTTCCAAAGCATCGGAGGGAAATAGAAACGTTGAGAGCGGTAAAAATTCTTAGAAAGACAGCATATGGTAAAAAGTTGCAGGAATTGCTTCCATTAAAACAGTTTCACAAATAGATTAAAAATTAAAGTATTAAAAAAAGCAATCATTTCAATTAAAATGCTAAACGAACTCTGATCGTTTCAACTAAATATCTAATTTAAATCCTAACGATTAAACTATATTTATCTCAAAAGTTTTTTCTTTTTCGACTCGTATTATTTTTGGGAATTATATAAAGAACATTCAAATAAAAATTAATGAGATCTCATATACTAACTAATAGAATTATTTAAATGAATAAATTTCTCCTTTAAATATAATTAATTAAATTGTATTAATATCGCGATACAGTTTGATAAATAGAGTATACGAATATTTTATCATATTAATATTAAACTAAAAATTAAACATAAATCAAAAGCAATATAGATATTACTGTTGAATTCGAATCATAGGTCACTATCGACTTAATTTTGAACGGAAGAAGTCAAGTTTTTAATTTGTATTAGCATGGCTGACTGCAAAAATCACTTTCTTAACCCAAGCCTGTCTGAGAAGTTCACACCACGAATTTTCAGAAATAGACATTATTATGATCACTGTATTGACCAACAGTAGGCAGAGTAACATAAACTACTGAAAGAAAAAAATATTAAAATGTAGAAGCATGTGTGTGTTTTTATTTCACATTCATGATCTCGTGTAAACGGAGAATTCTTCAACGTTTGGAAGGTTTCTATAAGCAATATGATACTTCCCCCTAGAGGACCGCTGTTCGTATCCTTTCATTTCCTTCCGGTATGGACGGATGGATTTTTATGGTCCATAGAGTTTATGGAATATTTCACTTATAGTTAAAGGTAGCCCCCCCCCTCATTCTCCTGCATCTGACAATCACTTTTTCTATTTGATAACATTGATACCGTTTTTTTTTTCACTGTCATTGATGCCGGAAAATTGTTGAAACAAACAACTGTACTGGTACAGTTTAGCAAAATGTTTCATTTCAGAAATATACGTTGGAGAATAAAGATTGTTCCTATTATTCTAGAACCAGTGCTCAAAGCTTCGAGATACGTGGAGTTTTCTCTTACATAAGAAAGAAGTCTCAGATATATTTATCAGCTAAGAGCTCTCCATCTTCTAATCCCGAAGTGGATGTATACATTTATAAAGGTGTTGAATTTCATCTCCTGATGTAAGACTACCATCTTGTTTATCGTAACTAAACATTTTCCACGTTTGGTCTTTTGCTACAAGTTCTAAACCTTAAGTGGCCAAGATGGACATATCCTCTATATATTTTTCTATCGATATAATACACGAGATGTAGAATCACATCACTTCCATTTATGGGATACTGATGACAACTTGGAAAGAAATTTATTGACCTTTTTCTTGAAGAGCTGGAGGTTGAAGAAACACTCCATGAAGAAGGTCGTTCCGAGCAGAAGTAAGCATGGAGTGTTTGCAAGTAGACTGTAAAAGGATTTTGGGCAGCTGCTACTCAAAGTGGAGCAGATGATGGTTGCCATTTCAGTAGAACAGATTCCAAGGAAATATATGTAATAAACACAAAGCTGAAAGTGTGTGCGCCCGAGAATATTTTTGGGGGGGGGGGGGTAGGTACACTATTCATCCAAAACATTTGGGCAGTATGTATTCTAGAAATGGCCAGATTTCGGATTTGTATATAGTGAATAGCTGAGTAGGTAAACAGGAATGTCTAGAGCGAAAGAGAATGTTTAGAGTCGCTGTGGTTGAGTGGTGATCGACACTTAACATCATGTGTATAATACTGTTATTAGTGTTCTCATATGGAGATTATCAAGTTAACGTGGTGTTGATGGCAAAAATGATAAGACAATGGTGTCATGTTTTCAAAGTGCATAGTGTGTACGGGAAAGGGGGGGTATGAGGAAGACAATGCGGTAAAGAAAGTGAATTTTGCATTTAGTCTATGTAACTTTTTCCTCCGTTTTACAAAAGAGAAGACTTAAAAGCATTTCATGACCCCTATTAAATTAAGCTAAATGTTTAAAGGAAACAAATTCGACGTAGAAGTGAAAAGAAAATGCTGCAAACGTATTACAGAAAATTACTATCTTCTACTTCCTCTGTTACCTCTCTTAGTTGCAAACTAATGCTCAACGAAATGGAAGAAAAACGGATATATAATATCAGCTATTCAAATAAGAATTGTAATGGTCCATTTCTGTTTATTGCAGAAAATAGCGACACTAACTCAATATTTAAGGAACGAAGTGTTAACCACCCCTGCTTTATTCCTTTCTATCGGTGACTGGGGATGTAATTTTTCTGTGGAGTCTCCCATGGCACTGTGATAATCTGCATACGTATCGTCTCTGACCATCCCTCCATTAAATGTTTTCAGTCTCCTTGGCGAAGTAGGGAATTGATCTCCCGGATGCCCTTGGGGTGTTCTACACCTATCTTCCGTGTGTCGACTGTCCTCCAAGGGCACAATGCTCGTGTCGAAAGGCTGAATAATGCCCTGCTCTGCGGAAGTCGAATTGCGATTGGAAGCAGCTGCAAAATGATCACTTAACAGAGAACCCCGATAATAGTCAAGATAGATGGAAGTCGGACGTGGGATGCGAGTCAGCGTAAAATCTTCAAGACGTAGATTTAAGTGAGGGATGGCATCCATTTCGAGAGTTTTCGAAGGTTTCCGTCTCCAGCACTTCACACAACAAATCACCATGGCAACCAGAAGAATTAATCCGAACGATGCTCCTACTGCAATATAAGCGATGAGTTCGTTGGTCCAGAAGTGTCTGGATTGGTTTTCTTCTGGCAATGTAGAAGAAGAAGGAGGAGGAGATGATGTTGATGATCTGTAGTCGAGTTGTTGCACATCAACAACCCGGAAGACCTGATTAGCCATTTGGAAAGTTTGGTTCATTGGTTTCCCGATATTGTGGATGTTGTTCATAAGTTGATGGATGATGTTTGTGCTGCCAGAGACGGTGAGATTTAAAATAATCTCACTGCGACAAGTGACGTTGCCAATTTCCAGATCACGTGTATTAAACAAGTGAGCGACAACCGATTGGATTTCGGTATTCTCCGAAGATGGACATTCTCCCTGAAGCACCAACAACAGCTTATGAGGCACCGATTCTGAGCCCTTGGTTGGCGTGATCGCGATCTGCGATGTTTGGATAATAGATGATGATGGTACCATAGTAATGATAGGGGATGATGGAGTTGGAATGATACTTAAGGTAGTCTCCATATCATGGGGATATTCGCTAAGAATTGATGATGATGATGATGATGATGATGATGAGGTTGGAATGGATGAAAGGGTAAGTACAGATGGTGTAACTTCTTTGTTGTCAATTTCAGAGGCGTTTTTAGACTCATACGTTGAGTCAGAAATACTTAAGTACGATACCGTTTGGTTATCAAATTCACTACCGGGTACTACCGATGGTGCTTCTACAGAAATAATATCTTCAGAGGTTGGTAATGTCGTCATGGAAGTGGCTTTCTCCATAACTTCTGTTGATGGTAAAATATGGGGAGTATTTGAAAGCATATTTGAATCTGTAGTGTGGTCCGTCAATGACTCTTCAGGAACCAGAATGGAAGGAGTTAAAGATGGAGATTCTGGAATGTGTAAAGATGTTTCCATAGTAGAAATCACTGCTGTAGGCTCAATGGCCTTTTCGAGACGGGATTCTTGATCCGTCATACTAGAACTGGAATGCACGGCCTGGATGAAAGCTGGAGATGAGGTTGAACCACTACCTTCCCATTGTGTCGATTCCTCGGACTCTGCTACATTGATGAAGGAAGAAGATGGACGGGAAAGATCTGTAACCGGAGTAGGACTGATAGCTGCATTTAAAAAAATAGTAAATTAATTAAATTGCACTATTGGATCGAATCCGATTAATAATAAATAATGTAAATCTCAAAAATGATATTTATTTTGTTAAAATACATTTATAAAACATCTGTTTGTTTTTTTTAAATCCTCACTAAATCGGAAATTAATGGAAATTGAACTACATATGTTTTACGTTTAGACTCACACCGTACTATGCAGGATTTCGAAACCAATCCGATAGAGTAGGACGGTTAATCCGCATTCCTGCAGTCTCTTATATAATACACGTGTTCTTCTGACCAGATTGCTGTTTTGCTAATGGAAAACCAGAGTTGAGTTCCAGGAAGAGAAACAACTCACCACCTTCATCTGAGACCAGCTAACTCACCTTCAGTTGAAAAGTCTTCGTAATGGTTCTTTGCGTCTTAGACGTAATTCAAACCGGCTAAGCTAGGGAGGCATGAATAGTTTAAGGAAATATAAATTCTATTACAAGAATCACAATATATCTCCTCTTCGTGGAAAATTCATCTCAATAAGTGATAAATAACTGAATTTTGAATTATTTATTTCAAATCCAGAATGTTAATGAATTTGTCCCCCCCCCCAGACATCCATAAATATCTTGTTTTTA
The DNA here is from genome assembly GCF_054136105.1 of Typopeltis vanoorti. Classification (NCBI taxonomy): domain Eukaryota; kingdom Metazoa; phylum Arthropoda; class Arachnida; order Uropygi; family Thelyphonidae; genus Typopeltis; species Typopeltis vanoorti. Next base: position 89,480,253 of record NC_143553.1, read on the forward strand.
TGTTAATTCAATTTCTCTTCTATGTTGTTTTTTTTTTTAATCATATCCATTCTCAAGATCCTCCTTAGATTTCATCCCACAAAACAGACGAAACCGGCCCAGAGAATACGCGCAATTAGAAGATACAATATGTGGGTCTCGTGGTATTCTCGCTTTCGGTCCGAATTACAAATTACATCTTTGATATATTTTAATTCATTTTTTGCTGTTTGGCAGTATCACATCTTTACTCTAATGTAGAGTCATCAAGGTTCGTATTTGGTCAATTATCACAAGCAATATTTATTATAGAAAACAATTGAAATTAAGTAATGAAACTAAGAAAGACCAGAGAATCGCGGTAATACTTCGACTTATTTTAAATAATCAATTAATGAAATCAATTAATAGAATTAGACTGATGTCAAAACAATTAACTTACCTTCATTGGTTCGACACATTCCGATGCTTCCTTCCTATCGTGAACGAAACAGAGTAGTTGTCATTAATTTTACATAAAAGTATCCTTTTAAAATTTTAAATTTAATTAAGTTTAATCAAAAAGGATCAAAGAAAGATCATTTATTTTTAAAGTGATTCATTTCTTATGTTAAACAACATCCAAGGTTATATTAAATTGACTTAAGGATGTAGAATCTTTTTAAATACATTTTTTTCGGCTGTGATCTCTAGATGTCCATTTCGTTACGTTACGGAAGTACGGGTACTTTCCTAACGTAACTATTATGATCTTATCCTCCAGTTATTCCAAATTTCTTTAATTTTTAACTAACCTAAAAAAAAAAAAAATCGCTATCACCTAACATCTTTTGAAGCTACATTTAATCTCATATCTTATTGTGAAAAAGTCATCTTCCTCAAGCGATGCATTTGGAAAAAAAAAAAAAAAGAGAGAAAGAAATTTCAACATCTCCTGACTTTATGAAGGTCAACATGCGGCTTGCTTTAACAAAATCCCTTGTGTCATTCTTCATTTTTTGAAGAAGGAAAGGTGAATAAAAAGCGTTATCTTACAATATCGGGAAAACTTCATTTCGCAGCTAGTGACTTGTGAAAGACACACATCAACTCCCTAAAGAATAAAATATTCCCACTATTGCTCAAGGTGGGGACTTTATTCAATTGTTACGCACCACAAATTACGTAAAAATAATGAAAAATAATGTTACTTAACGATAATATGTGGAAAAGTTTTAAACTACGAACATTTAAAACGAACTTAGTTATTTATGAAGCAATCACTCGCAACTAAACCGAAATAAATTAGATTTGGCATACTAATCTCTCAACGTCTCTCATGGCACGAATATTTTACAAAATGCTGAATGTTTAGTGCTAACCGTGTAACATTAATCAGTATGGTCATCAATTACACAAACAAGTTGGTTCAATTTCGATATTTGTGGAACTGCGATGGATCTCTCATCGTTAATAAATTACAGTTTGATTAATGAACTGTCGAAAAGGATAGTGTATTAGCTGTATACTAACTGCTACATTGCTTCGGCATTTCAACTCAACAAAACAAGTTAATGACAGGTATGCGATGAAATATTAGTTGATCCAAGTCTCAGTTTTATTTCCCTGTTGGATACAAAGCTCAGCACTTACCAGATTTCCACATGACGCGGAAGTCCATGATGTGGAGGGACTATACGGTTCCACCAGACTCGTACTAATTTCTCCTTCGGCTTCTATGGGAAAAAAAAAAAAAAAAAAATCGGCTTAAATCTTTTTCTGCTCATTAAAACATTTAATGAAAGGGATAACGTGAGGATTAAATATTTTTAAGTGCACTTACGTTGTAGCTCGCCTTTAACCAGCGCACACACTACGAAAAGAAAAAACCTACATTGCCAGCAAAACTTCATGATATCGGTTGAGAACGCTCGTTGATCAGAAAGCAATCCATTATAATTGGCTCTTTATCTTGGGTTCGTTATATGCCTACCAGAAAAAAGAAAATTACCAAAAAGAAAGAGAAAAAAAAAAATATATATATATATATATATATATATTTTATGATTACATATATATATATATATATGTAATCATGGATTTCTACTCGGTTGTCGTGATACATTTTAAAAAAATAGATTTAATGACTTAAACCGAGATAACTTATAAAGTTTTAATGAGAATAATATAACTAGTTTCGGCTTATAACAGCCTTCATCGGGTATTCATTAAAGGAAGAGAATAGTAATAAACATTGAAGTATCTAAAAAACTGGGAATTACAGATAAAAATTGCAACACATAATTGAAACAAAATACGTTGTTTTTTTTTAAGTTGTTCTAACTGGCGCGCTATTGTTTATTGCGTGTATGCGTGAACGCCAATATTGAATAACTGCAGTATGGCTATCTGCAGTACTGCAATTATAACTTAAATTGCTGTTTAAGTGATCAGGATTCAGGATGATTTCCCTGGATTCTACAATTTTTCTTTCGAACTCATCACCACAGCGAAAAATATTTTCTGATTTATCCCAGCAAACGGAGTGACTTTGGAGATCATCATTAGGATTGTTTGAAAAAAGAACATGACTGGACAACGCAGTTGCACGTGTTCTTTTGTAGGAGATGTCTCTCTTATGCTCCTCTATACGTTGTTCAATAGATTTGTTGGTTTGTCCAAAATAAGGGATATTGCAATCACGCCATAATTTACATACACCTGGATATTTTAGGTTGTGATGAATAGGTTTGGGATGGCTGATAAGAGAACGGATTTTTGGAAGAGTGGTGAAGAACGTCCTGATGTTGTATCTTTAAGGACCTTAGCCAATTTGTTAGAGACTGTGCTAATGTAAGGAATGGAGATGTTACCTTTAAAATTAATAGTTTCTGTGGTGCACTGCCTAGGAGGATCCAGAAGAAATTTCTTAATCGTTTTTTCAGAGTATCCATTTTGTTTAAAGATAAGAGAGAGGTGATTTATTTCTTTTTGGAGTTCATCTGGTTCATTCAAAAGAGAGCGTGCTCTGTGTCCTAAGGTAGATATAGTTCCTGTGGTGTGGGAAATGATGATAACGACTATGTAGGTATGTATTGGTATGAGTAGGTTTCCTGTATGTGGAGATTTTTAATCTTTCAGAGCATCGTGTAATCATTACATCCAGGAAAGATAAGGAGTTATTTTGTTCTAGATCAGCAGTAAATTTTATATTAGGATGTTGGTTGTTAAGATGATGAAGAAAATCTATGAGAGATGTGCGTCCGTGACTCCATAAAATGAAAATATCATCGACATAACGTTTCCAAAGTTTTGGTTTAAATGAGAAGGAAGATATAGCGTTCGTTTCAAAATCTTCAAGGAAGATGTTAGCTAGAACTGGGACAATGGGTTGCCCATTGCCATGCCTTGTTTTTGTTGGTAAATGGAGTCCCGATATCTAAAGTAACTAGAATGAATGAAATGTTTTAATAAAGCAAACATTTTTTTAGATAATTTTTCCTTTAGTAATGTAAGTCTTCGTCTGTAGGAACGTTAGTAAATAAAGAGATAATGTCAAAACTTGTTATGATGTCATTTTCATTAATGGAAATATCTTTGATATGAGAAACAAAATCTGTGGTGTTTTTGATGAATGATGAGGATGTATTGGAAAAACATTTGAGGTGCTTTGCTAGATTTTTTGAAAGATTTTAAGTAGGTGAATCAATTCCTTCCACGATTGGGCGAAGAGAGGTGTTTTGTGTATGTATCTTAGGAACTCCATAGAGGCGTGGTAAGAGGATGTAGAGAGTGTAAAGAAAGGCGAACATTATGAGGACGATCAATTCTTCAGGAAGATCCTACAAGAGAATTACAAAACAGTACAAACAACTTGTTAAAGACTACGAGTGAACTTTTTTTTTCAAACAATCCTAATGATGATCTCCAAAGTTCACTCCGTTTGCTGGGATAAATCAGAAAATATTTTTCGCTGAATCCTGAGCACTTAAACAGCGATTTAAGTTATAATTGCCATACTGCAGATAGCCATACTGCAGTTATTCAGTATTGGCGTTCACGAGAGCCGCACGCACACACGCAATAAACAATAGCGCGCCAGTTAGAACAACTTAAAAAAAAAACAACGTATTTTTTTCAATTATGTGTTGCAATTTTTACCTGTAATTCCTAGTTTTTTAGATACTTCAATGTTTATTACTATTCTCTTCCTTTAATGAATACCCGATGAAGGCTGTTATAAGCCGAAACTAGTTGCATTATTCTCATTAAAACTTTATAAGTTATCTCGGTTTAAGTCATTAAATCTATTTTTTAAAAAATATATATATATACGAAAGGAGTTCCATAGTAATGCCCTCTGTGGTAATAGCAATTTCTCAACATAACCTCCTTCCAATTCTAGAATTTTATTTGACCTGTTTGCACTTTACAGAATGAATACACTTGAAATGTGCCCTCATTTAGGAAACAACCCAAAGTCCGGGATGTGGGCAGGATGTTCAAACAACTTCTGATATCCGATCTCTTCAATCATCGTTAAAATAAAGTTGTGGAACATCCTCCTCACTTCCCAGTCCGGGATATGCGGAGGATTTTCCAGAACTTCGTTCGTCACTAAATGATTCAGAAGAGGATTTACTAACATTTTGAAAAACTTGTAAAGTGGTGGAGAAAATGTATCGAAATTAAGGGAGATTATGTTGAGATAGTGTTCGAAAATAAAGTATACTTCAATTTCCTTTTTAAAAATGTACATAATATTTATTTTCGCTGGGGAGATATCCAAAAGAAAAATTACTTCCGAAATTCCCCTCTTATTATGCAATTATTTTTCATGTAATTATTTTAATGTAACTTAGAATTAAAATGATTTTAGTGGAAATGAAGAGAATTTTTTTTATTCTTTGTGGGGAAATAATTCAAATGAAAAACCAAATGCTGAGCTAAATTTCCCCAAGAACGATAAAAAAAAATAAAATAAAAATAATATATATATATATATATATATATATATATATATATTTAAACATTGTTCAGCTTCCAACTCATCTAACCATCCCTTTATTATCTTCCTTACGTTCTTTGAAATAGCCTTTCCCATAATGAATACAACTCTCAGCTGTTCATGAAAAACATTAACAGATCCCTTCTTGCTGCCCAACCACTTGCCTACACAGGAAACTATCATTTTGTGGGTATAGTGAACCTCTTATGTCTGTGTGGTTGATATATTTATTCACATAATTTTCTTAAAGTACAAGCCATTAGGAAAAAAAAAACCAGGACGTCTTATTAAATGATTCAACGATGACTTCTAAGGCCGGAACAGGCCATGCTAGACCTAAATCCTTGATACGCATGATGATTATGATGATGACATAATTTTCTGAAAATTAAAAAGGAGCCAATCTAATAAGATGTGCTAAGTTTCTTGAAATTAATACGCGCAATCCTAATAATTGAAAGTATATCATTACAATTACAAATAAGCAGAGAATATTGAAATATTTTTCCAGCTATTGGAAAGTTCTGAATATGAGAAGTATCATTTTCAGCGCCCTATCCTGAATGTGTTTTTATTTATTTATTTATTTTTTTTTTACCTATCACTGTTTACAGTTAATTATTGAAGATGTCATCTGAGAAGTTGATATTTAAAATGCAGATATTATTTCTTTCGGATAATTCAAAAATAAAAAAATACTTAAGCGCTATTAGAATAAATTGTTAAGAGTTATAAATTATTTAAGTTAAGGGATATTACATCCCATATTTTTGTTTCTTAGCCGAATAAGAAACTCAAAGAGTTTCATGCCGAATATAGAAACTATATAAAGTTCGGCGATTCCAAGCGTAAGCAAATGCCTGGATAGTGCAACACCTGACCCATTTGGTAGTGCAAACCGAGGCAACTCATAGTAAGGGTGGAGGAAGCTCCGATCACTATTCTTGGTATTTACCCATAATGTGAACTTAGCTCCTCGGAGCTGTATTACTGTTCTACATTATGAGAGAAGGTCACTACCCAGACCGGTTTCATGTAGAACAGTAATACAGCTCCTAGGAGCTGGGTTTCACATTATGGGTAAATACCAAGAATAGTGATCGGAGCTTGCTCCACCCTTACTATGAGTTGCCTCGGTTTGCACTACCAAATGGGTCAGGTGTTGCACTATCCAGGCATTTGCTTACGCTTGGAATCGCCGAACTTTATATAGTTTCTATATTCGGCATGAAACTCTTTGAGTTTCTTATTCGGCTAAGAAACAATATGGGATGTAATATCCCTTAACTTAAATAAGTTCATGTCGCCGAATTGAAGCCTTTGGCTCTTCATATAATTAGTTATAAATTATTTTTAAAAAAATAGAATTTGGTGAGAAAAAAAATCTTGCTAATAACATTGAAGCCGTTTTTATATTCATACACGCTGCTTTTAAAGATATAACTACATAAAGCTTTTTAGGAAATTAGATATGCAGATACAGCGCTCCTTCATGTTATCGCCACACACACACACACTTTCGTTTATATACATAGAAATGGTTTTACGCTAGATGTACTCAAGAATTAAATGTGTTTAGAATTTTGGTCTGTTAATATGTTGTAGTGAGAGGCAAAATGCAGAAGCTCTGATGAAGGCAGCCACCCGAACGGGTCTGGATGCTTGTAAACACACCATGAATATTTTATTAAGGTTTTTATTGCCACTTACAAAGTTGTACCACTTTCATATCAACATGACAACGAAAAAAAATTTTTTAAAATAAATAAATAACTGAAGTGTTAAGCTACGCTTGATGATCGAAGTGTGCCTCGGGATGCTTTCACTATAATTTCATAGGAAAGCAACCAAGTGTGGTTTAAGAGTTTTCTCTACACTTGTTTATCATAAGTTCGGAAATAAAATAGTAATGTGATTCGGATAAGGTAACACTCTCCATATTCTAGCGATGCACAAAGCGGGATGCGGAAGTGGAGACACTGATATGTCGACCCCCCCCCCAAAAAAAAATGTTATAATAGTATCTTTCTTTTTATTTTTTTTTTTTTTCGCAATCCTGCTGCTAAAATATATATGATATGAGTAAATTTCAAGATGGGGGGGAGCATTCCAGAAACCTCGTTTCACTGAATCGAGATTCACTAAGTAAAGAAGGTTCCGCACGGCTGCTCAAAACTATCGTAAATGTTTTCAGAAAAATACCCGTCCCCCCCCCTTTCTCTGACTACACGTACCTTTCTCTTGATCGGATTTTCCTTCGACTAGATTCTATTTTATTGGTCTCGAAGGAAACGATGTCGCCTTTCTAATCCCGTATTTATATTCAGGTTTGTTTCGATTACTTTGTAAGATTGGCGCATCATAATTTCATAAGTAGCTTATAAAATGAAAAACATAAACCGGGCGATTTTATATTTGCATATTGATAAAAGAGTACTACAAATTACACAAGAGGTTCGAAGAATTTTAAATAAAAATATTAATAATCCTTACAAATAAATGTTGCTATTTCATGTAAATACAGTTCTTTCGTAAGCTGTCGATACAATTCTGTAATTTATTCCTGGAAAAGAAAGAAAGAAAGAAAGAAAAAGGAGAAAAGTTTGGCCATTTACTCGTTTATAATAGCAGCCGAAATTTTTATTATTTTGAGAGATGCAAAATGCATTTTGTACATTTTAATTTTTTGAAATGCAAAGGATTAGATGTACAGTTGTAAATATGGACAAAGACACTCAAAATAAGCATCTGTGTAATTTAAGTAATTTTAAGAAAACTTTATAAAATAGTAGTACATATCTATACGAAACGCTACACTTTATAATTCTGTGTGTATTTCGTATATCAGTCGTATTTAATGGCTATAGTATCCTGTCATGAAGATCACAACATGGAAACAAAATAGTCAAACAAACAAACTGCATTAAAAAAAAGTTGAAATAGTTACATTCTTATACATATTATATTTTGGTTAGGCTTATACGAAAGATGTATGTTTAAGTATTTAAATAAGTTTATTTAAATATCTAAATAGGCTTATTTGGTACGCGTAATGATTAGGAGGGCAGCTTTAAGCTATTATTGCAGTAGTGCTTACCTTCAGAGTTTGAACTTCACTTATACTCACTTAGATAACTAGTACTTATATTTTTGTATAAACAAAAATATAAGTACTAGTTGTCTTTCAGATGAAAGAAAAATAATTATACATGTTTTTCAAAAGAAGATAATTGTTGATATCTACCAAAGAACTATGCCAATCACGAGAATGCTGTGATTTCAAAAATGTGTTACAAAATGGAGTATTTACTGCCATTAAATGATGCAAAAATACGATACTTGAAAAGAATATGCGGAGATTTTCAATAGATTCACCATCGTGCAGTATAGAAGTTTCACCGATGCCTTCAACTTAAGCTGAAATCAAGCTGATTCAAACTATGTTTAATGAAATACATTCTTTAATTTTTCATTTCTAGGAAAAATGTTAAAATTAAAGGATGCTGCCTGAGAGATCGTTAGGGATTTATTAATTTATTTATTTATTTTATTTATTAAAAACTTTATTAAATTAAAAATATTATTTTAAGTATAACAATCATTAATAATAAGGAAAAAATTTTAAATTTTCAGAAATGTAAAAAAAAAAAAAACTGCAAAAACTTTAAAATACCTTTTAATATTCTTTTTACGATTAATATATATAATTGAAAATATTTGAAAGAATCGAGATAAAAAAAAAAGACCGAGTTAACCGACCGTGAAATGCGGTGATTGATTCATTTGAGAGTTTTGAGTTCTCTCTCTTAAGGTTTTTGCCTTAAGGGAGCAATTTGAATCTCCGGGGTAGGTGTTCTCCGGCACGGCCCGCTGAGGGGCTTTGTCGGCGAATTATTTTCTTCGGAATTTGAGCGGTTCTGCTCGGTGATTGGGGAGCCCGTCATTGAGTGGAACCAACGCTGAGATATGGACGGTCTTTCGCCCACTTTTTTTGAGATTTCACCTTTACTTACATAGTCGGTGATTAATACCCTTGGAGGGTGATGGATGGCAATGCTGTAGCCAATGAAGTTCTAACTGAGGCTAGGCTATTGCTGTTACCTTCCTGCCATGATCAGAGCTTTAATAGCTCAATAACACTTTATCCCTACACTGTCCTCTACAGATAACGGGGAAGATGAAAAGCATTCTTGCTTCGCCCCTTTAAGCCAGTCCTTATAAGGATAAGGATCGAGATCTTGTAAAAATAAATTAATTCGTAGATTAGTTTTGGATAGATAATTAAATATAATTAAATCTGCCCAAATAATTAAAATATAATTAAAAGCAGTTTCACACAGAATCATATATAGATAAATAGACAAATTTCGGAATGGCAAGTTGGAAAATTAGGTCACTTTGGTTTTCACAGAAGGTTGTACTAAGAATTTTTCAAGTCCTTAGAGAAAAGCAGCTGACGAAAAGAAAAGGGGAAATCTATTCAAAAGAAAAATATGTACAAAAGTTTTGAAAATAATCACAGTCGAGCAGCATTCAAACTATAGAAGGAAATAAACAAATATTATTGAAGAAAAAATTAAAGAGTTTGAAAATAAGAACCAAACCTTGGAGATTCAGTGCCAAACCCTGAAGAAAATTTTGGCTGACTCAGCTAGGACGGCATGTGGTGAGGTTTCTGCATGGTAAGTAAAATCCAAACATCATGATGGACTCAGAATATTAAAGAGGCAATAATGGGGGGGGGGGGAGAAAGAAAGCATATAAAAAGCTCCTGGCAACAAAATCAGCAAGTGCGCTTAGCGAATTATATTGAGCAATGTACAGTTTATATTTGAATAATAACTCAGCTATCAGAATTTAATTTAGGAAGATAGCTTGATATAAAATCAGGTATAAGACTAGGAGATTACACTATTCTCACCGTTATTCTTCATCTCATATAATAAAGAAAAGTAGCATTGAAACTAATATCAGAAATCAAAATATTCAACTTAGCTCCTTACTTTATGCAGATGATTTTAGACTGTTAAATAAATCCAGAAGAAACCTTCAGACCTTTTTTAAGTTTAGAAAAGAATTTAGTATGAAAATCAGGGGGAGAAAGTGTACAAAATAGGCAGGAACCTAATAGAGTTCCCATAGAGAGGAGAGGGTGATGACGATGGATGTGGATTGATGCTGTTTACAGTGCCTTAGAAGATCGAACTGTTAATCGATCGCGCAGTATTGTGTACGCCTGACACATTTAGAACAAATTTGTTGATTTGTTGATAGAAAGCTAGCAGCAATGCAAACTTAACCATGTAATTAATAACTATCATTGCATCGTGGTATAACCCCTCGAAAGCATGTCAGGAAGACATGTCTACAGATCGCATCGTTCCATATCCTGTTCCTAATGCCAGGTGGCTTTGAAGTATAATTTTTAATTAATATTATATTAATAAATATGCATGAATATTAAATGAATCACTAACATATTAATAATATTCGTGTATTTATTTATCTGATAAGAAAATATTTCATATGTAAAAAGAGTCAATTACTGAGAAGACAGGAAATGTTTTTTTTTTTTTTTTTGGTGGTAGATGGACGAAGCAAGAATGCTTTTCATATTCCCCGTTATCTGTAGAGAGAAAACGTATGGATAGGGTGTTATTGAGCTATAAGCTCTGGTCATGGCGAAGTAACGGCAATAGCCGAGCCTCAGTTAAAACTTCATTGGCTACAGCAGTGCCATCCGTTACCCTCTGGAATTCTCCAGTCTCACAGGAAATGTTTGAACTTTAGAAACATGAACATAAAGTGCACATCATTGAACAATTCTAGTGTTGCTGCTGCAATAAGAGTGTGGCTCGAATTCTAGAGCGAAATATTATTTAGCCATACTTTTGATTTTTTATATGATATATTTTTATGAAATATAAATTTTTTTTTTTTAGATGAGAGTATAAGAGAGTAAACAAATAAGTGGTCGAAATCAGTTGATGACCTGTAATGATGTCTGAAGAATTTTATTTTCCTTTCCTTGTATTACAAACTTTCCTCCATTTTGGTTCATTTCTACAGAAATCAAAGTAAGAAATAATTGTGTTCCAAATTTGGTTATCGAAATCGGTTGAATGATGCCATCGCAACTATCAAACCGCATCCAATTAATACTTCAAATCTGGCAAGTGGCATTGATCCTATTGAAACCGTTTGTTGAATAAAATGGCCAATAATATTCCGGTTAGAACCGGAGTTAAATTAGGCCTAATGTCGCCCATACTGATTCTTCTAAATTATATGGGTAATGGTGACCCGCTGTGGTATTTGAGGTAGATTCTTGATTAAAGGAGGGTGTTGTTCACAGATTATTTAAACGAGAATCACTCTCTCTCTCTCTCTCTTATATATTATAATGTCATCTGGAGTTTAAAGATAATTAAAATCCCCGTCACCCATTCTGCCTCCTACCCGAACCGCCATTAGTTCTTTCCTGATGCATGCTTATAAATTCATCCACATACTTTTCTCATAAATGAGACAAAACTAAAAGTGGAATTCAACGGTAAAAAAAAAAAAAAAAATCGAGTATATATTATAAAGCAACTTTGAGTTAAAGAACTTTGAATATATTTGACATTTTTGGGTTTAATAATGATCCAATTTTTGTGTTATTAGCAACATATATCTGCGCTTATTTAGCGATGCATTAATAATTGCTTCATCCATTTCATCCTCCGGTTCTTCCTACTATAGACTAGCTACCTGGCTATTACATAAACTCACGCCATCATATCTTTACCTGCATTATTTATTACGTCATTTGCTTAATATTCCACTCGCTTGTGTACATTTCGATGATGGTTTAGTTTAACTTTTTTTTTTTTTACCATTCTCTTGTTATTATAGTAAAACTTATTTTTTTTTTATTTTTATGTCGCGTCACATCTCAGTTGAAGATTTTGCGATAATGTAATAAGAAAACACGTGCAAGTGACCAAGGAGTATTTGTCATAGACCGATTTTTTTTAAATAAAAAAAACAAAAACTACGAGTTAGTCAATAAATTTGATTTATTACATCCCAAAGAGACCCATTTCTTCATGAATAATGCATTCGGCTGTTAGAATTGAGGAAATATATATAGAAAGCACTGAATCTACGCTTTGTTGTAGCAGTTTTGTTTATCGGGACAAGATAAAAATGATCTACAGTTATATATGCCATTTTTGTTCACTAGATGGCAGCACACCAAATGCCTTATCTTTCAGCTGCACAGCTGCTTGTTTGCACTAGCGATCAAACATTATCTGTGCCATTTTTGACCTTCTGCAATGGAAGGTAACAGCCGAATACATTCCTGTCTCAGGTTGCCGACCAAATGGAGTCACTAGGGATGTAATAAGAGATTATCAGCGAGAGAAACAGACAAAGTTTATGCTTGAATTCAAAGCAATAAAAAGAGATAAAACTTTTAGAAAATAAATACTTCACACAGCACATGCCTTTCGTATCACAAGTTAGTACCAGAGAAGTCACAAAAATATTTCAGTAGAATGAGTTAAACAGTATCAAATTCTTCTCAAAAAAGAGATTTCAATTTCATTTGAAATTCGAACTAATCACGAACACTACATCAGCGTCCTCCTTTACAAGTTATCACGCGTATTCGATGTAAGGTATTACACCATCTCCATTGTTTATTTCAACAATGAATATGATGACAAAAGCGTTCATGTCAATTAACTTTCTATACCTCATTTCCTGTATTGTTAGCAATGTTCCTTTTGCGTGCTTCTCATTGTGATGTACTTATTACGTCACACAGTACATTATTTCGGTCATGTTTAGGCATCTTTTCACAAACAATCAATGATGCAATATGTTGTTCTGGATTTAATTTATGTTAGAGAGAGAGAGAGAGAGAGAGAGAGAGAGAGAGAGAGAGAGAGGATGATTGATTGCATGATCAATCAAATATAGTGTAATTCATGTTCTATGCGGTACTGAGGTTTATTAATTTGATGCTGTGAAGGAAGTTTGAAATTCTATTATGTACACTGACCTCCCAGCATATATCTGGGAGGTCAGTGTATGTTTTAATCATATTTGACTGCTTATTATATACGATTTTTGTATAGGAAATTAGCCTGGTGAGTTAGATGTTAGTATTTTAAAATTTCTAGCTAACGGTTTGATCCCTCGGTAATTTTTTTCTCTTCTTTTTCTGTACATTTGAATCCGACAAAGTCCTTTTAGTGTGAGTATAAAGTTTCTCCTTCATCCTATCAATTTGATTAACTCGTATATTATTCTGTGTACTTCTATTCCTCAATTTTTGATATGTTCTGACAACATTCCACCTAAAACCCTCAGATTTATTATTCTTGACTTTTGAAATACTTTTATCCAACCGTTCCACTGTTAGCTCAGGAATTTTTGCTTCGCACGTAGTTGTTAGCATGGCTATAAAGTTTCCTCTTGCCACTTTATAGTTGAAAATTTTCTTGGAAGTATTCTTTTTATCTTTCGAAGTGTGTTGGTACCAGCGGATAATAAATTTACAATTTTATTAATGTGAAATGTCCTTAATCAATTCCTTAAATAATTTTTAAGCAATTCGTAGTCTAATAGATACTTATGCAGGATATATATTAATTGTTGCTGAACAATTGTTTTTCCGTTTATTTGGCAACAATACCCACAAGAATACGTTCCACGAATTGCTGATAATATAGATCTGTCTATTGTTGATTATGTTACAAATCCGTATGAAGTTCGCAGAATGAAAATTAGATATTTCAAAAGGCTTCGCGAAGTTAATATTGTTGCTATGGCAAAAAAAAAAAAAAAAAAAGCAATTATCTCAGCGCTACCAAATAACATAATTGTAATTAACTTGTATGTTGGCATTTCGCCCTGTTCCCCTGCTGTGCTAGGGTTGATGGAAGTTTTGCTTTCATTTTGTTTTTCGCTTGCGGTAATAGAACTGCGAACACAGTGATAGAGCATAGTAATGCAAGTTAAAAATGTTATTTTTAAATGGAAACAAAGCGGAATCAATAGCTAATTCCAGGAATTTTATTTTTCTATTCTTAGTCATTACGATATACACGAACTGTCAGGGAAAATGTCAAAGGAAATACTTCTACTTCCAGTAATTAACGGTAATCCCGGGAAAGCCAATGGAATTACTGTTAGCTACTGTTATTAAATAATTCTTTATTTTCAAACCAAATTAGGCTACAGAATAAAAAAAAAAAAAAAAAAAAATCGACATCTACCTGCCAACCGACACATGATGACCTTTGACCGTATCCTATATTTTTCTTTCAGAATTTATTGTCTTTTTTATTTTTACTTTTAAACTATCGGAAACTAACAGCACGTGCGGAGTACAATTTCATATCGCACATTTGACATCACTTCCGCTTTGGGCTGTCTTTGGCGGATGCAGCGCTGTAAATGGGTTGTGCTATGCGACACAACTCGAAACTATGCGACCTGTTGGTTCTCAAGTTTCTTGATTAATTCCAAAGCGATTTGGAACTTCCGGAATCACCGACACGTTTTGAATTTATGGACCAAGACGGGAGTATTATTACAATTGTCCCTCCCCCTTAGTAATTCGTTTTTTTGTCCTTCGGCGCAAAACATTGGTATTCGAAGCGCGCCAGTTGAAACCATCCACTGAACTCAACATCTTCAGTGTTTAACATCATTTGCAGTTGTCATCTCTTCAGTTTGAAGCAACCAATCAGAATTCGCGATAATACGTATCTTCAAAAGGTATAGGTGTACAGGATACTATGACAGTACGCATGATTAAGTGTACATTACTATTATTATTATTACTAACGTCCTATCAACCGTTTTTTTTCTTTTTTTGAAATACGTCAGTCATCTGTCTGAACTCCAACATGGTTACATGTAATGGTTTAATCTTCTTACTAATATAAAAAATAAAATAAATATAAACTAACCACTGAATAAAAATTAGTCAATTTTATTAGTCAATTCATCATCATCATACGTATTAAGGATTTAGGCCTAGCATGGCCTGTTGCGGCCTTAGAAGTCATCGTTGAATCGTTTAAGAGGACGTCCTGGTTTTCTTTTTCCTAATGGCTTGTACCTTAAGGCTTGTTTTGGTAATCTTTCTGTTTTCATTCTTTGAACGTGTTCCATCCATTTATGTTTATATTTTTTAATTTTTTCTATTACTGGTTCTTGGTTTAATTCTTTCATAATATCTTCGTTTCTTTTGTGATCAAATAGAATATGTTTTGCAGTTTTTCTCATAAACTTCATTTCTGCTGTTGTTAATCTTTGTTTGTCTTTTTGTTTTATTGTCCAGATTTCGCTTCCACACATTAAGACCGGTAGGGCTAATGTATTGTATACTTTTAGCCTGGTTTGTTTTTGAACTAGGTTTGGTTTAAATATAGAGTTAATTACTCCTGTTATTTTAAAATATTTTGCAATTTTTATGTTTATATCTTTTTCATTTTCATAAGTGATCATACATCCTAGGTAGTTAAACGAATTCACCTGTTCTAAGATCTTGTTATCTAATACTATTTTAGTTGTTGCTGGATCTTGTCCTTTAAAGGCCATAGTTTTTGATTTTTCCGTTGATATTATCATACCATAATCTTTGGATATCTCATTTAGATTTAAAATAGCTTTCTGTAATTTATCTTCAGAATTTGCAATTATTATTTGGTCGTCTGCAAAGAGAAGAGTGTTTAAGTTAACTGTAGGTGAAAGTTTAATTCCTTGATGTAAATTTTTACTCCATTTTATTATTATTTCATTTAAGTAGATATTAAAAAGAGTTGCTGAGAGGGGATATCCCTGTCGCACCCCTTGGTTTATCTCTCTTATATATGATAGCTCATGATTTAACCTTATTTGAATTTGATTATTTTCATATATACTTGTGACAGCTTTTAGGATATTATTTGGTATTTGTCTTTCTTTTAATATGTTAAATAATATGTTTCTTTTAACTTTGTCAAATGCTTTTTCAAAGTCAATAAATGCAATATGTGTTTCTAAATTGTATTCTCTTCTTTTCGCTATTATTCATTTTAGGCAGAAGGCTGGGTCTATACATGATCGTCCTTTTCTAAATTCATTTTGTACCTCTAGAATAAAGTTTTCGGAATATTTCATTAGTTTGTTATTTAAGATTCTGCTATTAATATTTATTAATATTAGTCAATTTAATATTAATTTAATAAAATATATTTTAAATTGTAAAATAGATTTAAATAAAATGATTTTAAATAAAATATTTTTAAAATAAATAAAATATAAGAAACACCATTTAAATTTTATGATAATTATACTCTTAAGTTTATTTGTTAAGCGCTGGGAGGGTAATGGATGGCAATGCTGTAGCCAATGAAGTTCTAACTGTGGCTCGGCTATTGCTGTTACCCTCCTGCCATGATCAGAGCTTTAATAGCTCAATAACACCTTATCCCTACACTGTCCTCTACAGATAACGGGAAAGATGAAAAGCATTCTTGCTTCGCCCCTTTAAGCCAGTTCTTAAAAAGACTTCAAAAGGAGGATGAATCTTAAATTCATCTTTATTTTTTGCTGGATATGGAGATATGAATATGGATATTTTCCAAACAAAATAGCATTTGCATTATTTATTCTTATCAGAAAACAAAAACCTAGCAAGCCTTTTACTTCTGATTTCTTAACTGTTCGTTTTGGTTCTGAGATGAAAGCAGCGAAGGTCCTGTTCAATCAGGAAATTCCGGTCTGTACGGAGATGATTACATTTCGCGATTATAATGAAGGTTCGCATTTGCTGATGCGGAAAGTAGTTCTGTCGTCTAAATCCCACACTGCTAGTTAATTCAATGAGTGAATTAATATGAAATGACTCTTTGATTAAATTTATTAATTACTTAATAATGAATTAGTAAAATTAATAAACTAATATTTGATTAATATTAATTTATTTATAAAAAATAAATTTCTTTTTGGGAAGCCGATAAGAGCTGTATTTCTATTTCCTGCCTGAATGATACGCGTGCTAATCCATCTTTTTTTGTCTTCCCCTTGAGGTTCGCAGACAATGTTGTCATTTGGCATTTCCGTACTTGACAACTAATCTATGCTTATACTGTTGGGTATTCTTAGAAAGTAGTGCTCAATAATTATGCCATACATCACCCACTTTCGTGAGGTTACCACGGCAACAAACTGGGTATAACGAACGAATCTTGTAGAATCTACTCCATGCATCACAAACAAACCACTTTTATTTTCTTTCTTTTTTTTTTTATGCAATTGAAATGTATTGCGAGGACTCCTGAAGAAAGTAAAACGTCACCAATACACATTAGTTATATATATAACTTATTCATTAATTGACTAAGAGTTCAGTAGTGTAAAGCACAGACAATTGTTTAGCTATTTTTAAGCCTTGATAACTAGTCTTTGACATTTCACTCCTCTCGTAAATTACAGTATGGATTTTGTCATTGATGCACACTGGTGATCTTCATTATGTTTACACATCTATGGAGCTATATTATTGAAACGTTCAGACTCAGACTGGACATTCTCAAGGGTTTGATCTAAGCAAAAGGTCTATCACACCCACCCACCCACACACACATACACACAAACAAAGATTCTGTTTTATGCGCATTGAAAAAAATAAGGTCATCAGAAGCCCCTTGGTTTTCGGATATAAATTTAAAATTGTGTACGTTAATATCTGAATGGTTCGATGATTTGTGTAGCACAGTACTAGGCTTGTCGAATAAGAGACAGAGGAACACGGTGTGCTGTCGCCAGCAAAACTGTATTATCGGATGTGCAGTTAACTGGAGAATGTCGTTGATACACAAGAAAGAAGGTTGGTGATAAAACAGAACCGTCTTAAACCTCCACATTAGTTGGGAAGTTTGATAAAGATCCACTCACCATCACTTAGTTCCAGATTGGAACCAAGACCACATCTAAGTAATTTGGGAATTTTTAAGTTTAACCGAAATTGAGAGGAATGTGCTGCAATAGATTCCTTACTAAGCCATATACATGGAGAATTTCAAACTCTTCTGCAAATCGTGGCCTCAGAATGTCCCCCTCTGCACATCCTACTAAGCAAACTGTCTCCCTACACCTGGGGGAACAGCAGTACCAAGGTTATTCGCTAGATGAAGTTGAAACCTTCCTCCTAAAATATTCGTTGGATTCGGTTCCGGTATTTAGGGGCAAGTCTGCAGAATAATTACTTTAAGGCCTTAGTCTCCAAAAGGAGGAATGCTGAATTTCTCCATGTTGTATTAGGCACCACTCTATGCGCAGTGGTGCCTAATACCACAGAGCTTTAGACTTTGCACTAAGAGGGGGGGGGGGGGGGGCGCCACATCTGGACTCCTGCCTACATTAGTTCGCTTCTAGACAGTTCCTTCCCGTCTGGTCGAATGCCTGTTGTTGGGGAAGATATATCCAGAGTCCCAGATATATCCAGAGTATAACGGGTCCCAGCGTGAAGGCATTTTTTTTTTTTTTGACATTCATATATAGACAATACGATCGTGCATGTACTATGTTATTGCGTGATGGCTATCCCCTGAAAAAAGGTTCTTTATTCCCCTTTAAGTCCCCTTCTTTCAAACAGTAACTTGGTATACTCAACTATACAGCTTCAATGAATAAAAAATCATCCAATGAGCGACGATATCTAAAGTATGAAGAATGCTTACAACACTCATTGCACCCAAGAGGACAAATTATGAACAGGTTGAGGAATGGTAATCCATTAGCGGAATTAACTTCGCTCTTTTCAGGTGCAACAAGGAGCAAAGGGCAGGAAGGCATCTTACCGCTCTCATAGAAGCATCTCTTCGTACTGAACAGTAGCCAGATCAATAAGACGTTCGAGTGAGATGCGTAGTTGATTCGGGTTGTGATGAATGTTCATCGCCTTCCTCGTTCTTCAGTAATAACTCAGTCAGTCGCAGAAAGGTGTTGTAGTGATGGTGACTCACCCATTATTGTTAAGTACCTTCCCATAAGACTATCTCGTGATATTTGTGGATAAATTGTTAATGGACTCCATAGAGAGATGCGGTGATAAGAGGGATGCAATTTATTTTGTTGTCTTGTACCCCGTTTTTCAGTTCAATGTACGCCTTATCTTGAGGTTGTGCTAAATCTTATAGCTAAAACACAAGCTAAGAATTATTAGGCTGTTAAATCGACTCAAGTCATATACAAAAATACATTTTTACATTTGAGTTGAATAGCGATATACAGAGACTAGAAATAGCTTCTAATATCAGGCTTGCTGGTTACGAAGAATTATTAATTCAAGTTCCATATTTTTAGTCGTATAGACTATGTGTATGTCCCAAAAATCAATTTATGGATATGCCCTAAAAGGGCAATTGGTTGCATCAGTGCAGATGAAATTTTTTGGCATTCATCCAGGAGTTGCATTTCGTCTCCCAACATAATAAAACACCATTTCCTTTACTGTTATCACAAAAATAGAGCTGTATCACGTGTTAAATTACACAGAACGTTTGCGACATTTAATATTAGGTGTCAGCACTAAATGAGGAGCGATATCTTTTCAAATCTTAAATGTAATAAAAATGGTAAACAACATATTAGAATGCAGTGAATTTTATAAGTAACCACAGCAATGTTAAGAGTATACGAATCAATCATGTAATTGTATTACAAGATTCGGTTTGGTTTTATTTGCATTTTACCAATTTTTCCTTTAAATTTCTTAAATATTCGTTTATTTGTTATTCAGTTATTTAAAATAAACCATTTGCACCGATCGTAGATTCACGAGGTAACTCCAGCAACTTTACAAATTGATCTTTCGGTCCCTGTTCAGTTCAACGCTTATTTCTGACCAACTTGTACACGGTTGACGTTCTGAACCTCTGGGCTTGAGAGAATCGGATCCACTGTTGCAACAAATTCTCTCAGCGAGACTACAGCACTTTTCTATCTCCTTCCATCAGTTTATATAATCTTTCTGACTATTTTCACTTTCGTTTTCATTTTTTAAGGGCTTTATTTATTTATTTTTTTTTTCAAAAATCAAAAATGTGTGTGTGAAAAAACTGAAATAAAACTACCGTTCGATACAGCGTTCAATAAATGCATTTGAATCTTAACTGGTAGATTATGTTCATCTCCCGGTGTGACACGTTGCTTAATGATGGTCTAAAGCGGCACTGGATGGTTTCTAGTGCCGGATTACTAACTCACAGGTGTATTAATCTCAGTCCACTCATGGTACGATAAGTTTACAACCTTTTTGCGCATAGGATCATCACCAAAAAAAAAAAAAAAAAAAATTATAGGACTTCGGATAACGAGGACACTTTATTTTAATCTCAGAAAAAGCATAAATAAATGCATATGGCTTTATATCTTTCAGATAAATTTGTTGCATAACTTTTTTAACGATTTTTATCCTCTGGAGGTGAAAGCACAGATATAATATGGAAGGATTATGACGATAAAAAAAAGGTAAAAAAATAATTTTAAATAATTAATTAGTTGTTTCATCCCCTTGAGCTTACTTAAGCCATTGTAAATTGCTACAGAATATAAATTTTCGTCATGAAATTCATTATTAGTTCGCAGTCATCTGCATTGCAAATCTATTTCGCTTTATTGATAAAAACTACAACTCACAGCAAATCTGTTTACATTGGCGCACGTTTTGCAAGCTCTATATATGTTAGCCATTTATATATATATTGTTCATTATCGCAACAACAAAAGAAAATGACTAAAACTATATCGATAACAATGACTACAATTTCTCGTGGGTAATCTCATAACTACAGCCAATGAATCGAAGGTGATTGGATTGCATTTTATACACACAATACAGTCCGAATATTTATAATTTTAGGCACAAGTTCATTCTAGAAATCAAGCTATTACCACACGTACTCTTTGACATAATGGAATTAATTTAGCCTCGTCACCGAATGTTCCTTTTATCGATGATAAGAAGACTGTGTATATCCGACAGCCTTACGTTACCTATTTCCGACGTGCATCATTAGGATCGGCGTAGTCACGCAAATTGTCTGTCCCTCAAAGAGTTTTTTTCAAGGTGAGTTAGACAATTGGATAATTCGAATTAGTTTAACAAAAAGAAAAAGTGGTAGGTCATGTTTTAAACACCAGGTGGCAGTTTAAATCAAAACATTTCCGGATTCACTGGAAATTCGCATAAAATTAGCTAAAAATTTAGATTTTTTTTTTAAATACTTCTTCACCTTAAGTTTTTTTTAAATTAAAGTTATTATTATTTTTTTGCTATGACGTTTTTTGGAGCTGCTTAAATGTACTTGAGGGATACTTTATAATATAATAGGAGACAAGTTATCCTAACTTCTACTGCGTAAAATGCCTTAGAGTGTTAAGTTCAAATACCGTGCAATATCTGGAATTCTTTGAGGGGAGGGGAAGGGGACATTTCCGTGATAAAGAATTATCTCGGGTCGTAAACTGTTAGGTCAGTCGTAGATCAATCGACACGGAACACCTGCTCAAGCAATACACACTTTGCTAATAGAGATAGCGTGGCTACTCCCCTCCCCCCGTGTTAAACAGCTAACTGATTGCATCTTAGATAAGCAACCGATTTAAAATGGTCTCCGATTACTTCCTACACAAAATTTCATATTTTTTCTCACCCCGGTAGGCAAGTCGATGCTTGATTAGCCTTCATGTAGAGTGGGATCGGTAATTGGTCAGATTCTTTCAGTCAACGAAAGAATATTGAATCCCAAGCTGTTTTTGGTCTTTTTGTTCCTAATTCCCCCCCCCCTTTGGCCATATTTGTGACTGTTTCAGTTCCCCTTTTTTTCCCTTATCTGCAGCATTCCACCCCCAGATAGTGGAACCACTTGGGAAATGTGTTAAATCGGAATGCTTAAAATTCCAACATTGAAATCGAAGCCATGTGGACAACGTCTGTAAATGTTCATTGTAATTAGGTCAACGCCTCACATGTTTGTCCCCCTTCCCTACTGGTGTGTGCACTACCACCCACAATCCGCACGGGATTAAAAGATATTTACTGGTTTAACAAGCATTTAAAAGCTACTCTGACAGTTTTAGGTGAGGGTATTTGTCATCATATTCCGAAATCCACTTGACTCCTCGTTCCCGCTCCCCCAAGGTCAGACCACTATGTGCCCAAACAGTATTTCCTCCCCCCTCTTTATAAACAACAACCAGCGGACTGAATATTTCACTCAACAGCGCTACCTGTCGGAGGTTGTCCATTCCAACGCCTCGTCCTGATCATTATCTAGAAAATCGATCTAGGTGGAACTAATTCCATCTCCCCCCCCGCTCTAGCTGCAGTTGTAGTAGCTAAACTGAATTCATCGGTAGATTGTTTCCCCGTAATGCGCGTTAGAATTAGTAAATCTCCCGCCGCA
Organism: Typopeltis vanoorti; assembly: GCF_054136105.1. Lineage (NCBI taxonomy): Eukaryota > Metazoa > Arthropoda > Arachnida > Uropygi > Thelyphonidae > Typopeltis > Typopeltis vanoorti. The sequence goes on from NC_143553.1 coordinate 89,502,678, forward strand.
CATAATGGTCCTGACATTGATTTATCGGAAGGAAGCAACTTCCAGAGATCCTCCCCTTTCCAAACTAATGGACAGGCAGCACGAGTTGGGAATGTTCAGAATTAAGTGATTGCCAACCTCTTGGCGTTTAAGAAGACAATGTATGTTTATATATGGACATCTTGAACGGACAATCCCCCTTTTCCCCCCTCAAGCATCTTAACAACTATCAGGTGACAGGTGTCCGAGTCATAAATTGTTGTTTGGAAAGCGTTGCTGGGCTATCGATCAGGTTCCTCCTCGAAATAGCTTCGGTGTGATGTTAGCATCGGAGACGAATGCAGATTTCCATAAACAGGATCGACAAATATTTATCTGTTGGAGATAAAACTCAGAGGATATTGATAAGACTATTTTGTGCAGTATTCGGCTTTCGTTATGGAGATGCTGCTGTCTGCAAAACCTTGAAAGGAATCTCATTTACTACGGTACATAAAAGGAACTCTTCCCCACTCCCTATTAATACATGAATCTCATTAGTGCAAGCTGTGATGCGCTTAAGATGGAGATAAATGGTTTACAGTTTACATTTACTTTTCTATGATTAGTGATGGTCGCTTTACCGAGTGATAGCTCCTCAGTCATGCCGATTTCTTTACGAGAGCATTCGGCGAATTGTTTTTCTATCGGCGCCTTATTCACCAAAGTGATTGATCTATTAAAGATGAGGACATAAACGAAGCGTGTGAGATCATCTTTGAAAGAAGTCACACTTTTTCTGGATTAACTTCTTATCCCCCCCCCTCCCAGAAGTTAGTCACAAGATGTCAAAAAACTTCCAATTCAAAAAAAAAATCGAATGATTAAAAAACAGAAATCGCATAATAAAAGAGGGTTAAAAGCCTAACGCCTCGTTCCGTGATTATAACTTCTATTTTATGCACGTAAAATGGGATCAACGAAGCTTGAGAAAGTGTCACGCACAAAACCTAATCTGCTGTTGATTTAAAAAAAAAACGAGGCGGAAAAGATCCCCTGGAATTACTTTCTGTTGCTGTTCAATGCATGTTCATGACCGAGTGGGGACGCTGTACATCAGTCTCGAGAACTAATCTCATTAGAAATTCCATTATCCCCGCAGTATTCTACGAAAACAGCGATAGAATACCGTTAGTTCGTGAGGCGAGAACTGCTTTGGTTTGCACACCATTGAAATCGAACTAAAAATTCCCGTCCAGTTGAATACATTCTCGCATTCCATTGAAGAATTATCCGAATTTGTTATTCTCCGGTTAATTATTGTTACCAAATTACAAACATTGTTCAAATTAAGTTTCGACGTATCTTGCGATCTTCATCAGAATGTAAATTTGAGCTTAGCGGAAATGCATATTACAAGACTGCACGAAATTAGTATTCAAGTTTGCAACGTAGTTAATGACTAAGTGGACGGACATTACCAGCGGAACTCCAGGACGATGACGCAATTCAGTATATAATTGAATCAGCATTAAAAATATGCCATTAAGCGGTAGATAAAAGAATTCATTTAAACACTTATATTTAATAAAAAAAAGAAAAAGAAAATAATGTTGTTGTGTTGCTTCCCTATCCATTTCTTTATTGTTGAACCATTGTTGCCTGTTTCAGGTCATTGTTGGATATAAAGTATTCTTGCATTATTTTCATTGTGCTATAAACTATTGTGGAGCATATTTCCATTCTTTATTTTTTTTATTCATATTTTTAAAGTAACGCACCTAAATTAAAATGTTATAAAACAACTGTCCTATGTATTCGAAGTAGTTCACTGTCCATATTCAAAAGCTTTTCCAAACAGCACATACCGACACCACTTTTTATACTCAAATTACTACACTTCAAACTGCCCCTAGTGAACTTTCTCCTTCACCTCTTTGACACATACACATTCTGTTTTACTAGTCGTGATCTGCGTGTTACACGCATGTATGTGTACCTTTGTGCAAACGTGGTATCGAATATTTCAAGTAATTGTCTGAAATGTATGCTGGATAATGAAACAGGTGTTTACTCGATGTAAAAATCTCGCACTGTCCTGAGGATGTTTTCATACACGTCGTTTGATAAATGATTGCGTAGTACTTTGTTTTCGTAGATTTTTGATCACAAACATTGCAATCGATCATCAAAAAATAGCCATTGTTCAGAGTATATTGTTGATGTTGTCATAGTTACTGCAATTTCTGGAATTACTCTGTTGAGTAATTCCAGAACTAATTGACACTGTTTATCATCAATAAAAGACCATTGTTGAAATTGTATTATTGGCATTACCATGGTAACTACAGTTGCTGATGATCGATATTGTTGGAAATTTACATTGTTTATGAGTATGACTGTTAACATTTCCAATTTGAATAAGAATATAGAAATATTTAGCAATTCTAACTGTATTCCTTTTCCCGCATTTATCACCCCTTCCTCGTCCACAAGCCACACCTCATTTTAGGAAAAACAAGCGGTTCCAATTGCATTGCTTACCCACCTTAAAAGGCTCGATCAGTTTTGCTTTGAACCCCGAACTATTCGCCTGCATTTCCCCCTCTTTCACTCAGTAGGGAGTAGAAAGGGAGCGGACTATCTCAAAGACAATTACCAATAAGGATTTTATGACCACATAAGAAACTAACTGGGCTTCTTGGAATGTATCCCACCCCTTATTCCTGCTGTTTCACTTAACATTTTGTTTGCCCTTAAGGATTAAGGGGCCATTTTGGATATTTTTCTGCTACACGCAATGGACTCCAATTTTTTTGTGTATTGTGAGAGGCCTAAGAAGAGGGGGGGGGGAAATGGTAGTTTTCTTAATACATTTTGTAGTTTTTATTCTTAATGCATATTTACGTATTACGTTTTACCCATATTTCAATGCAAGAACGATAGCAAAAGAAAAACGTTTACAATGGAATAATCATTACCAACGTGAACTAACGTTCAATGATTATTCTATGCATTCCCCCCCCCCCTTTATTTGTTTCTTCCGGTGGGGAAAGAGAGAGAGTATCTGGTTGCAGCGATAATGAAAAGGAGTCAAGGCGCCAAGTCTAACTTATCGGGTTCTTTTAACATTTCCTCTACTGTTGCTATGGTGACCACGTGTTCAATCGATGAAGTGAATTTGGAAGTTAGTGCCCTCGACACGTAATCATCGCACTTTCAATTAGGACAAACAAAAGGCTAACATTACAGAACAGGTAGGTCAAGGATAAAAGTAGTGTGTCTGTCTACCGAAAGATGTCGCTGAATACTACACATATATGGGTTGTTTTCGCAAAGAATCCTTTTGAAGACCAAAGAAATGATTGAGATCTAATACTTGAGAGGCTTCCCACGTGTAGTCATATAGGGACGCACAATCCTCTTTAAGAGATCAAACATATCGAATCACGTGATTGTCTGGGTATGGTATTTGCGAACCCTTTTTTTTTTTGTCTTTTTTTTTTTTTTTTTGGCGACTACCGCAATCTTCTTAGTGATGCGAACATGGTTATTAATAACCAAAGGAGTATCTGCTGATTTGCCATTTGTGAGAGGGGAGATATTTTTATGAACTGCACCCTCCCTGAATAAACGGGATCTGAATCCACGGAAATTCCTAGTCAGTCATATAAGAAGTGTGTTAGGAATTTTTCGTCTTATTAATGAAGGAATATTTCAATTTAATTAAGATATCCCCTTACAAATCCCTTTACGATCCCTCCCTTGTATAGTAATACGAAACACCATTTTTTTTTATCTTTGGTGACCTTTGACCCCAGTTCAAAGGTCAATCTACATTAGAATCCTTCAATAAATTACGTAGCGGCTTGAAATTGAGAAGGGCGAAATCATTTTATGACAGTAGGCCAGGAGTTCGTTATAATATATAGGACACTTTTTAACAAAGGGAAAAGGGGACATACAAAATCCAAAAAGTGCTTTTACGTAATTTATAGACGACCCCTTTACAACTACCCCTAACTACAAGAACACATGCACTGATGGTCACCAAACAAAACTTAAAATCCACTTACCTTTCATTGTTTTCTATTTCTCCTTTGCATCCCCAGATTTCTCCATCCCCTTAGTGACATCTGCTAACAATACGAAAACGTGCACGCATCTGACATATCTACTGTAAGCCTGCTCACAGTGGGTGGACGTGTGTGTGTCGTACGGTTTACCGTCACTCAAACGTGGTGGTGGCGCACTTCTTGGGAGAGGTTCACTCCGTAGCTGGAGGGTGGGGAGAGAGAGAGAGAGAGATCACAACGCACGTGGGTTTTTACTAACACACAAGCTTGGCACAGAGAGACACGCTCGTTTGCCGGTGCTGAAAGAAGGAGTAGCCAAGCGTGGGAGCACCTTTCATCTGAAAACAGGTGCCGGTCGTCGGTTCCACCGGCTGCGCGTTAGACACACAATCGGAACCGCAGACGCCGCCCTACTAAAGAAAACGTCTTCTTATTTAATGTTCGTCTTGGAAAGTGGTGCAAGACGTTTGTGGTAGTCATCCGGTGCGTCTCGCGCGAGCATTCAAACCCTGGGGGGAGGGGGGGGGCTACTGGCGGTCCTTGTGGTGTGTTGTCGTAAAGTGCTACGGTAACTGCGAATTTCCAACTGAATAGAGAGCATCCCCCCCCCCACAGTACACTTCATTGATTGGTGCCGTAACCACCATTACCCCCCTCCTCCTGATCTCCCCGTGTGCTGACTGGAAAATGATTTTACGCTTCGCCTAATTAGAGCAGGGGTTGCCCAGATGTCTTCCCACGACCGAACTTGACCGCTAAGAATTTTACTTTTAATCCTATGACTGCGCGGCGAGATTAATTGTGGTTAAATAATTGTAGGGGCTTTCCCACAGTAAAAGTGCCCGGCAATATCAAACCCAGTAGTTGTTTAATTGCGTGCGAAAAAATGGCACTCAAAACACACGCAGTTCAACTGCATACTTCAAAAACTACGTTGATACATTGAACCTATAAACTTATTTTAATTATGTAATCGCGTGTTTACGTATGATATCAATATAAGGAAAATTTATCAACAGATGGTGCTAACAACAATGGTGTGTTTCCTTGGCAACAGTTACAGTCACTGCTATTGTTATGCCAACAACCATTGTGACATGACATCATCAGTGAAAAAAAGTTGCGCACATAATACAACCTTTTTTTTTTTGCATAATAATATCTAATGAAATTGAACAATTCAAACCAAAATTGAAACAGTTTACCAAATTATTCAGTTTTAATGGAAGTCTCAGATATCAAATATATATATACAAAAAAAAAAAGGTTGTATTATGCGTGCAACTTATAAAAAAGCAGTAGTAAGCTCGAGATGAAGCTTGAGAGTAGTTATTTCAAGCTACTTGTGGTATACGGAATTATTCTTTCGCTTGGATTGTTGTTTGCACACATTGGAAATCCAGGACTTGAATAGTGGAATAAAGATTTCGAGTAGAAAGACAGAAGGATTTTAATTTGGCAAGAATTATTTAAGGAATTCGATCAGAACGGGTATTCTATCATGAGAATGAAAATGATAAGTTGATTACCGGAAGAAAAAAAAATACAATTTCTGAAGATGATTCCGTATTTGCCCATTGTAATTCAATGAGAGTGAAGTGGCAAACATAAAAATGTTCTATTTAGGAGAAAGTGGCACAAGATTGTGTTTTTAATTATTACCGACAGAAGAAATAAAACGTACTTTGAATGAGAACGGCTTCAAAAAACAAGTGCGTTGGAGAGTGAAGAAAGTTATCTGGTAGTAGGCGATTAATCTTAGACATTGATTAGAAAATATTTCTGGCATCGCTTCCAACTAGGGCTGGAAGTGGAAAAGGGAAGGCAGTTGGAGTTAAGGGATAACTCATTAAGATGAGTTCAGCGAGTTTCTGAACTCTGAGAGCGGTCAAGGCAGAAGATGAATGGAACTAAATGGAACCGAGAAAAGATAGACGCATAAACAGATATTGTTCATACAAATAGCATGTATAGTGAAGTGTGTGTGCGTTGTTTGAAATTTATTACAACTGAAAAAGTTGCAAACGATACACATATCGACTATTGAATTAGAAACCTTTATGTAGATGTACGTAAACGTCACTTACGCAGCGTATGTGCAAAATACTTGGTCATGCGTGTCACTACGTGATCTAGGCAGCAATTTAAAAATATTGCTGGTCAGTAACATCAGTAGCGTTGATCATAATAAGAAAAACAAAGGATCTTTCTGAGTTCGATAAAGGGCTTAGCTTATTGTGGGTGCCCGATTGGCTGAAGCCGCGATTTTGAAAACTGAAAAGCTGACGTTTCTGAAAAGGTTAGATATTCCGGGTGTTTAATCAGTGGGAAAATAACCACCGTTGCTTGTCCAAGAGGTGTAAGTGTGATCCTAAGACAGTCTGTCAGGAACGAGATCGCCGTCGTCTGAAAAGATCTGTACGGACAAACAGAACTTCCTTAGTTCAGCAATTGATCGAAGCATTTAACGAAGGCTGTTCCCAACCCATATCTTACCGAACTATCGCAGGGAATTGAAGATCTGTATTGGCCATTGCATGCCTATACGGAAACCAATGATTTCTGCGAAGAACCAAAAAGTTTGTCTACTGTGCTATCAGGACCCATGACTGCACATCGGAAGACTGAGAAAAAAAAAGTCATGTAGGACGACGGGTCACTGTATCCTTTGTTCGGCATCAACAGTAGGTAGACAGTTTGGTGGGAACTCCCATGGAGCAATTAATCAGCTTGTCTTATAAACGCAACTCAAGCTTCTGGAGATGGTGGCATGTTCTGTTGGTACGGAACAGGTCGCCTGATATTGCTAGAAAGTCGATGCATTCCAAGGAATATTTGAACATTTTGTGTCTGATCAAGTCCATCCTGCAACGTTCAGTTTTTTTATCCAGCAGGTGACGGTTGTTTCATGGACAGCAATGCTCCTGTCCATCCTGTCCAAGAATTGTTCAGCAAGCATGACAGCGACTTCCCCCCATCTTCCATGACCACCACAAAATCTGGATCTGAATCTCCATGGAGAATGTTAGATAAACAAATCTGGGAACAAAGTCCTCTTCCATCAAATCTGAGCCAGTTAAAGGATCGTCTGGTGAACGCTTGGTATGTTGTAGACATCGATGCAATCCAACGCCGTGTGGAATCTATGCCAAACCGCGTATATGCTCTAATTCGGGCTAAAAGAGGTCCAACACGGTATTAAATAAAGTTTCTAAATTAGTATCCGGCATGTGTACCATAGCGATGCAATGCAAGTAATAATAAAAAGATAGTAAAAACAATGCAACAGCATAACACAAATAATGTACAAAGTGATAATATGGAGACTGATAGGTTAAAGGGAAAAAAAACTTACGAATAAAGAAACAGAAAATGGAGATCGATTAGAAGGAGCTGTACGATGCGTGTATAACAAAGGACCAATAGCCATACTGTTTAGTGGAAAAACATAAATGTAGGCGACGCGGTCACTAATGAATTAAATGAGCATTTGGCTGTTTAAATGGGATGAAAATCTGGAGATTTCGGACTTTTACCTTCAGTTGAAAAACGGTGATAAAAGTACATACTCTTATGACAGGAATCGAACCCAGGTCTTCCTAACCAAACGGCATCGTCGAAACCGAACGAATTAAGTAGGCTATTTAAGGTGACAGAATTTATTTCATTTGGCAGTTTATTGTAACTGCTTGTTGCTAAGAGTTCAATAGATTTATGAAAGATTTTTTGTTTGCCTAAGGAACTACCAACAAGTTCCTGTTCCAGCTCAAACCATAATCTACATTATGTAAAGAAAAAAAAAAATTTTTTTTTTTTCCCCCGAGTAGTGTACTCAATTACCCACACACGGCAATAACATGCGACCTTTCATGTGTGAGTTATAACATGCATTTTTCGGACTATTTCATCTTCTTTCTTCTGAAGTAACACAAAGTATGACTAATCCATGGGAAGGCGGTAACATCCTATCGTTTCCCGTCATGCCTTCCGATTTCCAGTTGTTCCTCTATTTCCGGCGGTGTGTTTGCTTTGATTCCAAGAAAACGAACTTTTACTTCAATCTTACCCAGATCGATATTTGAACTCCTTCATGAAATTGAACACCGACGGGAACACCACCCCCACCTTAGACAAGCACCAGAAAAACGATCTGCACGCGGTGAAGAGGGAGGGGACAAGAGGAAAAGGGGGTGTAGTCAGTGTGTTATATGGCGACTGTTTGCCGTCGAAGTTCCCGTCCAAGTTGGTCACCAGTGGTAAGGGTTTTATCTGCACCGACCTACGATATTATCAGACTTGGCAAACACAGCGGTGGAGTTTAAGTTCAAACGAACGCCTACATCCGTACGGAAGTGACGTCAAAAGATTTGACGTTTGTCCGGAAACGGAAATATTTAGAAATGTCTGACAAAGCTGAACGTGCGGTGAATAAGGCAATACAGCATTCTGTTAGCGCACGACACACAGACATGTCCACACACACATACATACAAATAAGACCATGAGGAGAAATAAGAAAAGAAAATGTGAAATAATAGCTGATAGGATGTAAACTATCGGAAAAGTAAAACAATTGTTTGTGTAGTATCAGGTTTGTACGATAGATGGCGCAAACAAATCTTAACAATGCAATGCTCTTCCCATAGTGCATGGCAGTATACATGTCCACAAGGAGATGTGTTTTGCATTATGGGATACTAAGGAAAGTGATTAGAACTCAGTCCACCTTTGTCATGAGTTGGCCCGGTCCTGAAGATACTTCAGGCGCAAACTTTGTTTGCTTGCACTTGGATAGAGGATTAAACTAAATATATAATTTATAATGCGATGTTCTGTTAATTGTTGTGTTTTTGCTGTGCTGGATGGTTCAATTTAGCTTTAATTAGGTTTCAACAATGTACTGTTGGTAATAATTCTGGCGTTTTGTTTCTAATGTAGTTCTACTGCCTCGATCCTCTTCACTGATAATTAAGCATTTAATTAAACACTATTAATTAACTGTGAATATAATGATTCTAGAAAAGCACAAGTAATCGTTTCCGAAATGGCCTATAATTAATAAAAGGGTGCATTGAATTTCTAGGCAGTCGAACTACTGCCTCCATGAAATGAAGTGGTAGCTATGGAAACCATCAATGGCTTTAACAACAGCCCTGAAATGAAATTGACACATGTTGAAAAACTCATCCAAAGAAAGCAATGACGAATATGACATAAGCAGTAAGCTAACATCTAAGTGAAAATACGCGTGGATTCAAATCGATAAAAAGGGACCTTCGGGTCAAGTTCATTGTGACGAAGATAATATATTAAAAAAAAGAAAAGAAAAGCGGTTAACAATGTCGAACATTACATCGCCATACCATTTAGAATTACATACTTCCCCAGTAATGTTCTCTCGACCTATTACAACTACGTACTTAAGTCACTCCTGAGTGCGGGAAAGATGCACGTGTTTGTGTTATAACCAACTGACGTCAGGAAGCGCACTTACACACACACACACACATACTGCGAAGAATGTTAGCTCTCTTTAGTGGGCGTATCAGCCATCACCTGGTGCGTTGTATCACAACATAAAGGCACGGACGGAGGTTAAGATATCGCCGGGGATCAAAGGTCGGATTCACAGACAAAAACCATGCAAGTTGGTTTGCATCATGACTTGAAAGTGAGGTGGTGATTGCGAGTTGGAAAACAGAAAATATGTAAGAGTATTATTGTTTTTTTATTATTTTATTTTGTAAGTTATGTGGATATATTAATTATTGACTATTCCTTCCACATAATCTTTTTTTTTACCAAACAGTAAAAAACGAACTTGGTTTGTTTCTTCTATTTTTTTTAATATATTTTTATTGTCTTCTAGCAGAGTCTGATTCAGCCAAACGCAGTAAACTCCTGCTATCTATCTTATATACAGGGCTCGGACAAAATAACTGAAACACTGAGATATTTAGGTATAGAATTTGTTGCTACATTGAAGAAAAAAAAAAACTTATAGTGGCAGCATTGAATGTTCTTGTTTTGTTTTGTAAGTGCATTAATGATGGCACTGAGTGATAGTTCGTGTTAAAAAATCGGAAAAGCGGGTGACTCGTCTGACTTTGAAAGAGGACAGATAGTTGGTGCGCGTTTAGCTGGAGCATCATTGATAAATACTGCGACATTATTAGGTGTATCAAGATCGACAGTTTCTAAGGTTATGTCGGTCTACACAGCTCATGGCAAGACAACAACTTTGAAAAGAAACAATGGATAAAAGTCAAAAATGACACAAAGAGATCGCCGGACATTGAGAAGAATTGTTTCGAAAAATCACAGAACTACTGAAGCACAGGTAACATCAGAGTTAAATACTCACCTAGTAGAACCTATTTCCACGAAAATTTAAAACTGCCCGATGTGAGCTTCATAAATTCAATATTCACGGTAAAATTGTAATTACTAAACATCTCACATTACTGAAACGAATGCTCAGATGTGTAAATGATGGTGTCACGACATCAAACTGGAAACGTGATGTTAGATGAGTCGACCTTCACGCTGTTTCTTACATCAGGACGAGTTTTACGTTTGGAGAACACCCAAGGAAGCCTACAATCCGGAATGCATGTTTTCAACAGTAAGGCACGAGGCTGTTATGGGCAGCAATATTGGGGTATTCTGTTGGTCCCATTACTCTCTTCCTCTTGTAGAATTACTGCAAGTGATTATTTTGACATTTTGGGTAATTTGGGCATTCCATGATCCAAACGTTATTTCCAAACAACAATGCTCCATTCACATAGTCGTGGTTTGAAGAGCATGAATAGGAACTTCAGTAACTTCCCTGGTCAGCACAATCACAGATCTGAACATTATCGAGCCACTCTGGTCAGTTTTCGAACCCAGAATAACAAACAGATTCTCACCTCCAACTATTTTAAAACAACTCGAAGACGTTCTTAAAGAAGAATGGTACAAAATTCCACCCGAAAACTATTTAAAACTTACTCGAGTTCATTCCAATAAGAATTCAAGCTGTGCTGAAGGCAAAAGATGGTCCATCGCCATTTTAATAAAGAAATATGCATGTATGACGGGTGTTTCCATTATTTTGTCCAACTCCTCCCGTATGTCACCATCAGTACTTGGTACATTTTGATCCGCAGAGTCTTATGCAGAACATTATCAGAGATTTTACTGAAATCCAAACAAATTGTCCAAAAAATGATCACAGCAAGAATATCCTGGATACGATTTATAAGAATTTTTCTACTACTTTGCCTATAACAATAAGAAGACTTATTCATCTATAATTCTCAACATTATGCAATGAACCACCTTTGAAAACTTTTATTCTGAATGAACTATTGCTGGTCTCAACGATTTATTGAAGATGATCAAAAGTGGGGTGATTAACCCTGGGTATACATATGGACAGAGCCGGCGCTAGGGTCTTTGGAGCCCGCATGCAATTTCTATCTAAGCGCCCCTGTAACGATCCGGGAGTGTGTGGTTCTTTTACGATAATAAAAATTTCAATTATTTGAAATTTCTTAAATAAATTTTGACAGAAGAGCCACACGTTGGTTCGCTAAATGTAACGAACCGGGGGTGTTGACTAGGCAGGATAATCGTTAAAAACCCGAATCTTCAAAAAATTCTCAAAAGTTAAAGCAAATTTTGATAAAGCCACTTCATTTTAATCGTTGAGTATAATGTTACAGGGATTATAGCCTTCTCACCGACCCGAATCGCTAACAAAATTAAAATGAATTTTAATTAAAGTTAAAATTTATTTGAACTAAAGTTTAAAAAATTCTTGCGTTTTACAAGTTACTAAATTCTTAGTAACTTGTAATAATTTTTATAAGTGAAACTATCTTTTAGAAAAATAAAAGAAACTCAAGATAGATGAGAAAATAATAAAAGAATTCAGAAATACTTAGAACATTTAATATAAGTATTCAAAAAATGACATCTTTACAGAATAACAGAAAATAAATTAAATTACATAAATATACTTGAAATTTTTTTAATTAAAATTTTAAGGTTTTTGATTTCATATTCACAAAATTAGAAATAATGGTCTTAACGTCTAATTCTGCACATATATCATTTTCAATAGCTATTAACGCCAAACTAACAAGCCTTTTTTATGACATACTTGTTCTTAAGTAAGGTTTAATCAATTTCAACTTGGAAAAGGAACGTTCACCGCTCGCTACACTAACAATTAAGGTTAATAGTATCCTTAAAGCAATTGAAAAGTTAGGGAAAGATAAATTATTGGACACAATAAAATTAAGAATATCGAAAGGGTTTTGAATATTTAAATTATCCTTCCGAAAAATATCCAGGAAAGCACATAACTCGTCATATAGTTCTATTGCATTTACGTCTTTATTGTCGCAGTCCTTCAAGAGAATCTCTAAATCGTCACAATTTTTCGTAAATCTTCGTTATTAATTTGTAGTAATCTATACAAGAAACTGAAATTATCATATCCTTTAGTTGTTCAAAACGTTCTATTAACGAATACATTGCAACATCTAGAAGTGTATAAAACACATTCACTCTAAATTTTATCTTCTTGCGATTGTAGCGTTTCGTCATGATGCTCGTAGTCAAATTGTCGTGTCTTCTTTCGTGGTCGAACTTCCGTACCAGTTTTAAATTCTTGTTCTCCATCCACCTCTTCACTCAGTTCTTTTTGTCGTTTTGAGAATTTCTTGAAAAATAGGCAAAAGTTAATGATTGCATAAAATTTGTATCTGATCGATACTCTTGTAAACAGCCGTTCATGACTTATTTTTCACGGTATTAACAACACCACAAACACTTTTATCAACAAAAGATGTTTTATTAACGCTTTTCAACTCAGCATCATCAGAGCACAACACACTTGTAAACGTGACAGTGAGTGAGTGAAACAATATAATTGCAAAAGACAAAAGATCTAAAGTCCTGTTTTTTGGCGCCCTCTAACGAAAAAAAAAAAAAACAGCAGCTATCCAGGAGTTTTTCTTAGGATACTTGTCTCCCAAATTTTTGGCAAATTAATGCAACCATATTTGTTAAGGTTGGGAGAATTCTTCAACGCTATTGCTGACTCAAAAAATAATCTTTCAGATCTATAATGACTCCTAAATAGCACATTCGTTTTCCTCCATCTAATCCTGTGTGAAGGAGTGTCCAAAGCGTGGTCTGCCAGTCCCGACTTGCCATAGTAATAGTAGCGAATGTATCTTTCATGTTCTTCCAGGCGGATGTTCACTGATCTTCCTGTTTGCCCATAATAGACCAGGTCACAGTCACACGGAACTTCATATACTCCTGAGTGTGCTAAGGGGTGAAGTTTATCCTTAGGCGAGCGGATCAGAGTTGCCAGCTTGACATGAGGTTTGAAAGTGGTGCGAAGGCCATGTTTCGACAATACTTTGGCTATCTTTTCCGATGTACCTCTGATATAGGGAATAGAAATGGTCATGTTGTATTCTTGTGTATTAGGGGAGGGCAGAGTAATGGGCCTATGTAGTATTTTATCTATTTTGTACGGATTGTAGCCGTTGGCTAAGAACGTATGGCGCAGGTATTGGAGTTCAGTGGTCAGAGCTGTATCGTTAGAACAAATGGCTCTGGCTCTGTGTGTAAGTGTTTTTAAAATGCCGTACTGTTGGACTGGATGATGATGTGATTGTTTATGTAGGTATCTTCCTGTGTGTGTGTAGGCTTTCTGTAAATAGAAAAAGATAGTGCACCATCTGAAAGGCGGGTGACTAATGTGTCAAGAAATGGTAAACAGTTATTTGATTCTTTTTCTACTGTGAGGTGAATTTTGGGGTGTTGGCTGTTTAGGTAGGTGACAAAAGCATCCAAAGTGTCTTGTCCATGGGGCTAGATGGCAAACACATCATCTACATAGCGGTAACCACACTTGTGGCTTGTAAGTAGCTGTGGTAAGTACTTTGTTTTCAAAATGTTCCATGTAAAAATTTGTTAACGGGGGAGAGAGGGGGGAATCCATAGCAGTACCATTAATCTGTTTGTAGAATCCCCCCCCCATGTAAAGTAACCTGCATTCATAGTAAATTGAAATAATTCAAAAATATCTGGGGGAAATTTAGACTTGATTAAATCAAGAGTGTCTATAAGTGGTACACTGGTAAATAAGGAAGTGACATCGAAACTAACCATTATGTCTGAATCTTTTAGGATTAGATTTTTAACCAGTGTTTTGAAATGGATTGAATTTTTTACAAAAGTAGAGGAGTTGCCAGTAAGGGGGACAAGCGACTTGGCTAAATGCCGGGCCAGTTTATATGTGGGACTATCTATGCTATCGACTATGGGGCGTAGGGGAATATTAGTTTTGTGGATTTTTGGTAATCCATAAATACGGGGTGGATTAACATGAATTGGTTTTATTTTCCTGATGATTTCTTTGGGCCATGATGTCACTTTTTTCAGTAATTTTCGGACTTTTTTCTTTTTAGACATCGTAGGGTCTCGATGTATAATTTGATATGTGGAACCGTCACATATGAGATCTTGCATTTTTCTGTTATACTCTTCTTGATTCATGATAACTGTTGCATTTCCTTTATCAGCTTTTGTAATAATAATATTTTTATTATTATATAACTTTTTTAGGGCAGTTATTTGCTTACGTGACATATTGCTTTTTGGAGGCTTAGCCTTGTTTATAATACTTGCTATATCTAGTCGCACGTTATAATCTGTTAGATTGTAAACAGCCGGCTGATCAAAGAGGCGGCAATATACATTTTTTTTTAAATTTTTATTCGGTGTATCCGGCCTTATTTATTTTAATATTGATCATTCTAAGATTTTTTTGTTTTTATGATAAAAATTTTGTTTCTTAAAAATTAACTTATGAACCGTTCCCTGGTGGCGGCGCACCCATCGTAGCGGCACCCGCATGCTTGGCATGCCCGCTTCCGTCGGCCCTGCATATGGAATACAGGTAACCCTCGTATAACGCCGATGTTAGGTTCCACAAAAATGCCGCGTTATATAAATCACGTTATGCGAGTCTCAGATCACATAGAAAAAGTAGGGTCATGTTCCGAAATCGTTTTTTTTTTTAATTATATAAACAACAATGACATATCCAACAAAAACAATATTTTTATTTAATTCAAGTAATTCATGTAAGTTAAGAAAACAAATAAACTATGCAACAAATATAGTATAAAATTATAAAAATTGCAAAATGTACGTAAACTTCATTGCACATAATACATAAATGTTTTAGGCAAAACAAAATAAAGTGCATATTTTAATCATCATCACTCTCTTCAAAACTAACATTTCGTAGATGTTCTTTACTTACGAGTGGCCGGACGTCGTCATCACTTGAAATCTCTTGGACATCATTTGTATATCACAATCAGAATCTTCGGCAGAAATTTTCCCGCCATTTGGTTCGACGTCACCTTATTTAAATCTATTTCCCCATCAATTAATTCACTAATTTCGTTTTCAACCGTATCGCAAAAGCCCTCTAAGTGGCCATTACTATAAAAATAAACTTTTTACATAAAAAAGCATTACATATTGTATGTAACTCACCAGAAAATAAAGTGCTCAGCTTGAGATTAACACACTTTCTAGGGTAAACAGTTGACGTACATGCGTGCTAAATGGTGCCTTCCCCTAATATAAGTTCACTACTTAAAACTACATGCCCGTTACGAGCAGACGCAAATTTAACGAAGATAAAATTTGATTTTTAAGTCACGATGAAAAATATATGAGAAGATAAAGGATAACTATAATTTGTAGATTGTGTTATATCGAAATCGCGTTGAACGAGGGTTGCTACAATTTGCAAACCACGTTGTATAAGTACCGCGTCATACGAGGGTTACCTGCACTTAATTCCTTTATTATATAATTTGTTACATAAAAAAAAGGTAATTGTGTAAGAGGAACAATCGTAAACATTTCTATTTTTTAAATTTGAATTTTAATGGCATTTAACTTTTTTTAAAGAAATATTTCTGTCGCAATTAATCGCAGTTTAAGGAAGAATTCGACGAATACCCGTGATTCTTCGGATTCCGATATTTTAGAATCATAATATTCAAGGCATTGCTTCCCCCAAAACACAAACAAAAGCTGCAATAGACTACTAATGTTCCAACAAATTCCACTCTTCTGCACTGATTGTAGAGCGCCATCTGGTAGATATTATATTGGAAACTTTTTTTTACTATCAAATCCTGCATATCTGAATTAAAAATATGGTTACGGTTAAGGTTACGGCCAAAGTAGAGAATTAATTTGAACTTTTTTTATTATTATTATTCTAGTGCATCTACAACAATGACATTAACAATTAAATTTTTGGCAACAATTGAATCACAAACAAATGAATTTTTTTTTTGAAAAATATAATCATTCGTCAGCTATGAATTTTAGATACTTTTAATATTATGACGGCAGTCCTAATAAGTGTGTAGCCCAGCACTTGCTGTCAGAACTGCCACGGCATTGCATGAACTCTGTAAGCTCTTTACGATTCAAATGCAGAACTTCTCGATCCAGGTCGTAATATCAGAAATCTTTTATGGGACTCGAATCTGGTAATTATAACACCTGGAAGTCACGTTTTGGGCGAACCACTCTCGGACAATACCCGCAAGGTGGCATAGCAAATTATCCTGTTGAAACACCCCTGCGTCATCTGGAAAAACAATCAACATGAAGGGGGGGGGTATACATGATCCATTCTAATGGGCGGGTACTTTGTAGTATTCGTAGTATGGGCTGGTATTAGGGCTCCAAGACATTTCTAAAAATATTCTCACATGACATGATACTTCCGCCTCCTGTCTGATTCTACTGGACCGTAACATTGAGGTGAATCCTCTCTCTACAGTGGGCCAACGACGCAGATGTAAACTGCACAGTCGTAAATGATTAGGCTTAGGTATGGGAGCCTTGACCAGGCTTCCCACACAGAGGATGAGTATGTTAGATTATGGTCTGCTAGCAATATTCTTCCCCTGATTACATTTGATTTTTAGCCACTACCTTCACGAAGAGTATCGATGAGGCGTGGACGCCCACTATTGCCCCATCGAGTGCTATTCTGACCAGTCTTTGTCCACTCTTTGAACCACCTACAGCACTCCTTGAACAGCCAACAATGTTGGCGGTTTCCCTGTTACTGCTACCCTCCAACCAGTACTCTGCAATCATTCCATTTCGAAATCTATAAGATCGCATATGTTGCTCGTGTTGACCACCAACTGCGAATGCACGTACGTCATACATCTCCGGTATCGCGTATACCGGATTTCACAGTAACATGTGCCACCTGAGGGGGCTCAGAATGACCGATTGTGAAACAGCTCATGGACGATGTAATTCTATCAGTCAATGGGAATATCAAGCGCTGTTTTTTTTTTACAATTGTTGGAAGCAACAGTGAAGTCAGAAAGGAACAAATATATAACCCATTCTAAATTGCAATTGCTCAAAAATATACGACCACTTATTAGAATTCCTTGCTTCTATAAACTACAAAGAAATATTTATCTCTATACAGTAACAAGCAGAAGTCACAGACTAACTAGCTTCTTTTTCTCGTAACATTTATTACTCTTTTGCTTCGTTAAAAAACGGAGTATTCAATTTATGGCACAGTATTCATTACGTATTCATAGAACATCGTCCAAAGAGATTGGTACTTATCTTTATCCCATAAAGATCCTGGAGGGAAAGTCTTAAAAAACCAGTAATAGATGGTGAACACACCACCAGCATTTTAGAGGTTACTACGCTCCTGCTTGATGCGTTTAAAAATTTGTGGTTTCCAAGATATTAATGGAATCGAAGCCCATTATTACCAGTTTGACGAATAAGAATTATTTTACATTACTCTCTTAAACTCCTCGGGCAACCAATGGAATTTGTTTTATTGCAACTATTTTGCAATAATAAAAAATCAAGTATGAAAATGATCAACAGATTTCATTGTCCAATTATATCACGTTACCATAGTTTGGTGAACTCAGGAATAAAACTTATTTGAGATATTTGTTATCATTGTTAACAGATAAACGTAACAATAACTTCGGTAACGTGTTAGTAGAGTAGTGGTGCTATGGCAACCATAACAATTGCATCTAATGACGCTTTTATACATTGCATTAAAATTTTGTTCAAAATTAAATCATGACTGAAATGTATGTAAAATGAACGAACTTCAATATCAGATCGGACTAAAATTCTTCGTATGATTATAACAATAGAATCTAATATAGAATCGGATTTTCAATTGCTACAGCCGTTACGTTTGCTCACTCATTGTTGACGAAGTATTGTTGACTTTTCTATTAAAATAGAAATCGATCATTATTAAATTTTATTATTACATTATTATTACGTCGATTCCTTTTTCATATTCTTTGCAACACAAGTGAATGCATATTTGCATTGTCTGTCTTCCGTTTTTCCATTTTCAGTGTTCCAATTCTCCGCGTCATTTAGTTTGGTTAATCTCCAGTCTTTTCCTTTATGCGTTGTTGAGTATAGCATTTACAGGAGAATGATTAATTGATATAGCACCATCTAAATAACTTAACCAAAGTTTATACGAAAATAAAAGCCAATCCAAATCGACATTTATTATCAATGGGCAACAACGACTACGCAAAAAATCCAATCATTAAAGTAATTATGGGTGTAAAGTGGAAACTGTAAATTTAGGCTAATTAACGCGAAGCAAAACTGTGATTTTTTAATGATATAGTTTATCAGAAGCTTCTTTTTCTTTTTTTTTTTAAATTTTATCACACCTCGTAAGACTAATTGTTGCCAGTATCTCATTTAAAATACTGTACTGTAATGTAGATTTCATATTTGTATCATTTCCTAATTCTTTATTCCAAAGTCATTGTTGGATTGTTTATTTTATTGTTCGTGTAATCGTTATTCTTCCTACATTGTTATCCGTGATGTTTCTTCGTTTTTTTTTTGCGCAATTTGTTTGGATTGCGTGAATTTCTGTAGAACAAAAAGGTCGTTAGATGTTTCAAATTCCGAGCTCCAGTTTCGATGTCAAGTATCAATTTCCAATCGTGGCTTTACGCCAAAACTGTCCTTGAGTTCGTTACGAAATATGTTGACGACGATTTCCTACACGTACATCAGAAAACTCTTTTCTTAATTTTTCAACAATTCTTCTATCCGTATGTGTCTGTATCTTTTTAGCGTGTTTTTCTCAACATCCTATAATAATAATAATAAAAATATAATAATGATGTTTGTTAATGTAAAAAAAAAAACAACTCCTTCCAGAGCTGCTGAAGATACTTCTGGCGCGAATGATTTTATTATTTTATTTTTGTTATTATTAATTTATTTATTCTTCCTTTGTTGTCCTTATCCTTATAAGGACTGGCTTAAAGGGGCGAAGCAAGAATGCTTTTCATCTTCTTCGTTATCTGTAGAGGACAGTGTAGGGATAAGGTGTTATTGAGCTATTAAAACTCTGATCATGGCAGGAGGGTAACAGCAATAGCTGAGCCTCAGTTAGAACTTCATTATCTACAGCATTGCCATCCATTACCCTCCCTGGGTACCAAATTTTAGTCGCCTCGTACGACATGTATTAGCTACATTGGTGCTATTCTTATCCCGGCAACCACAAGGGTGTTTTGTTCATTTTATTAATACATTATTTATCCTTCTTCTTAATTGGTGTATTTACAAACTCTGGAAATATAACATAATTGTTAATACTTTCAATCTTTTTTTGAATAGTGTTTCATCTTTTAATAAAATGCAATGAATATCTATATAAATAACTAATTATTATTAATATTTGTTATTATTAATTATTATTAATAATTTATTGTAAACAGTTGCCTTTGCAAAGTTATTTATTTTCAATATGGTTTTGTTGTAGATGCTTATTAATTCATTCTAACCAGCTGGACATTTGTTAGAAGTGAACATCGGTGTTATTTTATTTAGAAATTGGTTTATTCTCATCTAAAAGGCACCCGTATTTTTCGTATGATCTTTTACATCTATGCTCAGAGAAATACTAAAAATGCAAGAATTATTGAATATTATTTTTTAATTAAATTCAGTGCACCAACATTCAATATTTGTGGCCACACTTCCTTTGCTTTTGTCTTAAAAAAATGTTTTAATTCTGTTTATGACGACGAAAAAACGAAAAAAATTCTTGCAATTTTCCCAGGAAGGCTAAGTTATCCAGTCTTAGCCAGTCTAAATGATGAATCTTATGTAGCGATGCTTTGTGAGCTTAGTAGCCTCTGAGGTAAATTCAAGCTTCTGCTATTAGATGAAGAGGTCGCGTATGAAGAAATCAAATTAACAGGAAAGACTCCCAAGCTTCAATGAAGATGGTAACCAGTAGGATCTCGTTATTTTAATGTTTAAAATATTAACTTATTTTTAGAGCTCTCGTGAGGCTTGATTCGTTCTTTGCAGTCTCAAGTTTATGTGACTAGCAAATATTTTAGAACCGTTACCTGCCTACACAAGTACTATTAAAATCTTCCAATTTTCTTGTGTGAGAGAAGACTCCAAGTCTTTATTTCCATAGGGCTAAGAGGCCTGCATTGATTCCATCGCTCTCCAAAATACAAGCTCAGACTTTAATATTCAATACATGGGAGGAAAAATGAAACGTGCCTCACAAAATGATTCATGTAAGTTTGTTTGTAGGTTGCTGCTTTCTTAAGTATGACCTCTTCCTTATTTTCTGCCTTCTACACGAACGAGAAACAGCAATGTCAAAAATGTCGTGTTTGTTCCAAAGCAATCTCGACTGGCGAATTGAAATGCCGAAAAGAAAATTGATATTTTGACATAAGTTATAAGTTTATAAATTGTTTCTGACGGACGGGAATGTCTTATAAAACATCACCCGTAACAACACTATACGTTAAAGCAGGGAAGGGGGGGGGTTAGTTCAAGGTCGTTAAAACTTGCTTAGTACGCATATCTGATAAAATAAACTAATGAAACAAGTGTGTGTGTGTGTGTGTGTGTGTGTGTGTGTGTGTGTGTGTGTGTGTGTACGTAAAGTTTTAATAAAATTCTGTAGATTCTTCAGCAAAAATGAATTAGCTGTGGAATACAATCTCTTCCTTCTTTTCTGAGACAATTGTTAGTTGTTTTTTTTTCGTTCATTGTTGTAGTTCATTATTGTTTTTCATGTATAATAAATACCATTGTTTCAATCTTCTGGTCAGAACCAATTTGGAATGTATGGAAAAACATGAGACTCTCATATGAACAAGCATTAAGCTAGAAGAACTTAAGTTTTTTTTTTTTTTTTTAATATATATACTCAATATTATTTGCAGCTTTATATTTTTTAATCACGGTTGGAGCTGCTAGCGTAAACACAACGTTGATTGCTACTCTGCTGATTGAATTTATCTTTTAGGGAATTTTTAGGGAGAGAGAGAGAGAAGATAAGTTATTTACTTGTTATGACAAGTTTTATTGTTATATGAAGGAAGAACCGACTAACTCAGATCTCATAGACTAACCCATTTTCAATGAGACTGATATATCTCATTGTGAAGTTAATAATAATAAATTCATATGTTTTGATCTTCTCTTTCTAAATATGACACGTTTAATTAATAATAATAATAATTGAAAATTTAAATCATTTAGGAAATTTATTAAATGTGCATTCGCCTTGATTTGTTTGTTTATTTATCTCAAAACAATACGTTGATTCTTCATATCGTATTATGGTCACCGCTCTCTCTTTTTCTCTCTCCCTCTCTGTGTTCTTCATTCAAATTTGGTTGCATTAAAAGCCCAACATTTTGGAAAGTGTGAATAGCTTCAATTATTCTTGACATTTCTCAAGATTAATTAAAATCCTAATTGTTTTTTTGCGAGTGGTTTTTCTCTTATCTTGTCATAATTCATAAAACTGTTATAGTTAAGCCTAAACCCAGTTGCCAATCACTGACACGACAATTATTAAAACGCGCCGCCTACTGTCACTCACACTTCTGTTACCACAGACACAAAGGCAGCATCCGTACTTATCGATCCTTGTGACTAGCACGCCATGACTTTAAGCTCCGGAGATTCCAACATCCCTTGGAGCCATCCGCATCTTCCACAACATCACCGTTCCTAATCAGAACCAGTTAGTGTAAAACTGGATTAAAATAAATCTAACGTTAATCAACTTACCTGTCGATGGCAACCTTAGGAATCCCACTGTACCAACACTACCGTTGAAATTTCACAAAATAAAAGCCTCGCAACTTTTTATTATCTCTTTTTGTTCATTTTAATTCCGACCTTCCGCTTTCAACGTCATGCTCGCGCCACCTACCGGTGGTTTTCGGAACTATTTCGTCTCTTTTCTTGACTATGGCAGTTCACCGAAGCGAATTTATTTATAGCCATCGACAGGGATAATGAAATGTGTTGGATAAGACGGGTGGGATGACGTTGTCATTAAGCGATGTGCACTCGAACAAATGAAGCTAAATTAAGTGAAGCTGTTGGACAGTATGACATGAACGCGATTAATTTTAAGTGTGAATATAAAGTGAACAAAGAACCACTCGAAATACAAATTGTTAGGATTTATGCGGCTATGCAATTATGCGATTATTATTAATAAAGAAAACTGATCAACCATTTATCTCTGAATAGAAAGAACCATTAAGTATCTTCAGTCAATTTAATTAAGGTACAGAATGCCATAAATAATTATTTTATTAAACCAAATAAAAATAAAGTGTTGTTCATTCTCTAAGATACAAACTTGGGAGCCGGCCTAAGGCACGGCAAACCAATGCACTTTTTTTTTTTTTTTCAAATGACACGAAATGAAATTGTTAGTTAAGCAGGTAAGGTTTAATTTTGTGACAATAGATCAGGGGTCCATCGTCACATCAATCACCCGGGCAGCTGCGAATCCTTAGTAGGAGTGTAAGTGAGATCCAAACCAACCAAACATTCCTAATATGTTAATCCCCATCTGTGGAGAAGCAATTTTATGAGTAAAATTAAGAACACCGTTTCTAAAATTATAAGAATATAGACTTTAAATATGTGGCGCCATCTATCGAAAATGATAGGAAATACGAAGTAATGAATATTTTTCTTTCTTTTTTTTTTTTCAAGTGTTTGTAGGAAAGCAGAAAAAAATACACTAAACATCCGCTCCTAAATATCCTCATGGGGGGGGAGGAACATTTATGAGGATACATTGGGGAAACTGGTTTGTAAAATTCTTTAAAAAAATCTGTTTGTTTTAAATACTTAATACGTAGTCAGAGAAGCTAGATTTGAAAGAAAAAAAAATCTTACAAAAGTTCCGCCTATTTTTTGTAGGGATTTGAATCAAGGCTCTTTTCAACCAAAGGTCACGTTGTTTTTATTCCGCTTGCTGCAGATGCAATAGCGAAAAAATGACCCAGAATACTTCTTTAAATACATTATTCTCTAAAATATATTATTTTTAGTTCAAAAGTGTAAATAATAACAAAAACCGTATTTATTTCATTTAATAATGTTTATTTAAAATAATATTCAAAAATGCATTAACGAACATTAATTAGTTTAGCGATAAAAAGTTTTACAATTATGCAGAAGTAATTATTAATTTTACAAAATGAATAGTTAAATTACAATTTCTTTAGTTGGTATTGGTAGCCGATGCACTTGGATTCGTAATCAGCTAATATCTTTCAAATTCAGTTAGTGGATGATACTAGCGCCCTCTCGTCTTGCGCTTTATATTTCGAAGAAAAGTCATCTACTAATTCTAAGCCTATTTCTTTTATTTTCATGGCTAAATGTACAGACAATTTGGAAGATGGATCTTGGTCAGTTTCAGACCTTGCCGATCTTTTGTAACGATTGTGATCAGAAATTTACAAGAAGAATAATAGAAATTAAGTTTAAAAAATGCTAATTTTTTATATATTATTATATAATTATCCATTTTAAAAATAACTCTAATAATGAACTTAAATAAAAGTAAATATAAATATAAATACATGTAATATACTTAAAACACCTAATAATTATTTTTATAAAAATTTTATTTTAGAAATAAAGTTGCAACAATGTATTTATTTATTTATTTATATATTTATATATATTTATTTAGCGTTAAAATGCGAATGCTTTTTAACATTGACAGTTTAATGTGGATGCAAATCTTCAATTTTTTTTCCTTAAGATTCTAATAGATCATCTGGTTTAATGGTATTGATTACCCTTTGAATTATGCATATCTTCAATTTATATAATTTTTTTGGACGGGATTCTTTGGTTTCTTCGCAACTGCATTGCTTGTGATAAAGTATTTCTAAGAGCAATATAAATATAGAAATAACACATCCCGTGAGCCAAATAACAAAAATTCCTTCAAAATTCGACAAGGACAACACCATAGTAACATCAGATCGTTGATCCAAACACTTGGATGAGTGAAACACACTGCGTTCAATGCTAGCACTGAGTAACGAACCCTCCACACTAGATAGTATTCTATAGAAAAGAAAGAAAGAAAATGAAGAAAAAAATAATTAATATAACGATAGTAAAAAATTATTTTTGTATTAATCTAACAGAATACACCATAATTTTTTTTTACATACCTTTGGTTGAAGTATTTGAGTATGCGCTTTGGTAAGCCTTTGCGGAGAATCATGACCAATATAAATCGAAAAAAAACATTCTCTGACAGGTGGAAAGCGCACTGTCCTCCATCAGCGTGCCATTTATCCAGCGCCCACATAAGGGATTGCTTGTCACAGATTAGAACGTGAGTTCCCCGCAAAACACGGTTAATCATGTCCATCGACAATAGCTTCTCTAGGTTTACTATTGATTCATTTTCCCTGATCTTCATCCTCCGATACAGCTCTTTGCCGATGTCCATTTTATCATTCTAGAAATGAAGCAGAGAGATAATATATAGATGAGCGATACTTTTCGTACTTCTACTTAATCATGTGCAGCAAGCGGGGTAATCTGTGGAAATGAAATTGGCAATACGGTGAACGGATCTTTAGATGTTGCTGAAAGTATGAGCGAGATCCTTGTGATGTACATTTAGTGCCGAACCCGCTGATCTAACACTCCCTAAGGTATTATTTCGAGTTCTTACGCCAATCTGTTACTCTATTTGTGTTTCTCAGTAAATCCATTTCTGGAATATATTGAAGGAATGGGAGAGTTCGGGGATGAACGTAAAGATAAATATAAGAACAAACGATCGGTAAGGTCGGCTATGACTCACATCTAAAGTGTGGCGAGGTCTTTAGTGTTATGAGAATTTCGACCTTATTTTGATAGGGAAAATGACAGTGTGTGTGTGTGTGTGTGTGTGTGTGGATTACACCTAGAGAAGTAATCAGATATCCTAAAATTATTTAGGAATTAAATAATAATATATAAACTTCCCCCACGTGCATGAGGGGTCGCTAAACCTATTACAAAGCTATACCCTGAATGTATTAAAGGTCCCCAGTAATCCCCAAGGGCTATGATACGCCAACAGTTAGATTAACTCTTCCCAACCAGAGATTTGACTGAGTGCACAAATGCGCCATCTAGCGTGCAAAAATTCTGCACTGATATTTAAATATATGAATGTCGTTCGTTGGTTTCCTGTATGTTTTCGATTACTATTGTAGTAGTAAGGGTTGAGTCCGTTATGGACAAGAGCCTGCCACCGTTCTCTGTCTAAAGCAGGCTCTTTCGTATGCCAACAGCGTTGAAAGTTTAATGCAGTTCAAAAGGTCTACGCCATGTTAATTTTGGTCTCCCACTCCCTCTAGGACTTGTACCCTCCATAACGGCCTCAAGTACCAGGCGAGGAAGGCTGTGCGGTTTCATTGGCACAATGTAGCCAAACAAACGCAGTTTGCAAACTTATTTGCAGAATTGAGCTGCTGGGCTATTTCCAATTGATACGAAATAAAGTGTGTTGGTTTTCGTTGAAGTGATGTGTCCTGCTGCATATTTACTGCAGCGAAAGCCATCGGTTGGGCATTTAGCTGAGGAGATAGATTAATCTCCATGTTAATCTATTCCCGTATTTAATCAGTCTGGGCAGACCGCGAGAATATTTACCGCTAATTTACTAGTAGGCTGTGAGATGGCTAACCCAGGAAACCTCTGTTGTAGTAGGTGATATATTTAACAATCACTCATTTCAACAATTGGTTAGTTGAATGACGCAACAATGATGAAAAGCAGGAATTTGTGTGTTTCGTGTCAGTATTCCAAAAGACGTTGTTCAGCAAGTTATATTGCATTGAACAAGATATCCTTACTCACGTAAATTAATAGTTAATTATTAGTTAAATTCATGAAGTCAATCCAGATTAAATTTTAAATTATTACGTTCTTGTATTTTTTTTTATTTCATTCTTTTTTCTTGAGCAGAGCTCAAGGTCACTGATCGTTTCATATTTCTGTAATTGGAATATTTCTGTGCTACGCTAAGAGTCCGCGAATACATTTCTCATAAGAATTTACGTAAAGAAGTAGAGGTGAACACTTGCTTAACAACGCGTACGATTAGAGGGAGATTTATAATTTTTATGATTAAGCTTTTAATTGGTTTACCAAACATTGAGAGAAAGAAAACCGTTGTATAACCGCTTTTGCCATTTTTTTAAAAATAGTCTTGCTATTTTAAATACTTTTTATTTTAAATACTTTTGATATAGATATGGAGAAATGTCACGTGAAATCCTATTTCTTATTGTAGGATTTTTTTAAATTTTTATTTTATTTTATTTTTATTTTGTTTTCCGCCTATTAAGTTAGCCAATCTCTGGCGCAGCTAAGTATGGCGTTTGCTTCAGGAATAAACACGAATCTTAAAGCTCACGAACTCGACTCGATTGTCGAACACATATGACTACATACAAATAAGTACTGGTTAGAATTGAAAACCCGGATGGCGGAAATTTTTCTGTCTTATTTTTACGTGTTTACCTAGCAAGTTGCATAAAAATGTGTTCAGAATATGACTGTGAAACGTACGGATTTCAAAAATAAATAAAACTTCTAAAAGAGTGCCACACTTTCCATTTTGAAAGAACTAAAAAGACATTGAAGGATTTATTATATAAGTAAAATGACTTCTCTATCTATCTGTTCAGATTTCATGTAGAATACGTGATACATAGCAAAAAAAAAAAAAAAAAACTTGCTCACGTTTATATTTCCAAAGGAATAGGAAGCACTCTCTCTTGTCCTATTTATTATTATTATTATTATATTTTTATTTATTATTTATTTTTTAAAATCTGTAATCTGTCTCTGTGTTCGTGATTGCAAAGATAAGTGTGATTCTAAGCTAGCGAAAACGACCAAAGAAGATGGCAAACAACTACCGCCATCTCGTGTTCTTAAACCTAATTAGTGTTACTGTGTGATATCGATGCATTCCACAGTCCCTTTTTCTGAATGGTTTAATAACTAGCTTTTCTCCGAAGAAAACCGTACTTAACTAACCCAAAGGTCGACCAAGTAGGAAATAGGCAAGAAAAAAAAAAAAAAAGAATCCAAGAGGAAATTAAATTTCCATGAGAGATGACAACAGTAAATTTCTTTATCAGTGACAAAATTTCTTTGTCAGTGACTTTAGTTCAGACTTCAGTAAGTGTGTAACTACTGCCATCTAGTGTTGGTTTTAGTTACTAATAATCATAATATTTTAAGTGGTCAATATAACATTGATGATTCAGAGTATAGGAATACTTTCTCTTATTAGAACATTATTTAGAAAATACACACCATAAAGTACGAATGTAAAGACGACCCTTTCTCTATTACTGGCTGTACGTTAGACGACATTACTAGATCCTCAAAGCTATCCAGGTGTTGACGGTTTTGGCCCATTACAGTCGCTGTGAAATAACTTCCGAACATGGATAGAAAGAAGAATGTACTCATATACCAAACGGGTAGTAACAGACCCTCCACTAAGGTGCGTGGAGAGTTGCGACCTCCTGCATAACGAAGAGAAGAAAAAAAAAAAAAAAGCATTTATGTTGCGCATTGCAAATACTTTAAGGTTAAAGCTGTTTATGGATTGAACTTCGTGCGCATGCGTGTATATAATAATTACCTTGACGCATGATTGCTTTCCACAAACACCAGGTTGTTCGCAAGTACTTGGTCGTAGAAAATTGAAGTGTTCCATTTGTTACCGTTGTTGACTGGATAGCTGGAGGCAGGAGAATCATTAAAATGATGAATAAGATCCACACCTGTCAACGATAAACAAATGGCGATGAGATCGATAGCAATTAATTTCAACTATGCGTGAACGCTTTCATTACAAAAGAGAGACAAAAGTCACAACTGTATATAGTTGCTACAGTACATTTGCTATTCTTAAAACTATGTTAGACATATATACAAAAAGAAAAATGGTGTATTACTATATTTTAATTATTCAAGAATAATATTAGTAGCAAAAAATTTTATCATTAAAATAATTTTATCATTAAAATATCATTAAAAAATTTTATCATTAAAATAAAAAAAAAATTAAATAAAAAAATTAAAATAATAAAGAAAATTATAAATAACAAGATTTTATATTCTACCTTAATTCTTTTCTTGAGAATATGCAAACCAAATTTAGCGCGTGCGTATGTGAGTCTGTGGGATTAGAGTTATTGGGAAATTTTTGTTCTTAAAAAAAAAAAAAAAAAAAAAAAAAAAACGACGTGGTTTTCTGCCTTTGAGCATGCGCAGATCTTCGTTAATGAAAAGATAGATTAGTGTCTATTTTTTTTCATCGTTCCCGCAAATATAAATAGCTACTAATTTCATCAATGAAAGCATATTTATTGATTAATTTCATCAATAAAAGCATATTTATCGAGAGGTGAATGTCGACCAAAAGCTTCACTGGGAACTGAAAAATCTAGCGCATTATTTTCATAAAGTTTAACACCGGGAAAAATCTGCAAAATCATCCTTCATATTAATTATAAATGTTTAAATGAGGACATAAATTGCAAGTTCTAGATATTTCCTCGGATAACCTTTTACATTAAAACTGTTATTTATTATAATGCAGTATATTACTATACTGTATTATTATATACTTATTATTACGTATTATTATTATATTATATACTATACTGTAATACAGTATAATAATATACTGTATTATAGAAATACATGACATATTAATTTCATTGTTTTGTCTTTGTATAATACTTATATCTTAATATTTAAAGTGTTAAATGTATTAATTTACTGATTACTTTATATAAATAAAGTATTTATATAAAGATTGTTAAATGAAAAGGGGAGCGGTGGATATACACCTAAGATTTTAGGATTAAAATTAAGATTTAGGATTTGCTTTTCAGGATTATGATTGAATTTTCGGGATTAGATTTCTTTAGGATCAGAATTAGAATTTTAAGATTAGGATTCGATTTTAGGATTAAGATTAGGATTAGAATTTTAAGGTTAAGATTAGGATCAGAATTAGAATTGATTAGGATTCGGTTTTAGGATTAAGATTGGGATTAGGTATTTGGATTAGGATACTTCTAAATTTTGGGAATAGGTTTCGATTTTACGATTTGTCCACTTCTAATCCTATTTTATGATTGGGATTAAAATTCTTCAGGGTTAGGATACATCTACACTTTAGGAAACATAGAACTTGATATTCGAAATACTACTATGAGAGATGGAATCGGTTATAAACGAGGAGTTATTGCAACTAAGACAGGTGTAATCAAGGTATATAGAATGCAATAAATATAGGAAAACGTTCGAGGGAAATAAAAGCGATCAGTTTATTCAATTGGTTGACTGCAGTACATGGAAAATGCGGCCGATGAAATGACTCACCTCCATGGTGAATGTCGACCAAAAGCTGAAAAGCGACAGTTCCCACTTCGAAGACGGAGCCAGAATCCCCGTAGTGTCGATGTATATGGGTCTTGTGGTGTCCACTACTTTTTGTCTGTCCGGATTCAACGAGAAAGGTCCCAGACCGAAATCGGATTCCTGTTAAAGGGATGTTTAGAAATCATATTGATTAGTGAAAAGCAATAATCTTTTTTTTTTAATTTCTTTCTTTATTTATTTTTAAGGAGCATCCCACCAATCGAGAGTTGAATTCGAATCGTAGGTGAACTAAGATCAGATAATTTAGAACTCTTGCTCTAGAGACCAAACCTGAGACTTTATGAAAGTAATGTTTCCAGTAAGACGAAAAGGCCTAGGTTCGAATCTCGTCTAGAACTCGAAGAGCTTTATAAAAGGACTTTTCAACTGAAAGTGATAATTAAAGGTTACACAATGTTTTCCTTTCTGGAATTTTTGTTTTACTATAATTCCTCAGAGCAAGCAAACCTAACCCGCTAGAGTACAAGCACAATTTAACGGATTAGGCCTTAAGGATTAGTCATCTCATGTTTCGAATAAGCCTATATCTCATACAGGTTAACCAAGCTTCTTTGAATTTGTAGAAATTTGTTGAACACTGTCTAGATGTCCGTTGAACCATTCAGACAATTTCTGGCATTAACGGGATTTTAACCCATATCTTGTCAGGTAAGAAATGAATGGCTTGAGACGTTTAGGCTGCCTTATTAAGGCGAGTGAATAAAAAGAGAATTAGTGATGAGAAAGGTCGTCAAGAAATGAACGAAGCACCAATATGAAAAAGAAAATCCTGAAGAGGAAGTTCAAACAATAACTCTTTCAGTGTCTGACAAAAATGGGATTGTAAGAATGAAACAATCTAAACAATCTAAAATTCAACAATATAAAGATAAACAATGTGTAGTAATAACATAGTGTGCATTATTATCAACAATGCCAACCACCGATCACGTTTCATAAATGAACGAAAGAAAGGGCGTAAGCTATACAAATATTGATATTTACTAATTGTCTGATCACTTAACACAACCATACTTGAGGTATGTAACACCTGTAGTGGCATTGCTAGAACTTTTGCTGCCCGGGGCGATCCTTGAGTTTGCCGCCCCTCTCAATACATACTCAAAATACTACAAAAAGTCAAAACGACGTATACGGTAAGGTTCAAAGTGCCGCCCAGGGCGGCCCCCCCCGCCCTAGCTACGCCACTGAACACCTGGATGATATTACCCACACACACACACACACACACACACACACACACACACACACACACACACACACACACACACACACACACACACACACACACACACGCACTGGTCTGATGAATTCACGTACCGACAATGAAAATAAGTTCTGTAATGCCCAGAACTGATCTTTTATCAGCCACAGATACTTAGAATTGATCATTAGTTGTTTATTATAAACGAAAACTCATCTCAGCAAAATCCTGATCAATTAAATCAACACATACTTGTATCCTCAAGTTACCTCTTGTTTTCTATGCTCAAAACGTATTTCCTTCCCCATTTTAAGGGTGCAAATAACCAAATATGAGTGTCAATGTACTCATGTCCTAAAAAGTATGTTGCGTGCCAAGATTGCTAGCGGGAATAATATTTGATATTGTTGATTTTCCTTCGACTCAGCTAGGCTAAGTAAACTTTGGCCCACCAATGCAAGCGCATTAGCGTAAATTCCATGGTGGTTCGCCTTTCTGAACCACAGCGGAATATCCATCCATTTCTCTTTGTATATATAAGCTACCATAGCACCACCGTTTATCAGCTAGATAGAATAATCCATAATGAAATATGACTCTTAGACGGTTTGGCATTGGAAGTGGAGAATTATTTGAAAAGGTACTAAAAAAATAAATAAACAATGGTGAAATAAAATAAAATTTCGATAAAAAAAAAAACCAAGCGCAATCTACCGTAAGAACTTAAGCAATTCTATTAAATTTTTTTAAAAAAAAAATCATTAAAAGCCTATCGCGTGATGTAATGCAGTATTGTATGCTACGAGGAAAGTGTTTACTATGTGCAAACACCAACGAAACATTATTATAAAAGTGATGGGTCGAACAGAATTATATTTTATATTTTTTCCCGTAACCTGGCAACATGATATAACATGAACCAAGCAAAAAACAATAGTAATAATCATGCATGTACTATCTTGGTGCGAAAACAAAATGTTACATATTTTGTGCAATAATTGTCCTGCTATTCAATTATTTCAGTTTTTTACTGTATACCACATGTAAAAAGACTTCTACATGAATTTCATGTGATTATTACGTAGTCTAGTTTTACTGGATTGCTAGCAGAAGACTGAAATCAAAGTCAGTTTGTGCTATTCAGCTTTTGTTTTGAGCATTGTTGACTACGGATTACGTAGTTAACTTCAAACCATTGTTGTAAATCTCCGCTTTGGGAACGAGAGTGTTGCTGAAATGAACATTCAGGGTTAGATCACGTGGTTTATGAGAAGAATAATCAAAACTTGCTGAAAAGCATACTGAATCCAAATTCTGATTTATCTTATGGCTTTAAAGTATCGCAGTGTGGGCATTATTATATCTAAAAATTCAAACCAAATTCAGTTAAGAATATGTTAAAAAAATAATCGTAGGAAATCAAATAAAAAATATTGGATTATGTAAAATACTTACAAACACAGCAATAAACTTAAATAAAAATCCATAGCGCATGAACAATAAAAAATAAATCAGTCAAAAAATATGCATCTAAATTCATATAAATAAGTTCTACAATGAACACTTCCCATTTGTTACTAGAAGTGAATCGTAGTCACATCTGCATTTGTAATCTAATCAGAAATCGTCCTAACAGGTAAAAGGTACTGAAATTAATGCTTACATTTCTCAGAATCATTCCTATCATTCCAGTCCACGATCCATTTGGCAGTTTCATTCCCCACTGATGATCAGGAGGCATCTGGAGAGTGTAGCTACGCAACAGGAGAAATTATGCGATTAGATACTTGAAATATTTCCATAGCAATATTTCAACAGCTACAGACAATATTTCATTACTTAGTCGTAAACCTAGCTAAGATATTCATCAGAGAATCTGCGATAAAGCATTCTTGACAAACAGCTAAAAATGAAACGACCTGGAAAATATTATGTAGCCTCATGTTAAAAAACGTTTAATTTTCTTGACCAAAAAGCTCGGGAAAAACTTTTAATGGGATTATATTGATCAAGTGCATATCACAACAACTAAGTTATACCAACGAGTTTCACCAACTAAGGCTGTTGGCATCTTCAGGGTACATAACTGATGTAAGGCACTAAAAAGTAAAAAACTGTTACAAACTATAATCAACCGATTCCAATTATATTAAACAAAGAACAGAGCGCGTACAATACATGCACAGAGCGTGCATGATATCACTTGTTGTTATTTAGGAACGTTCTATAGTTGGCACTATAATTCAGTTCTTTCGAGTTGAAGGACAGATCACGGGCAAGATTAGTCCTTGGTTCCTGTTAAGGTTTTATGTATGCAGCGGGCAACTGTTGTGGCCTCCTTAAAAATTCGGGAGCGGAAGTCCTCCTCCATGTGAGGAATTGTGCTTCTATCCCACTCTATGGTATGGTTCGTTCTTGAGAAATGAAACGCTAACCCCGATTTTTCTTCTCTGTTATTATTGACGTCACCTATGTGTTCTTTTTGCCTAATTTCAAAGCTCCTTGAAGTTTGGCCGATGTAATTCAAGCCGCACGAGCAGAGTATGTTATAAATTCCAGCATATTTGGAGAAAGGATGGCTATCTTTTGGAGATCTTAACAATTGTGTAATCGTCTCTGTAAGTTTAAAGGCCATTCTTATTTTATGTGGTCTAAGGAGTCTTGCAATCTTAATGGAACTGTCCCTAAGTATGGAATGACGATGGTAGAAATATAACGTATATCATCTCGTTGTCTTTATCGAGGTTCAGAGAAAAGTATCTTGTGGACGAGTCTTCGAGGAAATCCATTCATGGTAAGGTTGGTAGATATCAGGGATAGTTCTTCCTGGAGGTCTTGTTGATCTGTTGTAACGAGAGAGGCACGGTTCTTCAGCATGTGTACAATACTAAGTTTCAGAGAAATGTGGTGTGAGGAAGTGAAATGTAAATAACGTCCTGTATTGGTAGGTTTGCAGTAAATTGAGAGGTTGATACCACCATTTGGAAGCTTCTTAATTAAAGTGTCCAGAAATGATAATCGGTTATCTTTTTCAAGTTCTAGAGTGAATTCGATTGTGTGGTGTAGAGAGTTGATTTTCTTAAGAAAGTCGAACAGGTCCTTTTTTGTGTGGTTCCAAACGATAAAGATATCGTCCACGTATCTCCACCATACTGTGGGTTTAGGGTCTGTTTGAGTTAAGATTTTACTTTCAAAATTCTCCATAAAGAGATCAGCACAAGATGGAGAGGGGGGGGGGGCTACCCATTGCAAGGCCAGTTAATTGCTGATATATGGTTTTATTCCATAAGAAAAAGTTTGATGTTAAACAATGACGGAACAGAGAAGTAATGTCTTGTGGGAGCAAACTTCCTAAAATGTTGATGGATTTTTAAGGAGGCCACAACAGTTTCCCGCTGCATACAAAACCTTAACAGGAACCAAGGACTAATCTTGCCAGTGATCTGGAAGACCCTTATCAGATCCTTCAACTCGCCAGAACTGAATTATAGTGCCAACTATAGAACGTTCCTAAATAACAACAAGTGATATCATGCACGCTTTATGCATGTATTGTACGCGCTCTGTTCTTTGTTGAATATAATTGGAATCGGTTGATTATAGTTTGTAACAGTTTTTTACTTTTTAGTGTCTTACATCAGTTATGCACCCTGAAGATGCCAACAGACTTAGTTGGTGAACCTAGTTGGTATAACTTAGTTGTTTATTATATGCACTTGATCAATATAATCCCATTAAAAGTCTTTCCACATTATGTAGCCTCTTTCGACTGTCGTCTACTTTTGCTGAAAGGGAAATCTTTATATGCGAATATAATGTTCGCTAAAAGTTAGGAAGTGCCGTCCAGGTAAATGCAACTAGAAGTTTAGGGTTAGCAATAACATTTTCTTGTTAAGCCTAAATTTCGTGTTTTATTTATGAAGCAGTTTTAAATCACTCTGTAATGCTTGTAAAAGACTACGTAAGAATGCTATAAATCATTCTCTTATCATATTAACTAAATATTTCTTTTATACCATTGTCGTATAAACCATTATTGGATGAAAAAAGAAAAAAAAAAATGAAAAACATCTACCTGAAGTTCAGCGAAGAGGATAACCAATCCAGAAGATCAGCCATTGGTCCAGAAATCTTTATTGCGTTTCTTGTCTGTTTCACAAGTACCCAAGGAGGCCACTAAAAAAGTATATTTTCATTTAGTTTTTAAATATAGCCAAGTAATCAGCGCCATATGCAGATGTAGAACTGTCTTCGCAAGATTGAGTTTTTATTCTTCAAAAACAGACAAACCAACCGTGGCACAATATTTCATTTTTAAATAAAATGAGAATATTATTTACAAAAATCTACAAAATAAGATTATTTAACGCCTTTAACTTGTTTTATCATAACTAAATACCGCTCGTTGGGGGAATTACATAATGTATGGAGGAAATTAACCTAAATATTAAAAGAAAGAATAATAAATACATACTGATTTTTTTTAGAAAATAGTAGAACAATGCTTACTTCCAAAATTTTAAGTTAGAAAATGACCAAGAGTTCCAAAAATACGATAATCGACATACGTGCGAGTTGCC
Source organism: Typopeltis vanoorti (assembly GCF_054136105.1). Taxonomy (NCBI): domain Eukaryota; kingdom Metazoa; phylum Arthropoda; class Arachnida; order Uropygi; family Thelyphonidae; genus Typopeltis; species Typopeltis vanoorti. The sequence goes on from NC_143553.1 coordinate 89,538,449, forward strand.
TTGGTATTGCAATGTATAAAATGCCACAAACTTTACCACCAGTATTTTCTGATTTTCTTAGTGCTTTTAATGTAATTCCACTAATCTGATAGCTATTTTGTATTGCTGGCTCTCGGTAGAAATAAATAAAAATAAATAAATAATAAACAAAATAAATAAATAAATAAAAAATAGTCTTCAAAAATTTTATTTGACTAACAAATATTGAAATGTTTTAATTCTCTTTATTATTATCTTTTCTTTTAATCCCAATGTTGCTATATACGAGAATTAGAATATTATTTGTGAAATATGTACGATCGTATAATTCTTACACGTAAAGGAGTTGGGATGAATGCTAAGAGATTCTTTTATACTCTGTCTCAATCCTTATCAAATAGTGAAGGGTGACATTTTGTTTATGATATATTCCAGCGGAAAGCGTAGTCACGTTTTAGTTATAATCTTTTACGATCCAGCAACCATCACTTCGCGTGGTGCTTTTGTGAAAGCCATTGATAACAGAATATGAATTAGAAGGCCACGTGTAGCTACAGATGAATGATTTATTCACTAGTAGCTGATAAACGGTGTGATACACAAACTAAGACATGATTCGCACTACAAAAATTGTATGCGTTAATAATAAAACTCCAGAAGCATCCCTCGATTTTTTTACAAATTATTATTAATGTCCTACTTTACCAACATAAACAAATCAATGACGCTGTAAATACTTCTAGCAACGAAACACAACATGAATACAAAACAATCGAACGAAAAGGTAATTAGATTTGGTATTGATTGTTCAATAACCTTTCTGAGACATTGCCATTCATAAAAGTGAATAACTTCACTATAATTAGGGCATGAACAAGAAGGGCCAGCGTACGTCTTTCAAATCAATATAAAAATTACCCTTCAAAGAAAATCGGTTTTTATTCTATAGATAAATAATAGCGTATATCTACAGAGAATCTATACATAAGACTCTTCTCACATACACTTATGTGTTCAGAGAGAGAGAAGAATTTATAAAACACTTAGCAATAGCAACTTTGTGCTTGTGTGCATTTAACGCAAGGTATGTCTACGTGATTTCGATCGATGACTTATTATAAGTTAACCAGTCTCGTAAGGAGGTGGCAGGATTTTTTTTTTTTTTCTCAGATAAGCACACGCAATATTCAGACATGGAGACTACGGGAAAATGGATGAATAACCCTATTCAGTTGGATCTGGCTTCGAAAGCCTGCATGGTACGGTGTGGGTTTACGCATAATCGTAAAGCAAGAAGGAACATGAGTTGTCAGCATCCTTTTCATCATTTGAACAATCATGGGAGGCGTTCACAAATCTCTCACTAGATAATCCTGCATGGATATTGCTGAAAAAGATGATCTCAAGGCGTTGAAATTCTATTATCAATCCTTGGTGATTTTATTCCATCCATTCTTTACACTCAAGAGACTAGCAGTCTTCAACACTGGATTAAAGACCACTAATCTCTTCAGATCATCTTGTAGAGTCCACATTAATGATCATCCCATTTTCTCTCAACTTTGCATAGTTTGCGTATAACTGAATGTTCGCTAATACTGCTAATTGTTTTAGTTTTCTTAACCAGTTCCGAGAAATATTTTGGATTTGCAATTTGGGAAGGATGCAGGTCATCCAATACCATTCTGCGTTTGTAGTTAGAATTATGTGCTTCCTGCGGTAATAAATAATATCTGTTTTATTAAAAGATCTAGTTAGCATTTGAAAACCACAAGTCGAGTATCTGCTATTCTGGAGCAAATAATTATTTTTCTTGTAATAAATGCATAACTAAAATTAATAACAATTAGAGATCCGCCAAATATTCGATTTTGCTTCGGCATTCTGCCCATTCGGTGTTGTTCAGATATTCGGCCGAACCGAAGTAGAAATTTCTGTTACATTCCTCATAACAAACACAACAAATTGGGAAAAGCCTCCGCCTTATCTTGAGCCACTTCCTACAAAGGCTTCTTGAGTTTGCTAAAGGCACTTTCTTGCGTTTTTATTTTACTTTATATATGTAGACTCAAAGTTGTTTATATTATAAAGTATTTTAAAACAAAATATTTATGAAGAAACCAGATGCTGGCTTCTCCCCAAAACGCAGAAAAATATCTTTTCCTACATCATAATTTATTGCGAATTCACTTTGATTCATAAATTCATAATTATTCTCTATATTTCACAATTTTAAATAAAAGTTCCGTTATTTGAGGAAATAAGGGCAATATTTGTTTTATTTTTATACTGTATAGTTTCTTTAATTAAATGTTCCCTATAAAATTTAATAACAATTTTACTATATTGAGATAGAGAATGTTATGAATTCGACCATTTTATTATAGAAAAACCACAAAACAACAGTAACAACCGCAATATACTAGTCCTTATAACGACTGGCTTAAAGGGGCTATTAAAGCTCTGATCATGGCAAGAGGGTAACAGCAATAGCCGAACCTCAGTTAGAACTTCATTGGCTACAGCATTGCCATCCGTTACCCTCCATGGGTGTTAATCACCAATGTTTAAGTGAAGGTGAACTCTAAAAATTCGGACGCTCCCTAGACCACTCCATAGTAGCCGAAAGATCGTCCAACTCAGCGTTGGTTCCACTCAGTGACGGGCTGCCCCACCACCGAGCATAACCGCTCATATTCCGAAAAAAAAGCATTCACCAAAAGCCCCTCATCGGAAAACACTTTCCCCGGAGACTCAAATTGCTCCCTTAAGGCAAAAACCTGAAGAGAGCGAACTCAAACTCTCGAATCTCTGAGCCCCAGGGGGTAACAGCAACAACCGAGCCTCAGTTAGAACTTCATTGGCTACAGCATTGCCATCCATTACCCTCCAAGAGTATTAATACCGCATCTCACGGTCGAATAACTCGTCTGAAATCCCACCTCACCGCATCTGACGGTAGATTTATTCAAATTCCAATTGCGTACACTACAGTTCTTAAAAGAACTGGGCGATGGACTGAGTCCTTGACTCTTTATCCCGTCATCTGAATGAAGATAATCTGTGTGGATGGGGTGTTATTGAGATGAAAAGCTCTAGTCATGGCTGGGTAACAGCAATAGCCGAGCCTCAGTTAAAACTTCATTGCTACAGCATTGCCATTTGTTATGTTACCCTGGAAGTCCTAAAAAGGACTGTAGGTTGTGAAGAGTCCACCTCCAAACAACCGGAAACCTCCCCGAGTATACTACAGTCCTTATAAGGACTGGTTTAAAGGGGCGAAGCAAGAATGCTTTTCATCTTCCCCGTTATCTGTAGAGGACGGTGTAGGGATAAGGTGTTATTGAGCTATTAAAGCTCTGGTCATGGCAGGAGGGTAACAGCAATAGTCGAACCTTAGTTAGAACTTCATTGGCTACAGCATTGCCATCCATTTCCCCTCCAAGGGTATTTTGGATTTTGAATCCGAGCATACTACAGTCCTTATAAGGACTGGCTTAAAGGGGCGAAGCAAGAATGCTTTTCATCTTCCCCGTTATCTGTAGAGGACAGTGTAGGGATAAGGTATTATGGTGCAATTAAAGCTCTTATCATGGCAGGAAAGTAACAGCAATAGCGGAGCCTCAGTTAGAACTTCATTAGCTACAGCATTGCCATCCATTACCCTCCAAGGGTATTGGATTCGTTGCTCACCTCACCAATAATCCATCAATGCCTCCTAGCATACTACAGCAATCCATATGAAATAGTTAAATTAATCTTAAATTAACTTCTAGTGGGTGCATATTAAAACACTAAAATAAACAGTTAAAATAACTGATTTTGAAATAATTAGAAATAATTAAGAGAAAATATTATAGACACATGCTTATTTTATAATTAAATATATATATATATATATATATATAAAACCAAGTTTATAAAATAACTTGGTTATCCTAATATATATATATATATTTTAATCATAATTTTACTGACCAGGAACACAGAGATAAGGTAAGATAAAAATTTTAATTAAAACACAACTAGTTTGGTCCAAATGCCGACTTCTTCATGCTTCAGGTGTACAAAAATTATCAAAAACTGGAAAAATAGCAAGATAAAACACGGACTTCTCTTATAAAAAAGTTAGGAATAACAACAGTCAAATTTGAACTGGCGTCCGCGTGGCAGGTCTAGCGAGAGCCGTTAGTGAGTGGGAACTATCTCGAGAGCGCCAGAACTGAATTACTGCGCTGTGTGAGTCAGGTTAAGCTATAACTTAAATTGCTGTTCATGTGTGAGGGATTCAGAACTGTTTCTTTTGATTCTAAAATGCGTCTTTCTAGTTCGTCAGCGCATTTATGGATATTAGTAGTAAGATTCCAGTCTATCTGGTGTTGACGCTCTTCTAAATTAGAGTTGGCAGAGAAAAGGACATGACTGGATAGAGCACTTGCACGGGTTCTGTTGTATGAGATATCACGTTGATGCTCTTCGAGACGTAGTGAAGAAATCGTCCGCAGTTGTGGAAAACCATATTATGGGCAAACCGATAAGTCGGCTTCACTACGTCTCGAAGTGCTTGCTATTTTTCCAATTTTTTGATAATTTGTATACCTGAAGAAGTCGGCATTTCGACGAAACTAGTTGTGTTTTAATTAAAGTTTTTATCTTATCTTACCTTACCTCGGTGTTCCTAGTCAGTAAAATTATGATTTAAAATGTCTACAGTCCGAGTAAATACCAGTTCCAATATATATGTTAAACATATTTTTTAAAAGAATTGAATGACATAAACCGAGAGAAAAGGGAAAAGGTTTAATAGTATCACACGATTAGTTCGGCTTTCTACAGCCTTCTTCCGGTGTTTTTATACAAAAATGAAACATTAAACATTGAAGATAAAAACTGTGAAGAGCACAGGAAAGTCACTATACATATTTAACGTGAAAACGTTGTAGTTAACGTATTCAAAGCTGTTCCTTCGTTGGCCACATTGGGTGAGTGCGTGCGTATAGTATCTCGTGAGCGTATGTGATCACAGCAGAATGACAGCCTGGGAGGTTGTAGCTTAAATTATTATTTAAATGTACAGGGTTGAGGATGATTTCTCTAGATTCCACAATTTTTTTCTCCAATTCGTCATGGCAACGGAAAATGTTGTTAGATCTATCCGAAAGGATTGTATGACTATGGATTTTGATCATCAGAATCGGCAGAAAAAAGGATAAGGCTGGATAAAGCACTGGCGATGTAAGCGATGTTCCTCCTGTGCTCCTCCATACACAATTTAATAGTCTTATCTGTCTTGCTAAAATAAAGAATGCCGCAGTCACACCATAATTTGTATACACCGGGATATTTTAGGTTGTGATGGCTAGGCTTTGGACGGCTCACTAGAGAGCGGATCTTAGGAAGCGGAGTGATTAAAGTTCTAATGTTATATTTTTTGAGACCTTTGACTAATTTTTGGAGACTGAACTTATGTATGGTATCGATATATTGCCTTTAACATTATTCATTTCTTCAGTATGGCGACTAGGAGGATTAAAAGGAATTTTTTACTAATTTTTTGAGAACAACCATTCAGTCTATATATATATATATATATATATATATATATATCTTTTAATGCGGTGCACGCCCACAGATACGAGACCTTTCGACACTTCTGCGCATGTCAACAGAAAGAAAATCCATTCCGATAATAGGGTAATCCAGCGTTTCCCAAACTTTTCCTACGACGGAAACACTTCACAAATCCTGAAATTTTCACGGAACACCTTGGTTATTTTGTGATGTATAAATTAATAACTAATTGTTAATTTGACTGATTTTTTATTATCAATTAATAATTGATCATTAATTATTAATTAATAATTAATTTAATTTGGCCCAATGGAGTAAAAAAAGCGCCAAAGAAAAGCAATTTCTTTGGAAATGAAAATTGCAATTTTAGATCGCTTAGCAAAAGGAGAGGGATCTACGGCGATTGGTAAACATTTTAATTTAGGCGAATCTACTATAAGAGCAATTAAAAAGAATGAAGTCGCAATAAGAAAATCTGTCATTTCTAGCACAAAACTAAGTGCCAAATTATCATCGTACTCAAGAGATGCTTTATTAGAAAACACGGAACGAACGCTCGTAATTTGGATTGAAGAATTAACTGAAAGAAGAATTCCTATAAGTGGTTATTTAATTAAACAAAAAAACTCTTCGGTTTTTATGAACAGATGAAGCAATTGGAGCTGTCTACTTCCGCTTCCCAGGTGGATAGAGAATTTTGGGCTAGCAAAGGATGGTTAACCGGGTTTCTAAAAAGGAATGCACTTCATAACGTGAAGATTACAGGCGCGGTTGCAGCAGCAGATGAAGAAGCAGCCAAACATTTTCAAGAGAAGTCAGCCAAAATTATTGAAGATGGTGGATATTGTCCCGATCAAGTGTTTAATGCTGACGAAACAGAATTGTTTTGGAAGAAGATGCCTAGTCGAACTTATATTGCAAAGTCTGAGGGAAAAGCAAGTGGGTTTAAAGCAAGCAAAGATCGAGTAACGTTGTTTTTTGTAGCAATGCATCAGGGGATCGAATGTTGAAACCGCTCCTAGTAAATCGATTTCTAAGACCACGTGCTCTAAAAGGCAAAGATCTAAAACAGCTGCCTAATACAAAGGCCTGAGTAACAACTGCTGTATTTGCTGAATGGTTCAATAATTGCTTTGTACCAGAAGTGGAAACGTGCATGAAGAAAAACAGCTCTAGATTTTAAAGTTTTATTCATTGTTGACAATGCACCAACTCATTCGCGTTTAGAACATCGAAATGTGCAGGTAGTGTTTTTTCCACCCGATACAACAAGCATTATTCAGCCATTAGATCAAGGCATAATTGCTACTTTTAAAAAATATTACGTTAAGCACACTTTTCAATTTATATTGGATAAACTAGAAAATTCATCATTAATAGTAACTGACGTTTGGAAAAAAATTTCTATTTTGAACTGCTTAAATCATGTTGCATCTGCTATCGCTGAAATAAGACCACAAATTTTAAATGCTTGCTGGAAAGCAGCTTGGCTTGGATGTGTTGCAAACAGTGCAACCATACAAACATCTTACATTATCAGCTAAAATCATTAATTGGCACATGAAATTGGTGGAGAAGGTTTTGATACATTTAGCCAGAACGATGTAGACGAATTGCTTGTGGATAATGCCTTAAGTGACGATGATATTATTGGATATCAATTAACTTTAGATATCGTCGAAGATCCAGAAAACGACATTGAAGCAGAAGAAAAACCTGTCCCCCCCCCTCACTGCAAATTATAATTCGAGGAGGTCTTGAACTGCGCAATAAATTGGAAAATCATTTTCTTGTTAATGACACAAATTCTGAAAGAGCCTTTAAATTCCAACGTGAGCTGAAGAACTGTATGTCTGGATATCGCGAGCTGTATAAAAAATTAGTGAAATCATCATAGTGAAATCAGTGATTAAAGTTTAATCACTGATTACGTTGTCAGTTGGTGGAGTCCAGAAGAAAAATATCAGCACAGAAAGAGGATGAAGCTAATTCTGTTTGTGAAGAACCATTGCCTTTACCATATAGATCTGATGCGCTGACTATCTCTTCTGGTGATGAAAGTGATTTCGCACCAGTTCGCAAACGTAGTCCAATATTGTCTAATAGCGATGATAATTCTGATGACCAAATGTTAAAAAAATGTTACTTTTCAATAAAATGAAATGAATAAGCTTTAAAACAAACTTAGGCATTCTTATTTTCCTGAATTTTCCTGAATCGCATAAAATAAACTTTTTTTATGCGATTTTAGGTTTATTTTAATTCATTGCTTCGGTTTTATGCGGTTTTAGAAAATTATGGAACGTATCCGAACGTAAAAGTTAGATAGCGCTAAATGGCCTCGCCTACTCCTGTATATATATTTGTATGCGGATCGACTCGGTTTAGAAACATATTTAGAAATTTTAATGACTTAAACACCGAGATAATTAATAACAATATATATATACAAGAATATATTCGGGGCTCAGTGCTCTCTGAGAATTGTTATTTCACTTTCACTCCATAATAATGCACCCCCAAATTCTGTTGGTGGGGTCCAGGCATAAGACAGGGAAAGAGCGACAGCGAGCGAGCATTGAATAAATATATAACGTATTTACGATGCATCGTAAAGAAAAACACGAAAAAGATCGTGTAAAAAGAAGCAGAATATTACACAAAACATTTAAGATTAAATACCAAGTCTCACCTCTTCTACGACGACCCTCAGGTGCATGGCTTTTCAATTAGGAATAAGATCAGCACTATTACCTTAAATTGCTTAAGTCTGGGTGTCATCTGAAGGTAAAATTTGTGTTGTTTCCTTTTGAGACCTTCTTGATAGCCGCGGTGAATACATACACACACCTCGCTAACTCATAAATAACTGGACACACACACACTCGCACTCCTAACCCATTGATCTGGACGAACACCTGTTTGCTCAGTCGTCTAGTAAGCAAGTGTGGCAATTTTGGCACGCACGGCAAATGTTTTTAAAGGTTTTCTAAGGGGAAAGGATGGGGGGGGGGAATGATAATGATAAATCGAAGCGACCACAACTTTTTAACAATGTCCTGCACGCATAAAGAAAGGTATTTCGATCTAGACTATTGAAGAAGTGTCGTCGATGCCTTTGTAAAATACTTCACATTTAGTAATGCAGTTAGTTCAATGTTACTGATAGATGCACATTTCATACAAAAGATATCCAATCATATAGACAGAACCTTGAGTCTTGTACTTAAGCAAACCATTGCGAGTAAATATTGGGACTTCATGGATAGTTTGCAAGTGTGCGGTAGCTCACGCTCATAAACGCATATCGAATTATAATTAGCTAACTGGTTATAGATGAGTGTGAAAGTAATGAATAATGATTAAATCGATCTAATAAATATGTAAATGGCAAGCAATAGAATATGTAGAGAGATTCTGAAAACGCAAATATAATTTATTGATAAGCTGTCTCTCCAAGGGAAAAGCAACTTCTGGAATAGCTTATTAAAATTGGTGAAAAAAAATGGCGAAAATTGTTGGTGAAAAGAGTACAAAATATTCAACTTTCTTTTTGTTACTTGTTCATTCAAAATTTGGTACTAATAACCTGGTATCGTACATGACAATGCGTTATATAATGGTCAACTATGGATTCGAATATGGCAGCAGGAAATATATATAATATTCCCTGCTGATATATACGCAGGCGGAACTTATTGATGGAAGCAACCGTAACATCTATCTTGGTCAGAAACACAAGCTATTAAATTTATTATAATGTATAGACTAAGGTACTATTCCATCAACTAAAAAAAAAATCAATTATCTCAAAAGTTTAGTTAAAATATGGCTTCACACTATTTTTTTATTTTTTTTAAAATAAAATTATGGATGATTTACTAATAATTTTATTTTTGCATACAAAAAACAAAATGATGCATCTCTCTCTCTCTCTCTCTCTCTCTCTCTCTCTCTCTCTCTCTCTCTCTCTCTCTATGTTCACTGGCCATCTACAGATGCCGTATGGTCACTCCGATGCTCGGTGATGTGCCGCATCAGTCCCCGCCATTTGGTCCTGTTCTTTGCTTTTCTGGCGGCCTCAACTCTCTGAAGATCAGTCACTCCATACACGCCATCCATCCATCCCATTGATGGCCTACCCCTTCCTCTTTTTCCAGGAACTTTACCTTCTATTATTGTTCTGAGAAGTCTCCCTTCCATCCTTTCAATGCATCCAAAATATTTTAACTTTCTTCTGTCAATATCCTTAAGAAACCTTAAAGTTCTGCTGATCTTTTCTAACATCCATTCATTTGTACGCCTTTCAGTATGTGATATCATCAATAGCCTTCTGTAACACCACATCTCAAAAGCAGATATCCGTTTCTTATCTGGCTTCTTTAGGTTCCAAGTCTCACATCCATAAGTCGCTGTTGGAAAAACAGCTGTATCCAAAATCCTCAACTTTGTTCCCATGGAGATAGATCCATCCTTCCAGATTTTAGAAAGGTCTCTGACTGTTGTTTTAGTCATTCCTAACCTTTTCCTGACATCTTCTGAACAGCAATTCTTCACATTAATAATGGATCCCAGGCACTCAAACTTGCTGATTCCTCAATTTTTTTTCTTTCCATTAAGGTACACTTGTTTCTCAAGAGCTTCTCTGTTTGTATTTCCTTTGAGAACCATAATCTTTGTCTTGATAGGATTGAGTTGAAGTCCTCTGTTATTACTGATCTTGTTAACTTTGTCAAGAATTAGTCCTAGTTCTTCCATGTCATTACAAAGGAGTACTCTATCATCAGCATACCTCAGATTACTGATCAATCTACCTCCTATCTTAATTCCTGTCCTGAGCTCATCCAATGCTTCACGCAAGATGTCCTCCGCATATGTACTAAACAAATGAGGAGAAACTAAACATCCTTGCCTAACTCCTTTTCCAACTTGAAGCTAGTCAGTCAATCCAACAACTGTTCTTACCGTGGCTTCTCGCTCCCTATACAAGTTGACTATCAACCTGATAGTGTGTTGAGGAAAACCCATTTTTTTCATTACTTCCCGCAGTTTCACATGCTCAACACAGTCAAAATGATGCATCACTACACTAAAGCCTGAATTCAAGGCTGTAAAGTGATATTTAAAAAAATATATATCATACCCACCAACGTAAGGTTGTGGAATCTATAGCGTATCAGTGTCCTTTATAAAAAAAAAAGAGGGCAAGAAGAAAAAGGAACTACTATGAGACGTTATCTTTCTGAAAAATTTCTGAAATATCAGAGGAGCGTCAAAAATATAAAAATTACGGTGCATGAGCCGTTTCGATTAAGAGTCATCTTCAAAGCAGTGAGAGAAGATAATGAAAAGGTAAAGTCTGTGAATTTTTTAATGGTTGCTCATCGGGGAAAATCTCGAATTTATTCGAATATGGTGGAGCTTCCCATTCTCTGAGATCACGTAGGGACGATGGACGTTTATGGAATTGCTGTCACATATTATAGCTATGATTTCTGAAATTCTTAACATGGTTTTGTTATTTTGAAGGTCAAATATGGTGGCTTTTTCGATTTGGAGGTGAATGTGATTCTGTTCGAACACGTGGGATCGCAATTTCAATTTTACCGGTGTTTGATTTTTTTTATTGTTTTGGTTTTTGTTCTTATTCTTGGCGAAAATGTTCTTGTAGCCACCACCATAGAGATCTGATTGTCAAAGCCTGTGTAAATAACCACATAATCACGTTGACAAGGAAATCTGTATTCCACATTGTGGTATTCCAATATTTCCTTGTATGAGGGGAAATTTGGTGGGTTTTAAAGCGGTGGTCTGTTTGTGATTGGTCGTAAAAACTAATCTGTAGTCTCTGTGTTTAAAAATATAAGTATTTTGTGTATAGGGTAGTTTTACTAATTTATGTGTTGTAAATTTTTCTTGGGTTGTGGGAATGGCTAATAGATTTTTGGCTGTTTGATTTAAGTAATTTATTAATTGCATGGGATAATTTTAGTTTTTGAAAATCTGTGTTGATATTTTAATTTCCTTATTAAGGTAAGTGTTTTTAGTATAGAAACTTATACACGTTTATAAATTGGGAGAGAATAACTGATTTTTTTTAATGGAGTATGGATGATAGGAATTAAAGTGCAGGTAGTTCCCGATATGTGTGGGTTTATGGAATATTTTTGTGTATGTATAGTCACTTGATCTAATTAACGTTAAATTAAGAAAATTACACACGTAAAACCACAGTAATAGGTTTTTTAATACGCAAATATTTCGACCTAAGTGTCTGAGGACATCGTCAGTACAGTAGTTCAAACAATACTAGGAATAACATACAGATAGGGCGCATGATTACAATGGAATACAAATGTGTGCAACAGCGCTTTCTAGCGTAAAAAATAAAAATAAAAATAAAAAATAAAAAAATAAATTCCGGGCCAACTGTCCACGAATATTGTGGTCCATCGGGACTCCAGAAATTTGGATATAGATATCATTGTTAAATTTTAAAAAATGTTGAGATTACTAACTTTATTATTATTATTTCGTGACACCTCCAAAGAGTCCAAAGACTCATCGACGAGGGGCACCTACTCTACAACTCTCCGTCTGCACCATGTCCACCCGTCTCCATCATCTACACCAACGCCATCTACTGCCTACTACCAGCATTAGTATTTTTTGTTTGTAAATTGCGTATGTTCTGGAGGTCGATTTGTCTGTATGCGGGATGAAAAACCCGAGTTTCCGGGAGAAAAAAAAACCCTGTTACCTCCGTATGAGATCGGCTAACTCACCTTCGATTGAAAAAGTCCATATAAAGATTTCTCCAGTCATGACGAGAATCGAACTTAGACCTTTTCCAATCGAAAGGCGCAACTTACCGTCGATTTTCCAAATGCGCCACGAAAGTGCTTATGAGAGCTAAAATATCATTGGGGTTCATTTTGTACGTGAGTCTAAAGTATGGTCTTGTAGAAGTAAGGTGTGAATGACGTCTAATATCCTGGGAACGTCAACGTTGGTGTATAGAGCCGTTGCATCAAGTGAAGTTAGGATGTCATTTTGGATTAAAGTTAGTTTTGATATTTTATCTGGTTAATAAGGGTTTAAGTAATTTTGCTACGAATTTTGATAGAGGTCATGCGGTAGTATCCTTATATGAAATTATGACACGTAACCCACTTGTGAATTTTGATTTGTCCGCATATATAGAACGCGAGTGGTCTGGAATATGTTTTTCTCAATATTGTTTTATGTATTATTTTTTAAATTCGTGTAATAGGTTATCAGTCTGTTTTATGAGATTGGAATAGGGTCGTTAGGTATTTTTGTTACGTACTTTGATCATTCAGAATTTCTACTATTTTATTGTGATAATCCATTTCATTTATAAGGATCATCCTGTCATCTTTATCTGCTTTAGCGGTTCTTTTTTTAGTGATATAAGCATTCTGCAGATTAGGGGAAAGGTTAGGCTGTGTTTTTATTTTACTATTGCTGATGTTATTTATTTTGTGAAATATAACTGCTTTTTTGGGGGGGTCCGTTTCTAGTTTTGCCAAGGTTTCGATGATAATATCTTCGATGGATATTAGAGATATTGCAAAATTAAGGCCTTCGTTTCGAAGTGTGATTTTATCCTGTGTGTGTATGGGGGGGGGGCTATTAGTTTGATAATTTTATAATCGAATTGTTTGCCATAGATTGTATTTGGTGTTTTAAGAAGAGCTGGAAGCCACGTTTTTGTTTTCATGGTGGCCAATGAAGGTACTCCATTTTTTTTTTTTTTTTTACCTGGCGAGTGTCGATTAATTTTGTATAATCGTTAGTTTAGAATTGATTTTTTCTGAGAATTGTGTTCAAGCATTTGGACCTAACACTTTTTTTTTTTTTTTTTTGAAATATCTCTTTTGAAGCCTGCTTTGAGTACCCTAGATGCATGATAGCATTTTTTTTTTATTTCAGGCAAATTTTGAGATAATCTTGTGATTTAGACAGTTCTTTAGAGATCGAATGTGTGAGTTTTGAGCAAAATATTTTAAGATGGACTTTGTATACCTACCAACGTTGTTTTATAAAAATGATGTTCCGAAAAAAACTTAAAATCAACAAGAAATTAACCTCTATTTCTTGTCCATGGTGCAGTAAGTAAGTTATCAACATCCATTTCTTGTCCATGGTAAAACAAGTATCTTCTCAACATCCATTTCTGTTCTATCATATAGCTAGTATCTTATGAACATCCATTTCTTGTCCATGTATAGGAAAGTACCTTATCATCATTAATTTCTTGCCATGGTATAACAAGTATCTTATCAACGTACATTTTTTTTTGTTCATGGTAGAACATGTATCTTATCCACGAAAGGTTGAAATCCATTGGGAAAATAACAGCCATCACTCTTCCTCCAATCTTGCAATCTTTATAGAACTTGGAAGGATCGAAGAGTTTTGGTTAATAAAGTGGATTCTCAGTTCGACTGCATTATAGCTACTTGCTCGCTGTGTTCAGGGAAGATGTCAGTTGATCTGGAAATAACCATAGATGAAATTAAGGGGGGGTGAGAGGTAATAATCTCATTACACTCTATTGGACCGCATCTTAAGTTTACGAGATCGAATCGTCAAACGTAAGCAATATTTCTATAGATGCTGAATTTGTAAAACTCGCTTAATTTTTCAGATAGATGCAAACATCTAGAATAGAAGAAGGAAAACCCCAAACTTATAAATTTGTGAGGTAGATATAAGCGTGATATGTTTGTACCAAACGAAGGTTGATGGCGAGGAGACTATCCTTGAAGATTTGAGGAGTGGAATTCCAGGAATTCATATTCCTGTGAACCAGGGGTGAAAAATATTTGAACAATTATGACTGGTTAGTCAGGTGGATGGACAGTCTTTACTCTCTGGTTGTGAGTTCGAGTCCTAAATTTCGATTAACTAGTTCACCCCCAAATCAAAATCGTATTACAGATTCTATCAACTTCGCTAATAATTCTTTAAAACTTTTCACGCATTAAGCAGTATAGTAAAAAGCTGTGGTTGTTATAAAAACATACTTTTAATTAATTTTTAAAAAAAAAAACTTTATGTGCAATATTTGTACACCAGACGTCGCTACTCATCTATTAATTTACATCTCTCCTATCCAATTCAACAAGATGAGCACACGATATAGCAGTCGAATTCTGACAAAAGAAAGTTATATTTATGATAGGAATCACGCGATGGTGAGGACTGGGTCGAATTTTATGTCTCTGATCTAGTTTCCAGATAAGTTCAACAGCACAACATCCGTATTATTAAGAACAATAGGAGGGTTTCTTATAAATAAATGCCATTAAAGTACACACAAATAAATAATGGATGCCAATGCATATAGATGTGCATTTCAAATATAAATGCAGTTACAATATTCGTATAAGAAATCTAATATTCATCATTGCTTCCAAACTCGTCACTAACACGCTATTAACAAGCGCGTGCTCTCGCAAAGAAATGCAGGAAAATTGTTCGAAGTAGAATACTAAATTCATGCAGATTGGGGAAAACAGTGGAATACACAGATGGATCGAATAATCAACTTGTGGGAGAGAAAACTGATAGTAAGCAAGCTCGCGGACACACACACACACACAACGAATATAATGAAGAATGGAAAATGTGATGAAAGCCACTTAGCGGTCTTCAACTCTGAATATTTTAAGCTTTTAAATTATTCAACACCATTTTCTTGCAAGAGGATATCTTGTATGAACTGAACGTTCCAGGTTTCTTATTACTTACTTGGTGAGTCTATTTGTTAAACGATATTCGGATCTACAACGAAGTCAAAAGCCATTCTGCTGCATGTTATTATAATAGAATATTTAGAATAATCCAGAAGGAAAAATGTGATAAAATAAAATATATATTTAACCCTGCAATCAATTATAGAAAAGTCTAAATGGAGATGAAAATAGCCGAGGGCTGCTTAGATAGAAAGGTTTGGTAGAATTTTTATTTATTTATTTATTTTTTTTTTTTGAAAGTCGATACTTCCGAGCACTCCAGTCGTTTCTATTTTAACATCGGCAACCGTTGATGGTTTCTTTTTCTTTTTTGCCACATCCTCCTCACGATAGCACAAAGCGTTTTGTAGAATTTTTCTTAAATGTGCAACTATGTCAATGTCGACAAAAACTTACAAGGTTTTACAGTAGTCTCCATTTGTATATAGCTGGTCTGGAAATCAAGATAATTCTTCCATTCCCAGTTAGATCAGTGGAAGAATACGATATGGCAATTCAAGCATCTCCCATTATTAGAAATTGTCTGGTCATGACGTAATTCAAATAAATAAACATGAATTAGAAAAGCGTAATATATTTAACAAGATGTGTAAATGACAACAGTTTGGTTTTGGATTTAGCCAATCCAAAAGTAAAGTTAAAATACGATTTCAAGCCATTATCCATTGTTGAATGCCACAGTAAAGTTGCAAAAATTACGTTTAAAAATACCATTCTTGCATTGTGACGTCATTCGTTATTACAACAATTAAAATATGAGTTTTTTTTTTTTTTTTTTTTCAAAACAGAGAAAGAGAGCTTCTTAGATTTTTATTTCAGCTATATTTTTTTTTATTAAAAAAAAATTAAATACTGCTCAGAAAATAAAATATGGAGTCACACTTTTTTGTACTTTATTTACATTTTTATTATTTATTAATAGTACGAATTTTACTTTTTTTTTTTTCATTATTTTTAGTGACTAATATTTTATTTCGTTTTAAGTATAAGAAAAGTTACATTATTGTCATTTAATGCAGTCATGGACGACCAATTATATCACGTGGGAATTCTACTGATAATTTATTTAACTTAGTTCATTAAATGCAGTTTTATGTAGACAGCTCATCTGTAAACGAAGACAAGATCGCTTTGCTGTCTCTATAAATAGAGACATAATTAAGTTTAGATTTAGTAGAAGCAAACCCGTCGTGGATGTGATTTTATGGAGTTTATTACCTTCGTTCACTATTTTAAACGAAGCGAAGTATAATATTGATGTTCTGTAAACATATCCGCCTTGGATTGTTAGTTTTTCATTACTAATTAAATAAATGCAAAAATGGAAGCGTGAAAGAATATTTGCCCAACAGATTAAACAAGCCAAACAGAAAAGGAATTGCAAGGTCACAGGAGGAGGATGAACTTGAAGAGGATCGGTATATTTTTAGCTCAGTAAACAAGACACCGCAGGTATCCGATGGTCCCCACGCGCTTCTGGGGTGAACTTCAGTCGATAAATATGTCAGTAGGCTTTAGTTTGGATTTAAGATAAAAATTATGGGCGAAATAAAAATTCTGAAATTCTGTGAAGATTAAAAATCCGTACTAATTATAGGACGTCTTCTAGCATTCTTTTCTTTACATATAAAGCAATAGTCCCCTTAAAAATATATTTTACATTATCCGCCAACTGCTCTGTAAAAGTCATTTTGTGGCGCCATCTACTGATGAAACCAAACACTTTCAATTTTATTATTTATTTTTTTATTTTTTATTTTTTTGCCGGTTGGAATTAGTTTAACATCAACATTTTTAAAAACGCGTGGATAATAATATTTTTTAAAACAAATTTTAAGAGAATCATATATATTATCTTGAAATATCATCCTATTACTAATTTTATAATAATAAAATTACATAAAAAATGAACACCTGTCTGCATCTCGAATAAATCAATAATAAAAATCCACACCCAACTCAATTGTTAATACTTAAGATGCTGGCGAAAAAGAACTTTCAGTTACTTTCTTACATACCTCGATTCTACTTGCAAACATTCTTCTTTTCTTTGCAAGAGGGGGAAAAATCTTTTTTCAGATGTTAACTCATATCCTCCCAAGAAGGGGGAAAAAAAAAGAAAAAAAGCAGACGACGTTTTATTTCACCGCCAGGGGTCTGTTTTATATAGCAGTAGACGAAGATCGCGCCATTCTTCGAACTGACAACTTGACACTCCGTGTTCCGAGCGTGACCTTATCTCCCTGGTCGTTTGAACTTATTCGGGTCAGGATTCGAATCGTTTGAACAATGGCTTCAAGTAATTTTGTCATCGGAGTTGGAGAAAACTCGAAAATCTCAAGCAGGTGGGAATTTATAGTCTTTTTATTATTGATATTTTGCGTTTAATGTGTTTTATTTTACAGCTGAGAGGGTCAATGCAGTGAAAGGCGTTACCCGAGTTGGTGAGTCATTCGACAGACAGCATGCAAACTTGTCTGCCGTTATGCTGTCTTTTAACGGTAGTGGAAACTCGCTTCTTTTAGCCTACTCCTAATGCTTGCGTCGCTAATGGCCGTTTTTTTGAAGTTTTTGCCATACTTAGCAGTTTGGGTAATGTTAGTAAAAGTTATTCTTGCAAAACGTTTTTATTTTAATGGATATGTGCACCATTGGAATAATACATTCCCTTTTATGTTACTTGTACTTTTCCTGTTTTTATAACAATATTTGTTTAAAAAAAAAAACAAGTTTTTTTTAACAATGAAATGATCTTGCTATAATTGTAAGTTTCATCTGTATTGTTACGTCATTGCACGAACTGTTTTCATTTACAGTAATGGTTTTAAACTGGAATTTTTTTTTTTTTTTCAAATTAAAAAAAAAGCCCAGTGAAATCGGGTTAGATTAAACTCGCGGTTGAAATTGACAGTTGCTTCAAATCATTGGCGCGCTTGAGGTCATCAACTACATTCTCTAAAAGTACTTGAAAGCGAACTTTGGACTGTTTATTTTTGTATGGGATTAAGTAAACCAATAAAATCTTTCCACGAGTATGCGATATACTTAAAAAGCCAGAGGAAAGAGAGAAGGGTTTGAAACAAAGTTCGTGGAATAATTGTAGGCGTTGTTCAGATAGAATAACAATCTTGAATTTCACTTGCTTTCCTATAGAAAAGTCGCGACTCCCTTTTTAAATGTAATCAGTCAACGCACTTAGTTCACAAGAAAACGTTGTCTGCCAAGAAAGTCAAATTTCAATTATGGCTTCAGATAGCTATTAAGCCGTCTTTTGTGGACTGATCTAATTTCTAGTCAGAAGGGGACTGTAGAATTTTCCCCTGTATAATCTATATAAAAATATAGACGAGTGTTTTGGATGTCCAGAGCGCATGTACAATATTTGAATGCATTTTTAATGAATTCCAAGCATGGGCAATAGTCTCAAATGTTCCATAAGTGGAACTTGAGCTTCAAAGCGCGAATATTTTCTGATCTCGAAGTTTCACACGTGATTTGCTGAAATACTTCCAATGTGTCATAACCCAATGGTTCATGCGTGAACCGATCGTCGATAACTTGGAATCTGCGAAACATAGCAGAGGGTTCACATGTTTTATTTACTGTTTGTATTCAGACCCCAGGGGAGCTTATAGACAGTCGTACTGGCTCCTGTGAACTCGATCTCTTTGTAAGCTGAGACCGCGTGGTAACTGGGCGCCTCATTGACTCATTCACTGATTGCAACCAAATGGACGTGGAGGTAGCTCCGATTACAAGAATTCCACGTAACAATTAAAGGAGCATGACGTCATTTGGGTGTCACTTCCGTTGAGTTGTATTTATTCTTGAAATGTAGGTAGTGACTCTTCCCTCGGTTTCCTGTTTCGTAAGTCTAAGGAAATTAATGTTGGTGAATAAGTTTCCTTACAAGATGCTATCATGGGTAGGCAAGACTTAAGTAGGGACTGACTTGAGGGTTTCGCCAGAGTGCAATGTTTATCTTAAGCCAAGATCGTTCCATATCAGTGTGGCGCTAGTGGTGACATTTTTGTGAGTTTTTTCAGCGCCAGAACTCCCCCCCCCCACCACCCTTAAGGACTTTCCATGCTCACGAGTTAGCAGTCAATTTTCTTTTTCCCTTCCAGTCTTGGTGATGAAAATAGCCAGAGGTCGTGGGCCTTCAGTCTGCGATGAGTCAGTTTTCTCTCCCCCCCCCCAGAAAGCGAGGGGGGTAGGATGCCATGGTTTTTCACACCTTTTAAAACTTGACTGGGTTTAGATGCCTTTTCCCTGTCATAGTTCATGCTAAACCACAAACTATTCACTTTTGACCTCAATCCACACGTGAAGATGTAGAAAAATATTCACATTAGAATGAAAGATGATTTTTACCATTTTAAGGAATTGGGACAACCATTTAAAGTGACAAGCAGCCATTAACATGCCCAATAACTTCTACTGAAAGCCATGTTAATACGATTTTTTGATTAGCACAAAGGACGTCAAATTGACGCCTATTAAAAGCCTGCAGCCGTAAAGAAATGAGTTCCCCCCTCCTCCCCTTTCTATTAAAATTGCGATTAACGTCCTAGAAGGATCGCCTACGCTTACTTAAATCACAGTTCGTCAGCTGTGTGGGTATTCGCAGTTCTTTCCATATTTGGCCCAAAGTGTCGACTTTCTAATTAGAGCAAGGAGATGGTGGGTTGAGAAACTGGACTAAAGTAGGTTAACAAATAACGCGGCTATAAAACCGAAAGGCTAATAAATAAAACCGGTAAGTGTCCAGTGTGTTACACGATGGTTTTAATGTTCTCACCTACTTGAGTATTTGACATACATGAAGCTTACCTTCCTCTAAGCTTAATATTATATCATTAACTATAATGGCCGCCCACTTTTTATCCGTCCAATATACTATTATTGTAATAGATTTTTGATCCTTTGTGCGCCCACCTACTTAATTGAAATGTAGTCAAATTGCATGGTTTAAAAATTATCCTAAACACTAATAGCCTTGGTCAAATGAACTGCAAGTGGCGCCATCTGTCGCCAACTAGGGGACAAGCCTGTGCATGAACGTTGATAATACTGATGCCGAAATTCTGCAAAGGATATTCAGACGTCGATAGATGGCAGCAGTGTTCTAATATAAATAATATCCTGAATAGAGGCTTGTTACCTTTTTATCCTTTCCAATTCTATCAAGAAGTATCTCAAGGCGAAGCATACATCCAAGATTAAAATTGTCAGATCAATGACACATTGAGGAAATTCGCTTAACAGGACCTCGGTAGAACATTTAATGTAATTTTCGCCTGGTCACGTATCGCGCGCTACACAGGATGTTCACACTCCGAACCGTCCTAAAAGAAACTTTCTTTTTTAATTTTAGGGAGGATCAAACCCTCAAGCAAGATCCGTTAAAGGTTCATATATTTGAACTATTAAATGGGAACAGATTTAAATCCTTTACCGCTTTCAATGTTGAGCCAGGGCGACTAGCAGTTCAACCGGATTATAATTTCAGAGGATTAAAAGGCTGTCATTCTGAAGTCGTAAAAATGAATGACCCCGCCCTTTAATTTCCGTTTTGTGAATAAGCTGGATTTGGCGTATAAATTAACCGAAATTTGTCATTCAAAACAGTGTGTGTGTGGGGGGAAATGAACTTTTTTTAATAGTCGAAACATGTGCAGGGCTAGAAACCGTCGCTTTTAACATAATTAGGTCAAAAAACGTTCACTTTATAATTCACGAAAGGAACTTACCCATTGGTATGGGTTAATTGGTGTTTAGGAATACGTTCTGTTCCAAACAGTGGAAAAAGATGGATGTGGACAAATTCAGCAATAAACCTGATAACTTAGTTCTCCCCACAACTAAGAAATCTAACAAACCATTGATCCTGCAGTCAATCCAAGTGGCTGGAGATGGAAGAGCATCCCGATTTTTCAGATTTGGGACTGCCATATGCAGAAATAGTAATCGATTGGGTGTAGTGGAGATTTTAGAATATTTCCTGAGAAATAGTGAGTTAATTTGTGGATTCTAAATATTTTCCCGTAAAATCACGTTAAGTCAGCACGAATAGACTTTGCAAGAGCATAAAGATGGGAGCTAATCAAATGCCTGGAAATTATCCCGAGTTTTATTCTCGTAATTTTTTCTCAATCGACTAACATTCACCGACCATTTTTTTTGTTGACACGTTGCACGAATTTGCTACGATTTCGAAACCTCCAATAGGACCGGCTTTTTTAAAAAGAACCTAACCTGTAGCTCATCTAGGATGGGATGTACATCACTAGGTAAGGGGTTTCGCATTAAGTGAAGTGCATTTTAAAACGGAAATATACAGATTTTCTAAATAGGCAATATTTGGCTGCTGAGTTTCGCATATCAATGGAATGAGAATGTACAAAAACAGCATATGATTAACTTTATACGAGATGCAATGATTTTCATTATCAAGGCGATATTTCATGTTAATGTATGATCCAGAACAACGTTTAGCCATTTCGGTTAGTGTCAGTGTAGTTAGATCTTGTATTAAGACTCGGATTCCTCTCCTATAATTTTTTCAATTAAAATTTCTCCAATTTTTGTGACAGTTATCTTCTTAGCCAAACGATGGCGCTGAAATTCACGAATTTCGTTTAAAACTAAAGTTTGATAAATGAGTAAACACATCAGATTCCTTTCGCACATACGTCTGTAGGCAAATTAACCCGGAATTATGAATAGATGGATTTACTGACAATTGGAATCTTTACAAAAAAATTATTGAAGTGATTCCAATTTTTGTTTGGACGAACATTTACAAAACAATTTTTTTTTGACTAATAATTCTGCTCTGGCTGAGGTATGTGCAACTTGGAATTTAAGATGAACACCATGTCCACGCAGTTCAGTTCATCTCAATGTGGCAAATGATTCGAAAAGATCGAAACAATTTGACTAATTTGGGATCCTAAATACCAAATTATCCAGCCAGTGAGTAATATTCAATCTTGGTACTGGTAAATTGTACCATAAGCCAAAATGTCCCTGTTCAATTGTCACTGTACAAGTATTACGAAATGCACCTTTTTTTGATTGTTAGCAAGTACTTATTTTACGTAGAATACTTCTGACATTGCGATAAGTGGCTATATTCATTAAAAACAAATTCACTTGCTCATTAAAATGAATTGGGCAATTGTCCTTCTACACAGACTAAAAGGACAAACATATGAGACGAAAGTATTCGTTGGCCTTAAAGTCCAAGTACTTGTTTATAGGCGTATATTTCAGGGTGGGTGAGATGACTATCTCAGGCACTTACAAAACCCACTCTTGAAAAGCATTGTTCATCCCACAGTTGACACTCAATATTTCATAAGCTTTTCAAGGAACTCGCATGTCCATATTAAATCAAGTGTAACGTAGCGCCATCTCTCGGGTTAATCACGTACCTACACGAAGTCAGTCCCTACTGTCTTGTAGCTCCCGGACAATTGGCCTAGTTATCCACTCCCAGCTGTGTGCCCCCCCCCACGTGTAATATAAAATACACGCACTGTTTTAACAAGTTAATGCTTTAATTTCGGACTAAAATTTCTACGGAAGGAAGTTTCTTTCAAAATGTACAAGTAGTTAAACCAGCATCTTAATCTCTTGCATTCTTATACTTTGCTCCGTACTTATTACCCTCCGGTAACTTTAGCTTCATTGGGGGTTTGCCCACCCACCGACGCTCACGAGAGCGGAACGTCTGTGTGTAGTTTGCTTGATATTCAGAATAGATCAGTGAGGCGCACATCCGCCTGAAGTCAAATAGGTCAACAGCTTCGATAAAAACAGGAAACTACCCAACACTGGACGGTAGTGATAATATTGGCCTGCTTAATTTTGGATGATAGAAGAAAACTATTGTTCGCATGTTTCCGAATATGTTTCAAGATGTCGGCAGACTTAAACAAGCAGTAGATAAAGTTTGCTGACCTAGATTGATTACTTTTTTTTACCCCCCGATAATACTGAAAACGCAACTAAAGTCATGTATTTTGTTTAATCGCTTGCATGAGAAGTCCCATAATGCTACACGAAAGCGAACAAAATGAAGTTAGATCTGCAGTGGAGAGAGTAGAGTAATGGGAAAGATGCCAGTTCGGCATCTTTTTCCGTTGTTTCCAACATTTGTTGGATCTGAACCCGGTTTGTTTCAATGAGTACTTAAAAACCAGTATAATATTAAAACAGACTAGAGTTTGGCTATTTTTTCATCCAAGGACACTTCATTTATTAAATCGGGGTTGTCTTCCTTCTAGGAATCTAGAAATTTTCCGATAATGTCGTTTTTTGTTGAGATTTAAGCGTTATTAATGACATCTTGATTTGCAAAATTCTGATTAGGATCTTAAATATCTCCTTGGACATCCTAACGAACAGAAAATGCTCTGCACTTGATAGGATAAATATCCCATTTTTTTTTACTCGCAGCGTTTGCAATTTTCACCGACAGATGGCACTGCTCTATGAAGGAACAACTTTTGTAACGTGTCTGAAAAAGTGTGATAGTATAAACAAACACCCACTCGTCCTACAAGTTAGCCTTGTCTAGGTGGGAACTGAGTCATTAAAAAAGGATGTCATGCGCTTGCAGACCTTGATCTGTCTCCATCGTAAAATTGTGTACAAAACAGAATGCATCCTCTGCTAAGCGCCCAAAGAATGTGACAACAGGAAGTGAGGCTATAAACCATCGACGCGTAGCACTTGAAACAGTAGTGGATTTAATAAGACGGTGATCAGTCTTTTTTTCCTACCTTGAAAGACGTATTGTATTCTCTAAGGCCCATTTGTAAACAGGATTTGTACGTACTGTCAGAGATAAACAATGGTGTGCTCCAACTAAAGCTGCCAAGGTTGAACTGCGACCTCCCCTCGTCGACACCCCGTCCTAACGACTGATAGCCGCTTCTTTAACCCTCTTAACATAGACATCTTAAACCTTATCTGACTCAGATAAGATTGTCTTAGTGTCATTTCTTACGTTGGTGGTTACGTGTAGGTCGGAAACCCATGTTTGGACATTGAGGATGCGGGACGTCCACCATATTCGCATGGGCTTTTTTATTGTTCGAGCTTGGTACCGAACATCTGCGCATGCGCAGAAACATTCTGATGTAGTTACCACCAACAGTACTTAAGATTGTATACTCGCACTTCAAAGATATGACTAGTAATAAAAATATTTAAGTAAATACGCCTTTACTTCCTATTACGTGTAGTCGGTTTATAGCGAGTTAAGTGCTCGCAGTTCCTGTAAGAAATACAACTCATAACAACCTCTTTAACAACCACCACGTGTTTAAAAACCTTTTGGATCTTAATCTCAATTTGCTAAAACAAAGTCCCTTTCAAGTGTTGCTGGACAGCTAAGTTTTCTCATACGATGTTAAGATTAACGACCTAAGAACACGCCTTCCTCCATCTCACCGGACATTAACTTACAAAGTGCGGCTATTTTGTTGAATTTCCGTGTGACATGGTTCCATTTTTGGGCATAAAAATACTCGATGTCAAATGTTTAAACCTCAGTATTTGTGGGCCGGGACAGCTTAGTCTTTTCAAATACTATTGTTGGAGGAGGGGGGGGGTAGAGACGAATCTTTAAGGAAATGAGCAATGAATTATCGTTCATAGCACCTATAAAGATACTTTATGGTTATAGAAGCTAGTTTTCGTTAACCTGGACAGTACGGAACAATCAGCGTTACTTGAAATGTGTTGACACTGAATTAAGAGCGATTGTTCATTTTAAGTCTTCAGAAAAACTTGATGCGATATTGATGCCCATCAATGAGAATTTTAAAATCGCTTTTGTTCTAATGTAATGGCTGTTTTACAAGATATCACGAGCTTTGTCTGTTTTGTTAGCTTTTCAGCTGATCGATTATATTGTATTTAGTTTGCTAATCTGTTTCGCAACATTTAAACGTTGCGTTTTTCTGGACGTATGGAACTATCCAGTCGAAAAAAGTTAAGGAAAATGCAATATAAGGTGATAATCCCTCAAAAAAGTAAGAGTGAATTCAATTATTGGAGAACGGATCCTAAGTTGATTCTGAATTCATAATTTAAATGTTCTTTTATGGTGTGAACAATTATCTTTTATCATTGTTCACACCAAGCCAAATGAGTTCCGGTTTGGATTGTACAAATTCGATTAAGAAGTTAAACATGGCTTTAACTTTTAACGAATGTGGCTGAATTTTACTAATCGATCAACGTATGTAATAAGATCCTTTCTCCTCTTGATAATATCGACGATTACACTGCGTTAAATCAGTTACCGTATACATTCTTACTAGTATCATATAAACTGCATTTTTCCTAATTATACGTTTAATTGGGATAAATTCAAAATGATAAAGGCTCAATGAAAAGTTGGTACGTATGAGACACCTGGACTGCAGTTAGCAAACATCCTTCCGAAGGTTGGGGCACGGTTGGATGACTCATAGCATGCGTCCTTGCAGGGGAAGGTCCTGCCTCGATTCTCATTGCTGATGAGAGACACTTAACCAGTCTCGTACTGAGGACGAAAGAATTTTGAAAAGTTATTGGACCAGCGAGATTTCACTGGTGGATATTGGTTTCAACGGAGGGGGGTTCATTTTTGCAAAAATCTGACGTACTAAGAACGCGAGGATCGTCTGAGATTTTTCATCTGTAGTTAACCGGTCTCATATAGGGGTGGCAAGATTTTTTGCTTTCAAAACTTATCCCGCAAAATAGTACAGCCAGAACACGCAGTTTTGATATACCCTAGCCTTCGTACCATTGTTTCGACTAAATTCAAAACACCTATCTTATAAATTGCTAGCCAACCGGAAGGGTGAACTAGTATTGCGGCTCGCATACAAATATCTAAACTTCGCTCTTCAGACTTGAATTCCGTCCACGAAAGAGACCACTCAAGAATGGTATATTACCATGATGGTCGGACTAGGAATTAATCTAAACCCTGCTCTAGAGACCAGACTAGAGATCCTGCTCTAGGTCTCGCACACCAAGAGAATCTTCCATCTTAAAGACTAAGATCCATTCCCTATGTGGAACGTTGAGACTTCTCCTTGGACTGCGTCCATCAAAACAAGGTGACCGGGGACGTGTCCTTTCTGAAAACGCAGGGCAAAAGAAATCAGATGACTGAAATCACATCACCCCTAGAGGTTTATAGACAATTGCAAGCTGGCAAGGGTTCTCTAAAAGCCGGTAAGTTTCAGAAATCGGAATGCACGCGACCTAAGAGAAGTCGTTAGCTGATTGGTGTGGCAGAAATCTTTAAGAACCTTAATTTAATTAGGTCAAATGGGAGTGTTGCGAGGTCTGACAAATCGTCAGCTAATAAACCAGAGCAGGAAATATTGGCCGAAGTATGGAACAATACTTCTATCAATTGTTAGGAGTCCGTTTCGTTGGCAAACCAACAACAATGCTGTCGGTTTGCCAACGAATTTTTTCAAATAAAGTATTAAGTGTATATAAGACCGGTACTCATTCAACGAATAATAAGAGTGGTCAGATGTCAATATTGGTGACAATCTTAACTGTTCAAGCAGTTTTTAATCTGCACCCACTCAATACTTATCTCTTTACGATAATTTACCAGAGTATTTTACTGATTTGTAATGCGTAATAGACTATACTTCTAACCATTTTAAAATGAATTTTTATACCAAGAATATTAAATTTGATTCTCTCCTTTTGAATTATAAGAGGATAAAATGAAATCCTGAAACACGTTGACAAATCACGTCAATATTAAAATTCCAATCCTGCAGATCTTGAAACAATATTTGCGCCGTCGTTTTTCCTACATAAAACTTACCCCGTACTTAGATACACACCATTAAGATGTCTTTGTCATTCGTTACGAGACGTGGCATCCATGTGGACCACACAATGCAAAGAAAGGATTGCACTTAATTCTGTTCTTAGAGCAAACGACGCGGAAGTCAGCGTTTTATTTTTTTTCTTGTCATAATTCAACAATAGCTCGCTAGGAGAAAGGAGGTACACCCAGCATTCATTGCGATTTGAATCTTGGGGAGTCCAAAGCAGTAGTTACGTAGTTCGTGGGAGACTTCTTTGTGATAGAAGACAATGTAGTGACATTGTAACCTAGTTTTGTAGTGAGTACAAATGCCGCTTTTGAATTGGTATATTTATTGGGTGGTGTTTGAAGATTTCTACAGCTGTGCATGATTATTTTTAAGTGACCAAACAAAGCATGCTAGCTTTGGTAGGTTTCTTTTAACAAGAAAAATAAGGAATTCACAAATACTGGCTATGAACTTAACTAGCCTTATTTATTCCAGAAGTACAAGAACCTATGGCACATCAGTGCCGTGCAGATGAGGGTTGAGAGAAATCTACTCCTGCGAAGAATTTAAGATTTATTTTAAAATAGAACGAAAAAATTGATAAACATGGTTATACTTTTCTGAGGTCACATTTATATCGGCATTTTTTCATATATAGTTCAATCATCCATTCATGTCAGAAGCTAAAAATGTAATGAGGTGGATAAGCTAAAAATTATAAGGGGGATTCCGTGCTGTGTCTATCCAATAACCAAGTTAGCCATCATAAACTGTCATGCACCATCAAGCCGTTCACCTTTTTTATTTTTCTTGAACCCTTAATGAAAATACTCCCACTTAAATACTGTCATACAACCTAATTGACCTACGGGACAAAGGATGGCATGTAAAATTAGTACGCTTGAATCTGGTAGCAAAAATACAATAAATGATGCAGAAAGTTAATGGGATTATAAGAGGGAAAAAATCAAAGAATAAAAATAAGCTAATTCATCGTAAGCGTTCAAATTTAAATAAACTACCAACAGGTGGGAGCACTGATGCGGTGAATTAGAAAAGATTGGGAGGATGAATGCACGATTTTGGCTAACACGTAGAATATTAACAGGGGCTTGTCACACGTCATTCTTTGCAATGTTAATTGAACCCAGGGGGGGAATTGAATGCAACAAGTACTAATCAGATAGTCTTCAATCGTGAGATTTTAAAGTTGTATAACTAGTTTTTTCTTTCGCACGCTCTATTTAACTGTCGCGAGACGAAAGCAACACTAAACATGACCCTTCAAGTCGGTACCGAAGGCCATTCTTTTCCTAGCTAAGGGGAGAAAAACAATACAAAGTTTTTTTACTTTTCCCACCTTCAAAAATTCACAGAAAACACATCGCAAACGTGTAACAAGCATTTGACAAACTGGAGTAGGTCACACTTCACTTCTCCTATTGAAGTTATTTCTTTTTTTAAGCTTTTCCTGGAAGCTCAGCACAATGGAGATGTTCTTCCTAGTTTCTTGTTAAACCAAAGTTCAGAGGACGCACAGGATTTAAAACAGATGAGATACATCTATCGAAACTGCATCAATTCTTGATTATCAGAGGGAAGTTAGGGGTTATATAATCGCTTCTATTTTGAAGTAATTCATTCTTTATGCAGGCACAATATTGTTCCCTTGTTCCCCGAGTAGCGATCTGCATACTTGACATTAATAGCCAACCAAGATCTGACATTAAAACGAACCTTTGAGATGGCCTCAAGTTAAGGCTTTTGTTATCCATCTACCTGACGCCTACTATTGTAACATTCGTGCAGGGGACTTGAACACCCCCCCCTTCTCTCGGTCATCACGTTCTCTCCATAAAGGGGATGTAGTGCAAGGTAAACGAACGCCGGTAGTGAACCTGCGTCATTATTGGACTTGTGCGCGCGCGCCACGAGTCTCTCCATTATGATTCAGCTTGGATCGGATAATGGCACAAGCCACTAACTTTCCCACACGAATGATGGCGACAGAAGGTCCCTAACGGACCTTTGGCAGGTGGGGGACGCTGGAGCACGCGACTCCATCAATTAGTCCTTAGTCACAAGTTTTTTGGTATTCAGTGAGTGACCGAACGAACCCCAATTGATTTGGAAGGAGGAAATCAGACAATACACGCCCACCGCTTTTGGGAGTAGTTGCAATTGCTGTTTGAATGTATAACATGCAAATTAAACTTATTTGACATGGTTTCTTGAGAAATTTTGAATTCAGTTGCATGAGGTATGCTTATTTTTTTTTTAAAAAAAAACTATCCATATAGATGTCCATACTAACTGCAAACCATTTTTTGGGAGTAAAGCGATGTTTACCATTCTCTTCAATGTTTGTTTTACCTCCTTACAATGTTTGTTTTACTCTATTTTGAATACGTTGTTTAAATCATCCCTTGAATGAGCAGTACAGACGAATATGTAATTCGAAGTGCTCCACTTTTTCCCGGATTTTCTATAAAAAAAAAAAAAAAAAAAAACAGCTAACACCTTTTTATTCCCCGTATACGGGGAGTAGGCGAGGCCATTTAGCCCTATCTAACTTTTGGAGACTGAGTGGGCAGTTCAATCTCCACTGGTACCCAATCAGAGACAGATGGCCCAAGGCTATCACTAATTAAGCGGTACGCAGTGAAGAGAGACTGCTCAAATGTGCCGCCATCTCGTGATCCCTAACACAATATATTTAATGTCTGAAATAATGTGGGTTCTACGGTCGATTTTCTTGAGTTTACAGGACGAAAAACCCGAGTTTCCGGGAGGAAAAACCTGCTTGCCCGTGCCAGAGATCGACTAACTCGGGAACCGGTCGAAAAAAGCTTAGAAAAATTTCCTCTAGTCGCCGACTAGACTCGAAACCAAGTCTTCCTTCGTTTTATAGAAAACAGTAAATTTAATTCACTGTTTTCTATAAAACAGTAAATTAAATTTCCCGAAGTTTTACAGCTGCCAACTGATTTATAAATCGAGCTGGCCGTTTCGATTTAAACTTGCATGACCTTAAGTACAAATTAAGGTTGGATTCTTTAAGGTTGTCTGTTTAGAATTCATTTGGCCGAAAGCAAATTAAGGCTGTGATTGTACGTATTCTCTTTTTTGGCTGACTTGCAGGAGGAGAAACCAGTTTCCTGGAGCGAAAAGGGGAAAAAAAAAGCTGGACACCTCTGTGTGAGCTCGCCTTCAGATGAAAAGCCCATACAAAGGCTCTTCGCGTTTTAGACGGAATTAACAGGGGTGTTTACAAAAGGCATAGATACGAGCCCCTCTACAGAGACTTCGCACATCTGCTTTTTCACAATGGAAAAGGTAGCCATGATTTTCACTCATCCGAATTATAAGTTGCAAACATAAGCGTGTTTTCTGTCCCGTCTGAGATGAACCTTCACGGTTTTATATGAAAGCAAGTTATCCTTTCTCCTACAGAGGTGGTAGAATTACGCTAAGCAGGCGAACTGACTAGAGAATTAATAGATAGCATACTGTCTCTGGCCATAATATGTGAAATTGTAGTCTTGCGAAATAAATGATAGTTAAGACACTGGAAAATGCAATGACTTAGATGAATGAGGAAGCTAGTAAAATTCAGTCTACCAGGCATGTTCTGGTTGTTTGACCTTAACTGTTCCCAAAACGTTTCAATAGATGGGAACGCAATCAGATTATCGGCTGCATTATGATCCTCCCTTGTTTTGATAACTTTTTTTTAGCATCGTGATCTCGTATGTACTTTTATTGTGAAAAGTTGGAAATAGTTACATTGCAAATTGATCGGGTCCAGACGCGCTCATCAACAAAGCAATCAAACGAATCCTTCACGGCTATTAAAGAAAGGTGGCTCTATCTCGATCTGAAAAGTTTTTTTAGGATGCGAAGAACTAAGGATTTGAAATAGGAGTAATACTGACCTTGAATTGTGATTTTAAAACAGCAAGTCTCTCCTTTCTGGCAATGTGCACGCCAATAATTTGAAGCAGAATTTAGAATCGAATCTTAACAGCTTTTAGCTGAATTGTTTTGGCTTTAACATTCCCTCCTGTCAGCCGAGTGATTTAGCCTTAGATAAGAGCTGATTTGCTACCGACTACATCAGTGGCTCCATTGTTAGTTTTCAATGTCAACAAGTATCTGTACCTGATAAGAATTTAATTACTCATGGTCATCTTGAATACCAATATTTTGTTGTCCGGTTTCTTGCTCTTCCCCAAACAACCTGGCGTAATGAAATCCTAATCGGATGACTGCAAAAGACCTTGCTTGATCCTCCTGTCTATAAATTTCCCAAGATGATTTGTGTTCAGTAAAGTTTCATTAGGAAGCTTACGAAAGCTTCCTAATGAAGTAACTGCATTCTTTCTTTCGTAATCCATAGGTGGATTCTTTATTAGGGAGAAATGACCATTGGTTAAAATGTAGTTCCACTTCTCCCCTACACAAATCATTCCAGGATTTACTGCTACATTCCTGACTACCAGAATAACTCAGTTTTTCAGAGTATCGCGGAGAATGAGCTTTCTGTTAGCAAGGGTTTCCTTATTAATTTGTGGAATCATAAGTTTTATTTTTCAAGACGTGAATGCATTGAATAATGCAAATTAAGTCATAGCAGTGCCTATACTTAGTCGAAGGTGATGGTTTTAAATTCTTGAAATATTTCCAAAACAAATGACACATAAAAGGAAATTGTGCGAGTAAATACAGTTGTATAGCTTACCATGGAAGTCTTCCTGATCTTTACTGAACAAACAGTTCGCATTTCATTCCCCAACATGATGCACAGTGAAGTATGCGGGGGGGGGGGTAGAAGACCCCTTCAGAGATGCCGACTCGTCTGTTCCGAAGTTGCGGTCGCAAGTTGGAAAATCATGGGGATGCACCCACATTCAACCAATCTTGTAGCGACTATGTATACTTTAAAACGGCCATAAACACTCCCATACTCCGTAAATATACTGGGGAATAGTTATATGATGGGGAATAAAAAGAAAAAACGTACGTCTTGAAGTGACCGCCAGCCAGGCGAAGAAAGGCTGTTGACCCTCCTTGTTCTTCAAAGCGTTACTTGTAAAGTACACTCGGGACAAACCCTTCATTATGTTCTTGGTTCGGATGGTTTTTACGTTAGAGGCTAGAGATCGCCACTAGAGCGTGGCCCCTCGTGACTTTTGCATCCCCCCATATAACCAGTGTAGTGCCTGTCCCCCGGCTTTGGTACGATACAAGAGATAATCTACCTGCTTTACTTTTCATGGGCAGTCCGCTCCTGTATTTCCGGGTAGATCCATATTGTTTAACCCATCAGTGTCTGCATGTGGGGAGCGGTGATAGCATCTGTTATCTCCTTGGAGTGCAGTTGCCACTAATTCCAGCCATAGATGACAGTTTAAGTTTGATAAGAATGCCACCCCAGGGATTAAATACTGCATTTCAAAGAGAGGGCTCAGTAAACGAAATAGGTTCTAGCAACCTAACTTTTTCCCCTGTTAACGAACGCATAAAAATAGACGAATAAGGAACTTAATGGAAATCGATGCAGAGAACTTTCTGTAATTTTCACACGTGGTGTATATATAACCTCTAGAATTTGGGATCAGAGAAGCGGTGAATCAAACCCTTTTCCCACTTCTTCAGAGTGACATTTCCGTCAAAACTACCTTTCTTCGGTAGAAGGGAGTGGCCACAACCACATTTCCTGCAGGATTTCTCCATATGACTGACCAT
Source organism: Typopeltis vanoorti (assembly GCF_054136105.1). Taxonomy (NCBI): domain Eukaryota; kingdom Metazoa; phylum Arthropoda; class Arachnida; order Uropygi; family Thelyphonidae; genus Typopeltis; species Typopeltis vanoorti. Next base: position 89,571,390 of record NC_143553.1, read on the forward strand.
CCTGAACCAGACAAGTCGACCAACTGCAAACCGAAGTGCTTCAAGTTACATGGAGTAATAACTACTCCCTGCTGGGGCAAAGAAAGGAGGAGGGCTACATTACTGCCCCCTCCCGAGACACCAGGGTGGTCTAAGTTGAAACATCCGCTTTTTCTTAAAGGAACAAATATTCAACTTCAAATATGAACATTCTAATTTGAGTTTTTTACGTCCTTTACTACAAGGAAAAAGATGGAAATATTTAAAACGCACTGTTAGTTTATCACTAATTTACTCATTGCTAACACCTAGTGCTGCCCTCTAGTAGAGTATACAAACCCACTGCTGATTGTTTACAGTGTCTGTTTTCATAGTATTGGGGTCAGCACATCAGTTTGAGAGGAAGGGCGAAATCGAGTAAATCCCGGTAATATTTATTCATTTTTTAACGTAAATAAGGTTAAAATGGTCTTGTTTAGCAGAGATTTTTTTCATTTGGTACTCCTTAATTCAACACCATTGTCAGTTTTTAATCTATAGACGAAGTACGGAATCTTTATGTGAACTGTGTCAACTTTGGGATGACTTCAATGTTTAAGCAGTCTGTACAGTTCCGGCAGAACCGCAGCATACAAATAAGGATATCTAGAACTAAAGCATTTCCGTATTAAAAAGCTTAAAAGAAATCCAGCAAATTCTTCCGGTTACTTAGATCTAAAGCTAAATGATTATGAAGCTTGGTTCGCTTTAAGACAATGCTACATCTGGCATTGTTTATCTATACAGTAGTGAGATCTTTAAATTCTCTTCGTAACAATTGAAACCCGATATAGCGACGGCTGCTAAATTAACACGACGAGTTTTAAGCTTAAACAGTCCATCAACTAACCGCAAAATCGGATCTGTCACGGAAGAAAAACTTCCAATTATAACTTCAATTTAACGAACACGTTGAAAACCTTTTTTATCCACAACAGCTTATTGTTAATATTCTCCCCTCCCCTCCGTTGAACTCCACACTTAGCAAAGTCTAATCGAGGGTCACAAGGATTTTCTTAAACCTTTTTGAGAAAAAAGACCTGCAAGGCAACAATCGCCTACCATTTGACGATTGAAATCGTGCTTAATTAAGTTGCACGTCTTATGAGAGCAGTGACCTCTACGATGGTTGAAGTACGAAAATTATCGGGTTGATAGCAGACCCCGCTGGAAAGCTGACTGCAACAAATGTCACCATTTTATGCCATTCTTCGAAATAAGAATAACATCACTACTTTCGTTAGATCCGGGCATTGTTGCTATGGTTACGTGTAACGTACACTGAACCGAAGCGATACTCTTAAACAATTAAGATCCCGAAATACTTAGAGGGTCAACCAGACGACCGTTCTGTATCTCTACATCGACCTGGTTTTTCAGATAACGAGATGGGGGGGGGAGGAATGAAACGCGTTCGAGGTGACAATTACGGAATCGCCAGCGTCCACATTCCGTACCTCTTGATAGTCCCGATAGAGCGCGCGTGCGTGAGCCAACGAGCTCGGATAACACATTCGCATCTGTTGACCCGTTGCCGCTATTCTAGACACGATCGGGTCTCCTTCGCTTTTTTGAGTTTCCGCTCACGTAGTTACCAAGGAGGAAATCTGTAGACGATCCTCGAACTACAATTTGTCGCCACCGCCCCATCTTCCCTCTGGCTTAGCGGTGGAAGAATCCGAATTCACCCCACAAGAAGATCCGAACGAAGATTGTTTAGCACCGACCGCATGTAACCTGCTCCCTCCTTAAAGACTAAGTTTACGGCGCTTGTGCGCCGATAGCGAAGATGGGTCAAGGTTCATAGCCTTGTAGAAACGAAAAGTGGGACGCGTACGAACATTCGAGTAACCATAACTGTCGGAAAGACTGCGTGCGGGAAAAATATATGCAAGGCTGTGATTTAATAGCCGTTAATGTAATAACCATTTCGGAACGGTTAATGCTTGGTCAGGTTTGGGTCGCTAAACACGTAGTCGCCTCGACCTATGGAAAACGCTTGCGATGATGGCCTAATTAAAAAAAAAAAAAAATAATTGGAAGCCTTTTCTCCGGCTATTGCCTTCAAGTTATACTCATAAGGCGAACTCAACCCCTAATGTATTTTCTTTTTCCTTATGTCACACGCATTAAACTAATTTGTACCAATAAATTTAGGGTGCCAGTGTCGAGTGGAAATATTTTCTCTAAACGTCTCTACTCAGAAGAAACTGGTCTTGGAAGAGTGGAATGTTGCGCTCAAACATTTTAGAGTAGAACACATTAATGAACAGTTTCCAAACCTAAATCCTTAGGATGACGTCATCCTGTTCCCTGAATCAAAGCGCTGCTCCTTCTGTTCAAGGTAAACTCAACTGAATATCGCAAAAAATAAATCTTTCAATTTAAACGGTCAGTTACATTCTGAAATCTTTAATTTTGAAATTTAATTTACGCCTGAAAAGAGGAAACGTTTCCCTGACGGATGTTTATCCCGAACACTGGATTCACCACAGGTCAACCAGAACCCAAGAAGTCGTTTATCTACATTAATTCCGTGGGACGACAAAACGGGTGTAAATCCCACAGTATTACTCGCCCAAATTTCTTCTCTTTTGGACGCTAGTGTTTCAAGTTCAAAGGTCAAGCGAATCTGGTTTGCGATGCACCTGTCCCTTCTCTTTCACGTTACCGCTCGATCGTCTATTTTTTTTTTCCTGTCCGAGATTACCATAACGGCGGCAATTACTCCGCCTGATTAGCACATGCCAAGTGGCCACCTACTGCCTTCAGATGCAGGTCGACAACCTTCGCAGTTGTTACGAGGGTCGCTACCGTAGCCTTTTAAGTGCTTTCTTAAAATGTCTAGCTGGGAAACCTGTCGGAAGTGAGGATTACACATAAAAACAAAGACAAGTTTTTTTTTTCTAACGTAACGAGGAAGATGCTACTCAAGATCCCTGCTAATTTAGCCGGTGTGCCATTGAAGTCGGCTAATTTCTTCCTGTAACGTTTATCTGAAATATCGCCAGCTTCCTTGTCCCCCCCCCACCTCCTCCTTGTTACCCTGCTGCTGGTTAAATTGGAAGCACTTGTCTACTGCGCAGATGCCTTTCAAGTAGGTTTTCGCCGAGCACGTGGTTTTCTTAGGCTTCTCATACGTTGCCTGTTAAATGATCCACATCCGTTGATCGGAGAAGAGGGTAATGGACGACTAATTGTGGGGTTAATTTTTTTCACTAAAAAAATGGCTAAACAAACCTTAACAAACCTTGAAAAACAGCACGTACAACCCACACAGAACAATGACACGATCCTTATCTAAAAGCAACGTTTTTGTATTAGACTTCCTAGAGATTAATCTGATAGCTTAACAAGATGTTCAACTACTGGACTTTATTGCAATAAACAATGCTTGAAAAACCTTCTGGGGGGAGCTAAAATACTCCAGCAGTAATTCCTATTGGAGTAGCGGTTAAGTTCCCGCATAGAGGGAGCTAAAGAACAATAAGACAGTGGTGGTGAGCTTCAGACGTTAGCCATAAATCTTAATGCTCGCCCAGAACATGCACAATGGAATGTGGTAAATTATTTGAGCTTTATCAGCTCAGTAATCCCATTCTTAAAGATTCGTTGCATTTTTTCCTCTCCCAATCACTTCCGCTTTAGACATTTTTCGAAGGGTCTTTGATCATTACACGCGATTGTCAAAGTAACATCTGACTTTCCTCCGAGTCTGATTTTTTATTGATTTTTCTCCTCCCATAAGGGTTCTAAAATAGGTTTATTGATGCGATAATTTACAATAACAGAACTACAAAAATGCTCGGAACTTTGTCCCAGATTTCTACAGGCCAATACACAAGTTACTCGAACTGAAGCCATAACGTGGCACATCGACTGCTAAAACTCTTGAGTTTAGTAAGGATTACTTTGAGGGGATTTTAGCATTGATACTAACTTGCTTATTTTGTGGATACCCTTCAACTTAAAGCAGTAGGTAGGAAACATTCATTAATTTCATAGGGGGGTGTTCGTAGACAAGCTAGCTTGTATAATGTACGTGAAAGGTTCGGATACCTTTCGCGATTATGTACGCGCAAGTCATCTTAGTTTTTATTACACACACACACACACACACACACACACACACACACACACACACACAGATCACTTGAATATCTGATAGAGCTTAAAGCAGTGTGGGAACCATTGGATTAAAAAGCTGAATGCAGTTTCTAAGACACGCTCCCAGACAGCTGAACTGCATCAAGTGCCGTGGTCTCTCCTGCGGGGTTGACACTTGCAAGCGATGCATATACCCCTTTGGGAGGGAGAACGGTGATAAGGAGTTCGGTAAATAGTGGTCAGCACTTTCTTGAAAATGAGTTGAATGGGGGTGACTAAACACTACGAAAACCGGTTTGCAAAGGGAATAGCGAAGTATAGTCGACGGATGAAAATGAAACCAGGTTGGGGGGGGGGTTATAATTGAGCATAAAGTGTTGCATTCGGTGGTATTAAAACATGGGTAACTTGGCAATCAAAGTATTAAATCACTCGCGTCTTCCCCCAGGAAAGTCTCGTCTTATGAACACTTCTCCCCAGTCGAATTTAACTCAAAAGAAACTTAAAAGGTGAACAAAAATATCCGGAGTAGAATTAGAAATATTCGGAGCGAAACTTAAATATATTAGACCTCCATGATCTTCATACTGATCAGCATCGGTATCAACCCATAATTTAATCTATGGCTCGTGAGCTTTCTAATATTTTGCGTGGGTAGTGTATCTGGAAATTGGCATCCTCAGTCTTAACCAAACTAATTTCCCGTCTTGTTCAAAACCTCATTAATTGTACTCACGTTTACTCCTAATATAGGCTTAAGGGGAGAGGAACAGTCGGGAAATAAAGCAAACGTTGCTTTGACCTACAAACATGGCAAAAATCAAAGCGTAGCATGAACTGGAGAAAATACCTTATTGTGCACAATGCAGCCATTATGAACAACTCTTTCCTTGAGAGGATTTCATGCGAAACGATACGAACCATAAACACTAAACGCTGGGTCTGTTATAGTTCTTGAGGTGACCTTGATATCTCTCGATACATGTTTGAATGCTTCGTAATGGCAAAGCTGCAGGCGAAAAGACTTAATTGGATCTCGTAGCTTATTTTTAAATGGACCGAACGTGTTTCTGGTAAATGACTTTGAATTCATCGGAAGAACCAAAAATACGTTAACACCTCCCTCTTCACAATTTCAGTGGGGCACAATAGACACGCTACAAGGTCGCATTACGGCAACCGTAACTCTCAGATGGAGGGTAGAGATTGAGCACATTCGTGACTACACGGGGGAGGGAGGGAGGTTGAATTGTCCACAGATAAATGTCATTCAAACAGGTTTGTTTGTCCTTATCGTGTACACCAGTTTAAGATTCGGAAGAAATGGTTGTTTTGCCATAATTCGAAGCAGCAACGGAGTTTTCTGGTTAACGGGTCACTCGTTGTGTTGTTGCGTGATGTCAGGATTTACAATTAAGTCGTCGGGGAGGTATTTTTTCTACGTAGAATTGTCGTGTAGCCGATGTGTTTCGCAGCATTTTAAATGAGGGAATTGTTGTCGCAAATGCAATCAATCGTGAGAAATGATTTATCGTACAGATTACCTGAACGTCCCTTTGCAATTAACCCCAAATGACACGGAGACTCCTGTTAAGTTTCTAGCGTATTTGTTCGGTTAGTTTCCGAAGTTCTGATAGAACAAAACTTCCGTGATCAAATTCTGTATTCATTCCGTATGGAATGGGAGTAAACACCATTTGAGTGTAATAACTTCAATAGAATCCTTGTCGGTGTGCTACTTAATTAGCTTAAACATTGGACATCTTTTCCTCCCAAAATGTAAATGAACATTGCTCCAAACACGGAACTTTAATAGTGTAAACTTGAGTGCGTTAGTCATAAGCACTTATTCAGACTATTATTTCACTAATGACTAACCTAGTTTCGGAAAATCTTTAAAGCAGCTTTCATTGCCAAATAACCCCTTCAAAAAAAAAAAAACTGAATTTTAAGTAAGAAATGTCAAGGTAACTCATACAGAAAGTTTAATTTCGTATGATTTCAGGAATTTCTGCATCGTAGCAGACCATCTTAGCATTGAACTTACTGGGATATTCTCTTTAATAGGGTTCGTTTCTAAGATAAAATTTTTAACTTCGGACATTTTTCATTTCTATTGATAACTTCTGATTTTCACTGTTAGACGAGCATTTGGTAATGTCTATTGCCTGTTGTTTGCTGAACCATGAAGACCAAACTGAGTTAATATTGAGACTACAGACTTCAAGAAATCAGTGTGCATCGTCTCCCTCCTAACCCCTTACATGTGCTTAAACTAATTGATTTGTTTTGAATAATTTGCGAAACAGATCTCTCATCTTTATTTTTACTCTTTATTACACATCTGTGATGCAATCTCCGTAGTGCAGTTGCGGTGATATTTTTCGTTGGGTTGTGGAGACCCAACTAGTTCGAAGTCTAAGATGCAAGAACCTTCGTTAGCATCTTTCAGCTGTGACTTTCACAGGATTTTATTGCCACAAAACCAGGCAGATCACACGGTTCAGATATTGATATGATCTTCATGTTTTCTAAAATTCTAACCCATACAATCCCTGGTCTCATTCACGTACAAGAACATTGCCTGCTTTTTAATTTCTTAAACGTTAAGATTTGCATTTCCAAATAATCCTATTTTAATCCTTGATTTTTACCGCTGTGTTCTATTTCAGGAAATCTCCTTGTGGTCAAATGCACTTTGATCTAGACGGATGCAATTTCACTCAATGGATTACATCAGCTAATAGACTGTACATTGCCATAGCAACAAGAATAGCGAGATATCTACACGCGTGCTGTCATAGACAATGATTTATATATTCTGCGACTTCACTGCATGATTATTTTACGGTGTATCCTTGGTAATTTTAAACTAATCTTCCATTAATCTCCCCGTCCAGGTAAAAAGTCGTATTATAAATTTCATTTATTTTAGTATGAAAGTGTTTTGGGATAATTCTAGGTTCTTTATGTAATTCCATTTGTTTTCATCTTGATTGGTGTTGGAGCTTGCCAACAATAATTGTTCTAACCACGTGATTGCTATCAGATGCAGCTTGTTTAGTTAGAATATTTAACTTTATTAGACGAGTTCAGTAAACGATTTAAAAGCCTGAAATCTTCATATTAATCCCGGAAATCAGTTAATTACAAAAGATTTTTCATTCTAGTCTATTACTGGAGAATAGAAGAGTAATAACAATGTTTTAAACCACGTGTTCCTAAATTTCATTGACTAGAACGAGCTATAAAAACTGCTTATTTGGCTACCGTAGTGTCATCACACCTTGTGGAATGTAGTCTAAAAGGAAAAGAACTATTTACACATGACAACGTTATGGGTTAGACATGCCAGTCTAGGTAGGGGATTAGTTGGATAATAATACTTGTCAGACAGTCTGTTCATTAGTGCGTTGTCACACATACAAGGTTAGGCTTAGCTGATACGTCTTGTTTTTTTATTCTCTGACAATTTCAGGTAAACTTCAAATGATTTTTCTACAATTATCTTTCTCTTTCGTCTCTTGTTTTTCGTAATTAGCCGTTGCCACTACCTATCCAGTCTGTCTCCCAACGAATACGTGAAAGTATGTTCAAAATAACACCTTCCCAGAGTTCCGCTCTACTGGCCTACTCAACAGGTTTTAGACTTAAACCGTCGGTTTTTGGAAGCAATCATTGCGTGACACTGGTGGTCATAGTTACGGGTGACTGCATTGAATTGCTCTCTTTAATGACCTTTTTGAGTCCTCTACAATACGGAGAAGGGATATTGTGCAGAGAGAAGTGTGAAGTGTTACTTTGTTTCCTTTCAAAATTCTGTTCAGACATTTTAGGCATTGCTCATTCTGTCTGTGTAAACTTAACTGGATTAATATGAGAGTTGAATTCAGCGAAGATCACGGTCGGTCGATTAGCAATGATTTTTCCACCCGAATAAATGGAGCATGGAAAATATGGCGCAATCTTGCTTCAGTCACTCTGACATTGGTAAGTGACGAACAGGACAGGGCGGAGAAGCAAAATTAGCTTCAAGAGAAGAATACTAAAACTTGACGTGAAAATAATTATAACGTACTTAATACAAAAGGAATATTTCACTCAAAAAGAATCGAGTGACGCAAAACAGTCCAAATTATTTCAAATATTTCACCCACTTTCAACAGTTGTAAAATCCCACTCCACGAGTTGAACAAGTGAAACTCAGTTATGTGTCAAAATGTTAAAACAGTAACGTTTTGGTTTATCCATATTTCCGTCAGAATATATAGATCTGGTTCACCGGAGGTCATGATCATAAGTACTTCCATTTTGATGTTTAGGACTGCTATGTTAGGCAAAATATTACGTCTATTTTACGTAGAACTTACGAACTATGCAGGAGAATCTGGCTTTTCCATATTTGTCTAAACAGTCTAGGATGCAATTCTGAGTTTTTTCAAATAAAATATTAAATATTATGCATGAATACTTGTGGATTTTTATTAAACAGCAAAGTGGGACGGTGCACGTAACTTTCCCAAGAATGCTTGTTGCTATCCAGAACAAGGTAACCTGCGTAGCGTCAACCAATTTTCAACTGACTACAATAAGGTCTACATTTGGGAAGTCGTACGACAACTTTATTGCTTCAAGCAACGTTCAAACTGTAGAGTAATGGGGAGGAAGCCTCCCAAGAAATCGTTAATAACGATTAATGTTAAATTGGATATGGTAGAATGGAAATGAACGTTCACAAATCATTGACTTTAAAGAATGTATGAATTTCGAAATTCTAATTGGCATCGATCGGTATCATCCAAAGTGAAGAAATATAGGTCAACAAATCGACTGTAGCGCATCAGTAACATCTCAGATGTTTCGACTCCCATTAAATAAAGAACTAATTACATTTTTCCTTTGCCTGGAAAAATGTTCATAATACACATTACCTACACTAGATGGCGCTGATGGTAAATTTCAAATTTGAATTAGTAATCTGCCTAACTTCGGAAATTATTATATAACAAGCCAGAGATAACATCCAATGAGATTATATAAAATCTAAATATGCACTTCCTTCCTTACCTAGACTGGCCTGTTCTTGTAGAGCGACTGGCAAGTTGGGGAAAGTAGGGGGAACAGGAACACATCCACCCACACTGCATTATCACGACACCCTCCTAGCCCAGTGCCACGGTCCAGTGTCAAGTTGAACGTCCACAGTCGCACGCTCACCAACTTTGCTCACAGACAGGTAGCAATTATAAACGAGTGAAGCTTGTGAAGTTGGTAGTGCAGAACGAAGGGTTGCGTCTGTATCCTATTGGAACATTAACCCGCGGGTTTGCCTTGAAGTCAGCTGTTCCATCAGGGGATAATGAAAATTTCTCCCTCCCAACTTTCATGATAATCCAACTGGTAGATACGGCAACCGTGAATTGTCAATGACCTTGATAAACACGGCCATGACCCGGGGGTGGAAATATCCTTAAAGTAAGGATTTAGAATAGCATGAAAAATATTAGAGTATAAAAATGCCATAGTAAACAACATAATTCTTGGAAGACGGAATTAAAATCTTCTGTCCTACTTATTGTCCACATTGGCTGTGCACAAAGTAGTTAAGTAAATATCAGATGACACCATTTTATCCAAAAATGGACATTCGCTATCTTAAGTAGGATGAAAGTAATACTGGTTTTCTAAGACCTCGTTCCCCATATATGATGTAACTCCTATGCATGAACTAATTACCACTCCAAATAGAAAACAATTTCCGAAGTAATTTACCTGCATACTAATTATAAGTTGACATAAAAATCTCATTCTAGCTTCAGAAACCTATTTCCTTCAAGTGGTCACTTAATCATGACATGATTGACGTCAGTTTAGGTACATTAATTCCTGCCTATGGATTTCGCTACGTTAAGACTAATGATAAAATATTGACCAACTCCTGTAAATGTCGCTTCACTGTAACAACTTCTATCTGAAGCTAGTTAATTTGTCCTTTAAGCCTTGTGTAAATCACCTCTTCAGTACCCTCTAGTAAACTTCCCTATTTCCTCCACCTTTTTGGACACACTCCAATAAAAATGTAACTTGTAAGACAATGTCTATTGTTCATCTATGCTCGACCATGTCCATCCGGTATGGTTAAACATTGAAGGTCACGCAATTTGGACAACATTAAACTTCAACCATCGACGTTACAATGCTTGGCTTCTATTGAATATTTGCTTTCATTCACTCTTCCTGTTCGCGAAAAAAAAACAACCTAACTTTGTTCACTCTAAACACATTACGTAAAAATGAACAGGAAATCCTTGTGGCATAACCAGTTTTGTGCTTTTAGACAAGCAGGATGGACCCGTTCTATTGGATGACTTTTTTTTACTGTGGTACGAATACTTGCACATCCTTCCTCTAAATGCTCAGTTTTTACAGTAGATCTCAGTTGCTCTCCGAAACGAAATCCATCAGTTGTGTTGACCCTAGGCATACATCGAATTCCATAAACCTATTTTCTATATGAAGTGTTTGGAATCGAATATCCATCCCCTGATGTTCTTGACCTACTTTCTCTTTAGATTACTAGTTACATGCTGGACTGGTAATCAACGGTTGGGAAAAAAAATACTTATTTTTATACTGGAACATGCCACTGCTTAATTATAGATTTCTCCATTGGGTCAAATACAGCGTGCCCTTTTTAACCAGGAGTGAAGGTGAAATGCTTATGACCTTTGACAGTGGCGCCACCTGACCTGGTAAAGTTTAGTTAGGTGTCGGTAATTGATACTTGTATGACCATTCGTGATAATTGCATTTTTGCCAGAAGTAATTTTAAGTTTCACCTGCAAAACCAGCCACAATACACGCATTTAATAAACATAAAACTGCCTCGTGGCATTAGCTGCTTCTGTGCCATAACTGCAAGTAGCCAATAGCAATGTATTCGTATGTAAGATTTCTCTGAAATTCAGGAGTTTTGTATTTTAGTTATTTTGGTTTAAACCTGACCAATTGCAAGCTTTCACAAATGTTTCGATACTAGGGTACAACTGGCCGTAGTATACATGTGAAAAACGTCTTACTGAATAATGAAATTCGAAGAGAAGAAACCAGTTGGGATTATCCACGAGTGTTTCATGTAATGAAACACTCGTGGATAATCGTGGAAAATGCCACTAAAGGAAACACCACATCAATTCGAAGTATCCTATTTTTAAATGTTAATGCTTTCCCGAGTAACTGAGTGTTTAGCGTGTTCTCCAAGCAGGTAAGTATCCAGTACTGGGAGCGCACGTTTTAAATGTCTTCACTGTGCGATGAATTTCCTTGTCCAGTTTGACTCGCTTTATTTTGAGAAGTTTAGGCTCTTGAGTTTAGCCCACCTATGGTATTTAGCCAAATGTATTATAGGCTACCTGTTGAAGATTCGATTCACAAATTCTTGAATTTGAGGATTTTCCAGTAACTTCGATTTAAAAACAATTTCGCATTCACAAAAGGTTTAAAAATATCGAAGCTTGTAGCAATCCAACAGGTTCTTCGCCACTTCTGCCTCCAGTAGGTAAGGAATCTGTCTCACCCACAGTGATATGAATTCGCAGCCTATGGATAATAGTGGCTGTTTCAGCCACTCAAGCCGGCGATTGAATGAGGGGGGGCGGTATTCTTATCTCAAAGGCAAACATTTAAGCCTACCGATTCAGAATTTTGGCTCCTTAGTACATGGTCTGGGCATAGTTAAATGCGAATTTTAATGCTTGTAGATCCAACAGCAAATTTAGATACCGCGCAATCTTCACGAAATGTTGATTCTTTGCCAAGTATCTGTTTGCAATTACTGAAACTGCACCCTTTGATATATGAAGCGTCGAAAATGTAGCGTAACTGTTTTCTAAGCATAGTAATAGATGCAGACATCTTGAGATAACAACCCCTTCTTCTGGCCGTTAAGAATACATTATCGACCGCTTCCCAAAGTGTACCATAGTCGAACAGCTGAAAGAGCATCGCGTTTTATCACGTGTTTAGACATGTATACTTCAGTATATGAACGGAAATGCAAACTTCCAGGCAATTCCTATTAAATGACGTACTTATGAAAATCGGCATCTTCTCCAATCATTTTAATATCGCTGAATTACTGAAGAAAAAGAGTTATTGTAATATTGTGTTCATCAGCGTTCTGTTGCGATCTTAGTTGCATCCAATGACCTTTTGACCTTTATAATGCAAGCACGCATTGCAGAAAATGTACGACTTGCGTCTCTGGATAACTTATTTATTAACCACTAATCGTTTCGATTAGCCGATACAGTATTGTCGAACACAAGTTTCCCCCATTCGTAACAACCTTCCCCCTTTCACTAGTCGCTCATGTCTCGCTTCTAAGTAGTATTCATTTCCAGCCGTTAGCACCGAGAATGACGAAACTAAATCACACTTGGCTCCAACTTCCGTTCCATAAGACGTTACCATAGCAACGTAGAAAGACAGGAGCTCGAGTATCTCCCAAGAGTCCAATAAATTCTTTATTTGTATGTGAAGAACTGAGCTACTGTCAGCAAACTACCGTCGGCAGCAGCATTAGTTTCTCCTTTAAGAAAGCTCATATTCAAGTGCGAGAAAACTTCTGTCTTATTCACACTATTATTGATATCGATTTCTTTTTTTTAAGGAAACCAAAGCAGCCTTTTGGGAAACGAAAGGTTTGATCATTCGCGCAAGCATGAAGAGAATGGGTTCTTGAACAAACCAAAGCAAAAATCCCGACAATCCAGATTCCGTCGGATTTTTAAAATATGCTATTCAAGAGGTACTTATTTTTTATTTCGTCCTAATTTAGTGTTAAACTACTTCAACAATACAATATCACGTGTTAATTGTTGGAATGCTGTATAATAAAACTGCACCAAAAGATTTGTTGGGAATATGGTTCTTTCACCTGATTGGAGTTTTTTCATTGGTTTAATACGGAAGTCAACTTCTATCGGTAGCTGATCTATCACTTTAGATGCGGACTCATTTTCTCGTGAGTAATCTTTCATGAATGTCAGGATACAAAGGGAGATGCAAAGGCTTCTACTGAGCTTGTATACAAACGCTCTTTTGAACATCTCCACAGAAAAATCGTTTAATGAATAGCAGAAGTAAAAGACTTTTCTTTTAAAGGACTATAAATTAACTTTATTAATAATTAAGGATGTGGAGTGATTTACAGTCTTGAAATAACTCATCTTTTGTAAGAGGTTAGGTCACGAACAGCGAGTATCCGCTTTTTCCTGTTATCTGCCACTCGAAGACTCCTTCGTGACAGTTCCTTCATTTACAGCTGTGCTCCTTATTTATTGTCTTCCGGATCCGAGTTCTTTGCACTTAAGTTAATATGGACACTAAGAGGTCTTTGTGCCAATATATAGTCTTATTCAATCGTTCACTTTTTGCCGAAGCCAAAATGAACTCTTCCTCTAGTAGATTTGTGCAAAGCTCACATCGGAGTACGATTACTTAATCCTTTTTCTCCAAGCAATTTTGGGTCTAAAAGGCAGGTTTTTGTCTCACAAAAGCCAACTGGACCAGCAAAACTGGCAAATACGCAACTAATTTAGTTGTAAAGAACTGAACAGGTTTTCATGTTCGTTCTATTTAGATGCTTAAATTCTTTCAAAGTATAATCTGAAGCTTTTTATAGTTTAATTTTCCGATCGCTTTGATCTAAAATTATAGTAATGAAGAGCTAAACCTTCATCTTAACTTTGACTCATGAAGAGGCAGTACGTAATATGAAGTGTTGCAGCCTCAGGGGTACAGGTGACATTTTAATAAACTAGAATAAGTTAAGTCAGCTTGAGTGGTTTTATCAATCTCCTAAATCCACATTCACAACTTACTCGAATTTTTTTAATACTAAACAATTCAGTCGCATATCCTCCCCAAAAATGAGATAAGATTCGAACTTAATGTTTATTTTTACTTTTATTACTTTAGATTTAAAGCGTAAACAAGTATCTGTTCAATGCCAAATCTACAGCATCAGAGAATAAAATTACAGTATGCAAATTTGTTTGGAATTTGGACAAGATGACATTTCAAAGGATTCAAGAGATTATCAGGATCTGGAATGCTATAAGAATAGATTAAAGGACTATAGTGGGTCACACGGAATTTTATATTAGAGGGGAGAATTTTCAATAGATGGTGGGAAACCACAATAGCCCGTCGCCGGGAACCTGAATAAAAGGGAGTGAGTAAATCCTTATAGTGTCGGGGATCAGTGAGTGCATTGACGGCGAATAACTACGGCACTCTTAAATTTGACTTTGATAAATAACTGATTTATGGAATTGGCATTCATTCCTCTGATCATTGGCATATGAAAATCAGTTATTTGTTCATTTATAATTAAAAAAAACTTCCATAATTTATTCACGTAAACCACCTGTGCCGAAGGGACTAAAGATTGTCGCACCATTCACAATCTTACCAAGCATGGAATTATGCATCAAACGTTTGTTCGGCTATGCCACCCTAACAACTGTACAGACCCTAGTTAATAGGGACAGCCTTGACATGTCAGAAAGTCCTTGATAAGCTCTATTGAAATGCGTTGCTATAATACAACACCTGAAGCTATTTTGCATCAGCTTCATACCCACTTAGGTTGTAAGTAGTAATCAGTCAAGTATAGAACATCGCATGGATCTGACAGGACGACGCCTTGCAATTCAAGTTGGATAATCTGCTATGATATACACCTGTCAACACGTGCCGTTAAAGTCTAGTAACAGAACCTACCTTGACCTGCTGAGTATTATTACAAATAGCGTTATTAATAACTGCATAGTATTCGAAATAAGTAAATGTTTTCCCTAAAATATCTTTTGTTGCTGTTTGGTAGTCTTACTACAGTATCAATATTCAACGTAAATCTTTTTTTTTCTAAGGGAAGTTTTTCTTGCGGTATCCCCCTTCCCTGGTAAGAAAGTGTCAAGGAGCCTTAAGATTTTCAGTCGTATCTGAAGTAAAAACCCACTTCATCGGCGGGAGACCGGGGGCACACAGGGAGATAGCAATGTTATCTCGCCCGTTAGCATAAGTACGGTGATTCTTCTATAAGAGCAAAAGAAATGCAACTGAAAAAACATAGCCTATTTTACCGAATCCAAGGACAGATATGCACGCAATCACGTGCTAGAACAACAAAAACTTGGTTTCATCACAATTGTTGGAATAAGATTTGACCCCTTTCCCACTTCTATTTCAGGCTGTTTATCAAATAGTGTGTGTGTGTAACCCTTTTGGTTACCTGAGGGCCGAATGCGAGTAAAATAAGCCATAAATAGCCATGCTGTCCATGTGAGTCACTCCCTCCTGGTAACGGGACAAGGAAACCACCGACCTAATCCTAGATATGTCAATGTTTTTGGTCAAAGCTCCGCCTTAATTATAAATGGACTGGTGTCGTTAGCGTCCAGTCCCGTTGTTCCGAATGACGATATGGCGAGAACTGACGGCAGAGGTCACCTGACACTCGTCCATGTACAGCGAAGCCATTAATTGTTGGCCGACTTTACTTTTCGTAGTTTGCTATTTCTTGGAAGTTGTAAATTACTGCCAACTAAAATCCGAGTTTGAAGACTTGTTCTGAATCACAGTCATTCGGAGAGGAGGAGAATAGTTAATAGCTTTCGCTTGCCCCAGGAGGAGCTGTTATCACGATTGGTCCCAGTAGCAGCTAAAATTTTTTTCGACTCATTTCGAAGATACTGGAATAACTTAATCTTGTTCTCTATTGTAGAGTACTTAGTTTGCAGTTGCTGGATGTCTCCTTTAACACAACTTTCTAGAAATGCTCCAAAACTTGCATTAAATTTGTATTTGTTAAAAGAAAGGCTTGGTTGGTCATGTAAGTGCTCCTCCGAGGGCTTCAAGTGTTCATCTTTGAGGAAGAAGTACAGGTTTGAGAGAGCTACAGGATTTTTTCTTTTCTGACCACTGATTTAAAGCAATTAACCCATCAGCCATCTTATCTTCTATAAATTCAATTTATTTTCGAGAGGAAAGAATAGAAATTTGGGCACTCCAAAAGCGAGTAAAAATAAGTGTGGGGCAAAAGTAATCTAAACCTTCCTGATTTTGTACCTGGGAGGAAGAAAGCATTAACTGCCCCCGTGTAGCGTCGGCCATAACTGCTTGTACGATGCTTTGAGTGCAGAGCACTTCTGAGTCAAACCTGCTGTATGACACATGGTCATTGCACTCGTGGTCAACTTTCCATCGTTCGGACATTAGTAATATCAACCTGTTTCTTTTGAAGCAGACGGTTAAAACGTGTACCGGTGATCGTTCAGTTGAGTTCAGAGGAAGTGTTTCCTAATGTAAAAACCTGTTGATCATCTGTTTGCATAACGTTTTTCTATAAAATAGTTGATTGTCAATTTCTGTACAATGTAATCCTAAAACAAATTTAATCAATCAGCGATATAGGGTTGGAGCGAAAAATCTGAATTTTACTCACTCGAATCATGTAAAATCAAATATTCCCTAAATATAGAGAATATTTTACTTATTGCAACAGTAAAAGTGTTCAGGAAAAGCACGCATAAACTTTGTGTATAATTATACGTACATCAGAACAACGATATGTCATAAAGCATATAAACTAATGTCGATTCATGAAGGCGTGCAAATATTTGTGCAGTTTTAAGGCGATATCCAATAAATGTAATCGGGCTGTACATATATCCAGGTTCAGTTTAATCAATTTCCTGGGTTCCTTCTGAGTACCCGCTATAGATTCATTTCTTCAGATACAAACTAATTCATCGCTTTACATGAAGTCACTTATTCCTGGATGGTCTTGGCCATTCTTGGTTCTAAGATCAGTTTGTTTGGTTTGTGAAAAATGTCCATTTAGCATCCCCAATTCCTGAAAACATGTTCGTTAAATTTCTATCGACACTGTCGAGAATTGAACCCCACCCCTATTTCAACCGAAGCAAGCGCGAATTACGTTGTTTAAAGTAAATTTCCGGAGGCTTTCGCTTAGTCCACATGCTTAAATACTACCCGACTTGGAAATCTGATCTAGATGAGATTTATTGTATTTCTTCTCCTTAGGATTTATTGCAGTTTTTTGTCCTTAGGTGGTTCGTTATAGTTTGAACCATGGCAATCCTCGTTTTCGTCTTAATATACTCTAAAATTTTTCTTTGGACATTCCAGAAATGCTCGATTTTAATGAATTAAATTCCAATCACTTCCGGTCTAACAAATCTCATTTTTGCTTCGCCGTAGCAGTTGCTTAAACCAGCTGTTTAAGCAGTAATTTCAGGTCATCTGGGTAGCTACGAATCGCAACCTGCTCCATCGCTGACGGTCTTCAGTCTTAATGTTTCTAACTACCTTGCGCAATGCTCCATGGGTCTCTGCTTCCTGTTCGTCATTGCATTTCGAACGAAAACTGCTCATTCCTCTCTCATTACCGAATGTCCCAAAAGCTCTTACATCAGGCTTTGTGGCGCCTGTTTGGGTTTTACTGAGTTAGTGTAACCATTAGTCCGAATCCTGGTCGGACTAATCGCAGCTCAAATTAATGTTTTCCCAACACACTTCTATACTGAAGAACGAGGGGGGGTACGTTACTAAATGACCAAAAACAGCATTCATTACGAGTATACAGTCACGACACCCCATTCACTAACGCGTGGGCGGACACACAATTCACCCACCTACTGATTCCTTTCCTACTAGAATCGGATAACTTTGTGTTTTTGCTTCGCACACCATTGCATTACACCTACGTGATCAACCCTTTGAAAGCCTCTATAGTACAGTTTGTATCCAATACTATCATCACTGATTTACTCCAATGCATCTGACAGTCATGGAAAGTTATGCAATACGTCATGTGAACTTGTGCATTGTCAGGAATGTTAAGTTGCCACTAATCATCTTTCAGGCTTGTATACAATTGAAATTAAAGGTATCGTGGAAAACTAAGTTTCATGGGCTTTAAAAAAGGTGAATTAACAGGTCTTATACGGTGGTTGTCTGAGTTATTCTACGCGGAAACTTAGATGAAAAATCAGGTGTCCAGAAGACGATTTCATCCATCGTTATGTATGCAATTCTACCAAATTGTAGGAAAATAATGATTATTTTCCAATATTTATTAGTTTTTGTTTTTTACGTCGCGAGAAATTAACTAGACTAAGCATTTTGAGGCTCATTCTGAAGATTGGTTTTGTTTTCTACAACTCAACTGTGTAACTTGGACATCAGTTCAAGGGTCAAACACTGAAGGTAGGATTCCAAGACTGCCGAATCAAATTCGATGAACCTCTTGCACTTCAGTTTTTCTTGTTTATCACTTTTGTGATTTCGATTTAGGAAATTAAGTTCGCATTTTAATGCTTGCAATCCATTCCAAAAAAAAAAAGCAACTCCACGCTCCTTAACGATACATTTCAATATTTTACACTTTCATAATCGCTACGACTTGAATCATCCTTCAGTTCATTACAGTATATCAACTCTATCCAAATGCCCTTTCTTAATATCTGCCACTTGACCCAGTGAGGTTAAAAACCCGCTTCTAAATGCCTCGTTAAGTTTGTCACTACGTTATACCCGATAATAATCATTCACATTTATTTCCTGGAAACGATGGAGTGTCAGGGCTCTTCTACTGTATTTTTCTTGACCTAAAAATGCTTCTGATAATTACTTCGAAAGTATTCGAATAACAAATGCCTTCTGTTTTGGTTAAATTATCTTGGCATTCATCCAGAATTGTTTTTCAGTAGTAGTTCCACCTATCAGTAACTATTTTTCTAGAATAAAAATATCTAGAGGCAATAAAAGTAATCTAAGCTTGTTTTAATACTTCGGTATCCACATTGTTAAGATGCAAGTAGCGCCACGTAGTAGAAGGATTTTGAAATAAAATTTAGCAGTAACGAATCTAACAATGGTAAATTAGTGGAATTTACCATTGTTAGATTTTATTGTAGTTTAAATATTCTTTAAACACAGCAGAAATCTCCAAATTTTTAATTTGGAGATTTCTGCTGTGCCGTTAAGTTGGAACAGGAACACTGCTCTGGGAATTATTTTACATCAAATGAACCGATTCTATTTTTGATGGCAAAGAGCTAAAATGAGGAATAAGTTCTGTTTCCTCTGGAAAATTGAGTTTTTTTTATTACTGAAAGTCACGAATGGTAGTTAGCATCCTCACTGAAGTGGGAATGGCAAGATAGGAGTGGAAATCATGCTGGAAAATACTTCTTTCCAAGGCCATGTTCATCTTGCGTGTAATATAGGATGAGATGTGCAGCCGTCCTGGAATAGATCACTTAAGACCCGAATATTTCTGAACTTTAGATTTAGTTCTAAACTGTAAAGCAACTTGATCCTCGCATATAACCTTAGAGATAACCGTTCTGTAGCACCCCATGTTAAAGAGGGAGGGGGATGGGAAATAACCCGATCGGTAGCATCAGCAGCTGTCGGGACCATAATTCTCCTGAGTCTACACTTGAACCCTTCGTGGGAACAAAGCCTTTCCCTTGCTAGGTAGGCATTCATGTATAAACACCTGCAGGCCTCTCCTCTGTATGTGCTTCGAGCAACGTCTGCAGTGAAGCTCGACCACCAGAGGTCGCCACCACCGAGCCGCATCAGACTGTAGCGACGTATGAGCGATTGGCCGGTTCCGCCTGTAACACTGCGATACGGTTGGTGCACGAGCGCCATAGCGGAAAGGCTGACGTCTCTTTCCCTCTCTCTCTCTGTGAAGCCGGGGGTTAAGGCAGCCTTTTAAGGCTTTGTATCAACCACTCCGTGTCACTTGGACCAGGTGGTTGCCAGTGGACGTGCAGTTTTAGTGTATAATACCCCCCTCCGTCTGTCTGTTACTATCTGTGCGTGCGTGTTGTTGTCGTTGGACACGATGGCTCCGGTACACGACTTCCGTCATGTTGAGCTCGACAAAATTGGCCGAGGAAAGCGGTGAGTGTATATGATAGATGTTAGAGGTCAGTAAATTTTGAACAGTGGGCGGAGAATAAGGAAAGGAATTTTTATATTTTTGGAAATTTGGAATTTTTATAGTGAATTATTTAATCTCAGTGATGCCTAACTTGTTTCCGTACAAACTGGTTTTATTGTAGAATAATCCTCAGGGGTCATCAGTAATCTTCCAAGAAACCTTTTTTAACTCCTGTGCTTATTCTCGTAACTGAAACGGAAATAAATGAGTTTTCTCTGGTTCGTTTCACTGCTAATGGGAAAACTTCCATATTTTAAGTTCCTTTTAATTTTTATTCATGATCATACCTCACAAGTAGATATTAGAATAAATTAAAGTATTTTCTAAATCTTTTAGCAATACTAAATATACTTATGATAATAAGATGGTGAACTTCAGCCTACTGAAAGATAAATCGCAGGAGATTAAAATTCGCGTTTTAAGTGACAAACTTAAAGCACTTAATGCATTTTTGATAAGATTCGAACGAAATTTGGGATGCTGTTGAAGCTTAGCACTTCAACAGCATCCTAAATCCATGAATATGGAGCACCTTGTAAACACTTAATTTTTCGTTGACATAGGCAGTAATATTACTTCTGAATTTTTCTGTCGGATATCCATTTTGTTTCCATTTCTTAATCTAGGATTTAATGTTTATGAAATTAAGCTTATTAAAGAAAGTTTGATTCTTCGTCTTTCTAATGTGTGATCTTTTTATGCAGAACAACTTCCAGTCGATCACTTGCTATTTGGATCTGTTTGTAAGTGTTACGTCCGAGCTTCAACTCGAATTCAAATTTCTTTACATAAGAACTGTTTGCTACATTTCGCATACTCGTCCAATTATTGGTTATTGGATATCTTGTTCCTCAACCTATAGACTAGTTTGTTTTCAGATTAAATGAAATGTTATTTCACTTAAACATTGAAACAACATTTTAAGATACCAATAGTCGTGCCGAACTGCATATAGACATGCTCAAGGTATCGCACGTAACCCATCATTCAAGGCTAGAATCATTAATCAGTATTTTAACGCATGTAAAGATGACAAACTAAAGCTGAATTCGGATCAGCATTGTTTTGAATATAAACTAAACTGCAAAGAAAACCATTGTACACCTAGTTATCCAAGAACTACAACTCGAATAATAACCAGACTATTTTTAATGAATATACAGTCCTTAGTTTGCATCACAGCTGTTTTTTTTGTTCTCGCTCCAAAGGCCTTGCGTCACCTAAACAAACATCCTGTCAGGTGTATCTATATTCGTACAAGTTCCGGTTGGATTATTAAAGCTAATTGTATAAATCAACTGTTGCTGTCTTAAGGAGTTTAATTTTAACAATACTGAAACTTTATCACCGTTATCTAAGTGGTTGACAATATCTTGAGTCGACTGAAAGTTGCAATGCCGAACTTTATTGAGATAAAGTACTCAAATGCCTCGTTCTGACACGAAATCAGACAAGCCTTTACAATTGAGAAAGCAGATAACGCTCATTGAACTAAGATATATCGCATTTCAAATACTTGGATTTCAATTGAATGATTCGCCCATTGACCTCAATCGCAAAATAATTTTTTATTGCCAGCACAGTATTTGATATTTCTCAAGACAAATTATGATATTGAACTGTTTTTTTTTTAATGATTAAGAATTTTTTGTAAAAAAAATTCAGTTAAACGGGTTTTTTCCTAGCGAAAAACCTGTCTCACTGGATTTTTTTTAAGTCGCGTTCGTGTTATAGCCACCAAGCGAACTAAGTCGGCAGCAGGTAATTTCCACTGCATAACTGAAGTACGAAGTTCTTGCGGTATTCAATTTCTAAACATGAACTTTAGAAATATGAAGGCGGGATACTTTCACAGATGGTTAATATTTTAATCGAATGGTAGTTCATTAATTTTGAAACTAACATTCAGAAATTGTCCTGAATAGCCACTTCCCAATTCATCTGTTTCCTATCTAGAAAACCGAACTAAATGTTAGCCATTAATTTTAATTCTTGCATTTGTCCAGACAGTAATTGACAACATAATCATTTTCCAAATGTTCATTGTTTAAAACTTTAAGCACTTGCAGCGCCACCTAATCGCTACAGTGATCTAACTGCAAACAATCAACACGAGAGTTGATAATGAAGTCTGCTATGAAATAAAAACAAATCTTTCTGAATTCGTGTTTTAGAGCCTTTCATTTGGAGCGATTACGTAAGATCCTATAGGCAAGATAATCATCTGACAAATTACATAACGTTAAGCAGTAATGATTTGGATTTGTTGATTCAGAGTTTAAGTTACGTTTTCATTCGTTTCTTGGCACACCGTGCAAGACGTGACAGATGAAATTCGTGCTAAAACGAAATGCGGTGTGAAATTTGTAACACCCTAGCGTGCGTTACACTCCCAGTGGCCTATAATAGACTGGTAGACGACAAGGTAGTCTGTAATCAGCCTGGATCGATCACCAACTTGCACTAACCGTGAGGCCACATAAGGGGCATATGATCGGTCGCTCTGCTGCCGGCAAAACAGGTTTCCCCTCCATGTGTTTGGCATTTCGGAATCTTTGTGTACTGTTAGGCACCGTCGTGGATCAGGTGAGGAAAGGTTATGGTGGGAAGCGTTTTTGTCTCGAGTCTTGAAGCACCTCGGTTTTCTCTCCCCCCTCCCCTTAGTACACCATTCGAACTCCGAAAAGAAGGTTACGGCTTGTTAAATTCCCAAGTATTTCGATGGAGGTCATCTGCGATTCTTCACGAAATCGCACTAAAGGGAAAGGTGGGTAGAATTGCCGCCCCCTTTTCTATAAGGGACTTAAAAGGTATCCCCGACTGCTTAACAACTCGCGTAATTCTTATTGCGATGTAAAGATTCATTTCTATTCGACCTAGGGCTGTATTTAAAATATTTCACTTTTCCAATACCATTCGAAATCTTGAGTATACTGGGGGGGGGGGTACTTCAGTGAAGATCATATAATACAAGAGAACCACCCAAAGCGATTCGTCCAAGTCCCTAATAGGATAAATTTTAGTTGAAGTATTTTCTCCGTTGTTTTTTAATACTGATTTTATTTGTGGATGAAATTGGAATCCTCAATTATGCATTCTGAGGATCCCAATCTGAATTCATCTTCCAGTCAAAATCCAGCCGTTCTTAAAATCCTAAGTGCTCTTAAATATCCTTGATTACGCCCACGCTACATGGCTTCATCCAAAAGTTACTTGCTCAGATCAAATGAACATTTGGAGTACGTTACTGCATCCCATTTCCTCAAATCGAGTTTTCTGAAGCATTTCTGTATCCTAAAGGAAAAATTACATCGTTGACAGCAATTGTAATTCAATTGACGTCCGACTTCACTTGAATGGCGTGCGTGACTGTTTAAGCTATAAATAGAAAACTCCTCTAGAAGTTAAGTCACGATACCTATTGCAGCTCTAGGCTGTAATTACTGATCAAAGAATGCAACAGAATACCAACTTCACCTGTTGCCATTCGGTTTGTCACCCTGAACTGTTCTGTACAAAGGTTGCATACCTACCGGCAGCAATCAAATACATCATTGGTCTTTATCTTGGCTCCATTTAAAAATTTTCTAATTGTTGGCAAAAGTGTCAGATGGATGTCAAAGAACTGATTCTCTTATGGGCCACAATGACTAATATTTACAGCCAAAATATGGACAATTAGAAGCCGATCCATTAATACTATAGCAGACCATTATCCAGTGTTATTCACTGACCTCAGTAATACGTGTGAGTTGTCTATTAACAGTAACTTCCTGTCAACAACTCGACCATTTTTGAGTGTCTCAAGAATACGTGTTGGAAAAGACAGTGTCTGCTTTAATTATCTTCAAGATTTTTTCTTCTTATTAACTGTAGTCATGCATGACTATTCAGCATCAAAATGTAACAGCCTGACGAACTTGCATCGTAAACATGCAGTTGTCATGCCGGTTTGGTGAATCGATGCGAGACCAGTCGTCGTGGGCAGCGAACTGTTCAAGTCGAAATATTAATCTTTTTTTTATAAAATAAAGATGAAGCAGAAAAAAATTGCCCTCAAGGATGAAAAAGACTTCTATTTTCGTGCATCTTTCGATTTTTTTTTTTAAATGGAATTCCCAGATTGCTTTATCAAACAGTTATGAATGCATATTACCACCGCTTAAACTTAAATCTGGGTTCAAAAGGTATTAACGTAATCTGGATTTAAACGCTAATTATTTCTTGATCGAAATCGTCCTCCAGTCAGCACAAATGCATAACATTCTAGAACTCAGCTTTTACAAAAAAAATCAGTTCTATTATTCACCTAATGGGAAATATCGACTGATTTTTAGCGATCATACACTAGCAATTCAGGGACATTGCCACTACATAAGATTCTGCTGAGCATCAGTCTTGCCGGCAGTTTTATTATTACATGGTAAAGTTCCCAAACAGCTTGAAATGGCTGTGGAGCTTAGCTTGGGTTATCAGATGCGGTGCTAAAAATGCCACGTTTATACCACCATCCGAGATGGAAAAAACAATCTTGCATCATAAAGTTGCAATGATCATTTGGGAAGCGTGACACTTCAACGGTCTCTCCCGAATTCCTATTGCGAAAAAGCAAAATGGAAGAATGCCGTTGTCATGGTAACCTGCGTCTAATTTCTCCACTTATGAAATCCAGTAAGTCGGTTCTGTGGATGATAAAATCGTAATTTTTAAGGCTAATGCGAAGAACTGAACTTGAAAATGAGACTTCTCGCGCACTTATCTCAAGATAAATTTCATTTTTTTTTCCCCCGAAGAAAAAGGAGGGGTGTTTGACAAACTTCTCACACGATCCTCGTGAACTTGAACTTTCTTGCCATTCTTCAAAGGAAGTAAACATACGGAAGCTTTGACTTTCATCCCAGACAGACTCGAGCAATAAACAGTGGACAAAAATACTCCAGAGATAAGAGTTAATGCATTTCTGTCCCAAACCCTGTTATCAAAGCTCCAGTTGGTTCTTCATCCAAAGAACTCTTCCGAATGAAACTATCCCGAACAATTTCGTGTCGTCACGCATTCAGGGCCACGTTTTTCACTAGTGGCATTTACAAAACAGGTTTCAACCCCCCTTAGTTCTTTAGATTGTTGACCGATCGTAGGGAAAAATTACTTCGCTCTGATACGTATTACACCTGGAGTGGTAAAAATACTTTAAAATGTAAAGTGTTTTTATGTAAATTCTTCCTGAAGGAAAAGAAACACCCGCAAGGGAAGGAATTATCGACATCGGCTTCCGTCACAGACTCCCGAGTCGGATGTATACATGAACAGTTGTTCAAGTGATAGGGTGTGGCTACTCCTCGAACGCTTCGGAGAATTTCCTTGGAATTGACATCCCTCGTTTCGCGTCATGCACTTGATTTGGAATGTTTTCAGTCTCGAAGATTTCAAGAGGATACCCAATTGGCCGATTATAACAGCAGTTAAATGAAATTGACTTAATTCCTGATGTTAGCTTTTAGCTCTGTGAAAATCCGCCTGGTGACACACTTTGAAACTACAAAATACTCATGTGCTAGTTATTGGTAAGCTTACTAACCTTTTCACTGAATTACCTGTAACAAGAGTGACAGTTTCCTGTGCGCTGATGAAACTTCCTGTGAAATTGTACTAGTGTCGACATCGTTTCATTTCCTGCGTTCATTTTAATTTCTGCGAATACAAGCGGCTCTAATTTCAACGGGCGGAGACAACGAACTAAATTTCTGTGGCTTTTACTTTTCTATGATGGGAACGTGTCACAAAATCTAACGAATTTCCGGTTAAACGTCAACCGATTCAGAAATTGAGTACAGAATCGTTAGCGATCTTTGTATTTAGGGTAACGAACTTACTGACGAATTAACTTAATCCGAATTCCTACAATTTCAGAAGCATTCGCTGCTGAAAACTTTGTAGGATGCTCTTATCAACAGACCATCTCATGAATATTTATTGCATTCATGAAATATAAGTTCCTTGTACGCAGAAACTGTTACAAGGTCTTGAAGATCATATATCAGCTATTGTAAGCTTACCTATATTGTGTTTTGGGGACAATAGGGGTTTCTAAGACCATGATTACTCGGGTCGTTTGAAGATTTTCATCTCAAGGATTCCTACTTACCTGATGGAGGAAAGATGTCCGTTTCGGTAAAATAACGAATATTTATCAATTTTATTTCGTAGCAATCTTGGTTGAATGAACATTGAATTAGCCCTAAGTAATGATTGTTCCAATTGATCTATTCGTAATTAGAATGGGCTTCTTAACAGGTAGGGATAGTGTAAACCTTATTTAGCCTTCAAATGAGTCGGATACTAGTTCACTGCAAAAAAACAATCAGTTCCCGAGGGTGTTAGTCCATTTAATTGATCAACTTATGTCATATGACATTGTTTCAATGCTCATGTTATTCCTTAAGCATGATCTCATTTACTGTAATTTGAAAAGTTGTTCCTATGGCATTCGAATACATGCTTTTCATTCGAAGAAAAAAAAAAATCTTGTCTAAATTTTTCCATTCAATATTGGAATCAGCTAATTAGCGCCTTTGCTGCTTCCTGGTTGTAATGTCCACAAACCAGGCTAACGAACCACCATTTCCTGTGTTGGTGGACTCGTCCCCCACTATATTGGACGTCATGAGACGTTACCAATGACAAGCCTTCTTATTAATTGAAGACAACCAAAAGTTGATCATCCTTATTTTTTTTCTTTTTTTTTTGCAGCCGGAAGTATCATAACAGACTTCTACAATTGCGTGACTTGATAGCTCGACTTCTGTGCTACAACTTGATTACACCCAAAATCACTTTCCTCCCCTTGCATAACTTAAGCTATTAAAACATCGGTGTTCAAATTACAAACGTGGACTGTACGTGACATGCAAATTGACGCTGAGACCTGTGGCAGACGCTAATATTGATTAGCAACTATAAGACTAGTGGCTCCCTCTAGTACTATAAAATTCCCATATGCAGGACATCAAAAACGGAAGTTCGTGGAACTAAATAGAGTATACGGAAACTGAACTGTCCTCATACCAAATACCTCGTTTTTTTCTCTTCTGGGTCACACTTGAAGGTACAAATTCCCTAGATTCCAGAAATAGTTCAAATACTTTATAGTTCAAAAAAGCTTTAGTATGAATGTCATCTTCGTTGCCTACGGCTAAGGAATAAGTTAGTCGAGTTTCATGTTCTGTTTGTTCTGGTTTCTATTGTAGGTTCGGTTCACAGGGGGCATTTCCCTATCTGGCCTTCTAACCTCGGGATTGTCTGCTGTAGTAGACTACCTGTGAAGTAAAGGGCGATTAAAAACTATAAACCCATAAAACGTCTTAAACACCCAAGGCATCTTTTTTAAGAGACCGTTGACCTTCGTGGCTAAGTTTCACGACTTCCAAGATAAGATTTTATTTCTAGAATGCCGAAGAGATAATGGATTGAAAGTTACAGGATACGACATTATCTGTTACCTCTTCAGATTATCAAATCGGAAATATTAAGCCACGGTAAACGCACGTGGAGCAACTCCTTTAGTTCTGTTGGAGCAATTTGAAGTAGAATCAAATAACCATTTTCTGGTTCAGTTAACTCTAATGGTATCTTCCCCTTGAAGAGTGATTGCTGTAAGTTATTCAAGGTGTGGTGTTTCCTTTTTCGCTTCTATTTTTGATATGGCAAAAGAGAAGCAATTTCGATACAATTGCTCAAAAATAATCAGGAATGCTATCTTTTTATAATGAAACAACTTACAATACCTATTTGTGCACTGTAAACTTGCCCACCATCCTAATGAATGTTTTTGAAAATTACTAACGCATGGCTTGAAAGATTTATCGTAACTCAACTACAAATATTTTGTATAGCGGAATTAGGACTTGCTTAATCGGGAATTTTTTAGTTTGTTTTCCTGTATTACAGGATACATCAATAATCCTGTCTTTCAACATCGAAAATTGTATCCAGTATGTGTTTTTTGAATAGTATGTTTATTCGTTTTTCCTATTAAACAGAATTACTTTTATCCATCGCAACTGTAGCATTGCCCCCATCAATACATTGGATCCACTCAATCCAGGATGTATTTCGGTTCTACAATTCCTGGAGTGGTAAAGACCGCTCTGTAGCATTATGCAAAGACAAGATTCAAATTTCTTTAATCCTTTAGTTAGCAGATTTGGTGATAATCATGGCAGTTATTCAGACAAGTGGAAAAATTTTTGGCTATCGAAAAGTGATACTGACAGGCTGGCCTTGGACGACAACAAATTAGCTTCACGTAATAGCTCGTATTAAATTTAAGACTAAATTACAAAGTTAAATTCTCTTAAAATAGACTTGTCTAAACTAATGGTAGCATTTTTTTTCTATGGGTTAGCACTCGTATATCCTATTGCAGTGCTCTGACATGGGTGGGGGAGGCCGATTGGAAGATGGATACTCCTCTGCAGATATCCCAATATTGCCCAGATTACGTCATCCAGTTCCACCTTCATGCAAACAAAAGCTTTTAAATACTATACAGTGTTGCAGGTCAACTACCCCCACGTTCGCGGACACACCCTTGTCAGACTTTAATTTTTCGTTCCTAGTCCCTCAAAAAAACCAAACGCTTCTGTGAAGTAAAGACTCTCCCCTCCTTGATCTTTTGCCTCTTTATTTTGTGGAACAGTCGTGAGCAAGATGGGTGGTGTGTGGTTGGACGAGTTTTGTCGGTCGCTTCCATCGTCCGCCCTGTTGCCTCACGAGCAGTCAGGTATGTCGAGACGCTAGATCGGCACGCGGCATGACGCACCGGCTGGGTCAAGTTCAGCAACGATGCACGACGCCTGACAGCTGTAGTTTCGGTGGAAGTTGAGGGGGGGAAAGAGGGATGTAAAAGCTAATTCGGTACGAAACCATCCTCGGTAGGGACCGCTGCCAGCCACCGTCTAAGAACTAAAGCTTCCTCGTTTGATTGGCAAAATTTAGCTATTAGGGGCGTTACTGTGGAATCAGGACACACAGCAACAAAATTGAGTCTTGATTACGAGTCTTAAAAACCTGAATCGAAATTTGGGTTTAAGGGCAGCCATTAGGACAACGAACATCTGGAAGACCGGAGTCCCAATTGCTTTAAGCACCTGCATTACCCACTATTTCCTCAATCCATTTTACATTATGAAGGATTTTTGTACCACTGACCAAGATCCACTCTTGGATAATGAAGGCAATCTTGATAAATACGACGGTGTTTTACTAAGTTTCAGTACTCTCGTATGGAGTATCTTGAATTCCGACGCCCACCTGCCTTTCATAACTTCAAGCCAAGACTAAATTAAGCCTAACAGTCTCTCATTGTACAGTACTTTATTACTATAACACAATCGTTGCTACATAGATTCCATTTCGAATCTAAATTCCACGTTTCAATACCATCTTATAGCAAGAGGCGTACACTTCGCTATTTTAAGTGAACATCAACTTGTTTTCTGACAATGCAAATATCTTAACATAATTTTCCTTCCATCAACGTAGCAAAATTATTCCTTCATATCTGCATGTAAATAACCTGTGAGTTTCAGTATCAGGGGATATTTATCTCCGTAGCCTGCCTAACATCGGAACAACTCCTACATTGACTATTCATTAGTGTGTGCCGGCGGTTAGGGACACTGCCCTAACTTCTTTAAGATCATTTGTTAGTGCGACCCGACCCTGCCAACAGTTGATTGTATGTTCTTAGAATACTAATAAGGTTCCGAGAAATCTCCAGTCTGATAGCAGCTGTACGTGGGTGTCTAGAGCAACGGATGTTCAACTTTGCCTCGCGGAGTTTTAACCAGTCACGTGGCTTTTCTTTTTTTTGTAAACTTGGATAAGGTATAACGGATCGTGTGGATCTTGAGTCCGATTTTG
The DNA here is from genome assembly GCF_054136105.1 of Typopeltis vanoorti. Taxonomy (NCBI): domain Eukaryota; kingdom Metazoa; phylum Arthropoda; class Arachnida; order Uropygi; family Thelyphonidae; genus Typopeltis; species Typopeltis vanoorti. The sequence continues at coordinate 89,601,487 of NC_143553.1, forward strand.
AGATTTTTCTATTTGTTATAGTCAACATGTGATTTAACAGTGTTGGCCAGCGTCATTGTTTTAAAATAGCTTGACATTTTTTTAACTATTTCTCAACAGGGTCCTAAAACCTCCAGGTGGTGAATGCAGTGATATTTTTGGCCAAGGTTCGGTCATAGGAAGTCCTCAGGAGCAAACTCCTCGTCGCGTTAAGAATTACATGCAGTCAACAATCTTTAGCCCAGATTCTGTGGATGGATCTCCCACAAATGGTCATGCAACTCCAAGAAAATCGGATGATACCCAGAGTAGACTATTCGGACCTCCAGTTGATTCTGAAACTCCCAAAAAAGTGGTCGATCGCTTGAAATCGAATATTTTTTCACCCGATGACTCTCCACGAACAGGCAGCGCCAACTCAGGTAATAAAAAAATATAAATTTTGTTTTCATTTCAGCACAAACGAATATTAACAATTCATGGTCTGTTTCACTTAAGTAATTCCAAGGAAACGGAGCAATATGTTGCATTTCTTATTACTATTTTGGAGAATTGAATTCATTATCTAAATCAAAGATCTGATAGTTGCTTGTAATAGAAGTTTGTCATGCAAGGATTTCTCCACGCTATTTTTTTTTATGGCTGACGTTCGTCAACTTATCAGTTATGTTGAGCGTGCAGAGTGGTAACACTTCATTGCTAATGGCACTTCCCGAAGCAAGCGATAAACCCAGATGTTCACTAGCCTTCGGACATCACCAATTCTATTTATTCTATCAGGAAGTTGAAATTTTTAACTCTTCTTATAAATTCTTCTTATAAATGCCGAGTTACTACCGGACAATGTCCAAGCACAACTTATACTAGCGATCCCACCTTTTTAATTCATCTAGTTGAGTCTCGTACAGAACTTTTCTGTCACGAAAACAAACCAGCCGTAGAATGCACAGGACATTCTCTTCAGTCTGTTGCTTTTGCGTGTTCCTTAAACAATTTTAGTGCTCGGCCTATAAAGCCAGTTTCTTAAACATGAATTATTAACCTAATAAAGCAGCACGTGTTAGTGAATCATTTAGGAAAGATTTTTGCTTGAGGCCGACTTAGGATCGTTTTTCCCTAAATCACTTTCAGATGCTAATCGTCTGATAAATAGGAGATACTTTGAACGGTGGGTTCAACAATTAGCTAAAGAGTCGTTTGTGTTCCAATCACTCTTGCAGAACATTATCCATACAACCGGACTCGCTTCTCTACCCATAAACTATTTTAAACCGCACTTAACAGTGAACAGACTGATGTCAATGTCTGGAGTTTTTGTTTTCTGAGCTCAACGAACCAACTTGTCTTCATTTATAGACTGAAGCAATTTTAGTGTTTAAATTGCTTTAGTCTTTCGCAATCCTATTTCATTTTTGCGAATGCTCATGCCGATTTGTGGTTAAATTTGATTTATCTAGAACTTGATTTTAGTTTTGATAAATGGTAATAGACATGCTTTCCTGAATACTGCTTTGTGGAATTCAGATGGTTGGTTTTTCGCCATACAACTAAACAATTTAACTTAAGTAGAAAAACCTGTTGACGTTCTTGAAGGACTTCAGTTGGTCAAAGCATCAGTTCTGTTTTTGGATTAGCGATATCAGGGAACCATTGAAAAACCAAATTGTTCTGGATACTGCTTCACAGAACAGTTCATCCTGAAAACGGAAATGAGTGACAGGATCAATTACTACTTTTTTATGCTTAAGGCGAAGAAATTACTGTCTCCTGTCTACTCTTATTTAGATGCGAGGAATCGTATCTTCTCCCTTAATTTTCTTAAGCAGGTTTCTTTTCTGGAGAAATAACATTATGTATGACCTAAACATATTTCTGGATTTGCCAAATCTTTCCTTCATTCAGTTAAATTTTGTCTAACTAAATGCCCTCTAAAAACAAAGTTTGTGTTTAAAGCATTTCTGCTCTTTATACTACTTTGGAGAATAATTCTTAGGGCCACATGCATACTTCCAGAGCATTATCGTAATGGAGAATTGACTACTGGGAAAAAATTGCTTTATGCAGATTATTCTGACGTTTTCAGAATGTTTACATGAACTCGCAATTGAGTGTCCTGCAATGTGTGGAGTTGCACTTCTCAAATTATCTTAAGTGACGATTCAGCATTTTCAAGCTTGATATGCTTTGAGTGAATTAAACGTATGAACCTCAACGCTTGAAAGTTTAGAGGGGCTGTCATCTGAGCATTCGAATCTGGAATTAAGATCGTTCACATTAACCAACAAGGTACATTGTTTTGGTTGCGAAACAAAAGATTAGAAAAAAGAACCTCCAATAATTGAGGTATGAACACATAAGAGAGTAGATTGCAATGGTTTTATTGTTTTTGAATTTTAAAAACTGCTGTACCGAAGAATCCCGTTCTGTTACGGTTTCTCTCATTTATTAGCTCGCACTGAACTCGAGTGCTTCATCTAAAGAGAAATAAGATACATTTTGCTCTTTCTCATGGATGAAAAGAAAAACCTATGGTTTCATAAGTTATAACGAACTTATCAGTACGCTTCCTTTACGTTTTGAAGTCGTACAAGTATCTTTCCGACGAACTTGCAGCGTTCGTGCAAGATCTAAATCTTTGACAGTGAGGATTTAAACTTCCTTCCTCTTTAGAATTTTTTTCTGTTACGTAACTACACTTCAAGTAAATGAGTGCATCTTTAATATAAATGGACTTTCCAGTATTCACAAATGATTTCCATACCAAGTCTATTCGGAAGAATTTCTAGTAACTCGGAGATTATTTTCCTATTGAAAGAGCGCGCACACATACATCATCCACACTGGTAAGTCATTCAATCACTACAGTTTCGAGCAAATCAGAGATCCTTCTAGAGGTGTAACTTAAACATTTTCTCATTTCATCAAAGGTGCTCGTTTAAAACTAGAATAACTTAGCGTGCTTTGTAGACTATTGAAGCTCGAGACAATATATTGACCAGAACGATAGGTGCTACTAAAATTAATGCAAGAATAAATGTTAAATTATCCCATGACGCGCTTAAATAGTTGAAGCTGATCTCGAAATTTTGATATTCCAAATTATGAAAGCGCTAACATCCCACTAAATGTGTAGCTTTGAAAATTTTCGATTTTTTCCAACTAATTTAAATATCAAGATGACTCGGATTGAATGAGTGCGTGGACATCTTGTAGATTCACAACAGATCGCATCTCAAATCTGAATCATTTAAATGTTAATTTTTCAACAGGTCCTGAGGATGTCGGACGCTCACTCCAATATTTTAATAAGGATTTCAATAAGCTAAACAGTACTTACGTCACACCACCATTTATGGTGATTAAATTACTTTTTTAGTTAAATCCGTTTGTTCAGTTATTGAATGGACAATGTGCGGGCATTTATCGAATAGACATCGCAGATTAAGACGGCCACATGCTGAAATTCAATGGAAACCACCTTAATCTGAAGATGTCTTAAAGATGTCTTCTCAATGTGCAACTTGCACATTTTGTCCAAGATTCTATACTAAACGATTATACCTTTCTTAACATTATAGCTGCTAATGACATTTCTAGCGTAATACTGGCAGAAACTGAAGATAACTGGAACACTATTGTTCCTTATCTGGAGCAGTGACCACTGCCGATCTAAATACCCTTAGCAAAATTCTATTTTGCTTTTACCGCATTGACAAATTACGGTATAATTAAATGTACCGCATCCTTCGTTCCCACGAATATGCGCTGCAGCAATCTACAGTCGATCCCTCAATGCGACAAACGGGAATATGTCGTGCAACCAAATCAAAAGTTAATTTTTAACTTTTGTTACCAGGTAAGTATAGACTAAAGAAATCTTTGAAGTGTATGACACATTGCCTGCTACCAAAGCACCAAACTATTCCTCGACAACGCTAAGTTTTATCTAAATGGTATCTCGTTCTTGCTGTCGGCAGGTCAACGACCCGATGCTATAGATCTCGCCGTGGTTGGAAAACTTGCAGACAGTTTATACGTTAGTTGCCGACAAAGGCTTCATTTTTATACATCTACTGCAAACTTTTGACTGAACTAGTATTAATGGTCTTCTGAACTTGCATATAAAAATAGACTATTTTTGTAACAATTAAAAGTTTAAAATGCAATTAAGCTAATTGTTTAAAATGCAGTCTCTAGTTTGCATGAAATTATACTACTGCATTCATACACTAACAGCAGACGAACATGACGTCATCTTCCCAGATCGATAAACAAAGTTTGTAAGGCTTCAGAGACCACTGCAATGACAGATTCCAGTTTTGCTTAGCTACTGTTACAGCTACCAAATGGGTGCTGTCAAGATTAAAAAAAAGCATTTCTACTACGGCTATTGATAATTTATCTTGTATAGTGAACTTTAATTCTTTGAAAGTGATTAACTACACGACAGTTCGAAAGGAACTCGATGCGGTTTTAAATCCGTTTTGGCAAGTCAGTTTCAAATTGTGCTTAAATGTTTTTAATCGTTTAATTATTGCAATTACGTGCATGCTTTTAAAAAAAAAAACTAGCTGCTTTATATTAACACTAATACATGATTATCAAGCCAGCTTTTCTAACAAGCATGCCACTGCCTCTATTACAGCTCGCCGTAACCCCATAACAGGAGAAATGTGCCAGCAGCGCTTGAAAGCTAACGGCCACACAAACGGAACAGGTAGGTAGTGCTGACATCTACCGGCAAAATTAAAATATTATAAATTGAATTGAAAGATATCCTATCGGCTGCTTCTTAATTGTTTTTATTTCATGTTATTGATTATGAAATGGAAACAATTGCCTGGCTTTTTTTTCTTTTTTACTTTGTCTCATGTGTTTTAACTCGAATGCTACTAAACCTAGTGGCTGAAAATAATTATATCAAAATATTCATTTTGTTATCGCAATGTATAGATGGTCTGACAGCGTATCGATTTCCTGTCTCGGACAGACTTATTCGAAAGTAATATTATAGTAATAACATGAACAAGTATATTTCAGCAATTGATTTTTTTTTTACTTGGTCCACGATTTTGAAATATTTAGTGATTTTTGTAAGAAGCCTTTCTATGATATTTAACACGCTTTTATCTTAATTTTGGCCTCGCAATTTCAGGAGTGAAATACTTCATAGATACATTCCATTATTTCAAAATTCAAATAGCTGTTATATAGAAATATCGGCATAAAATTTTTTCCCCACAGCATTTAATTCAATGAGATGAACCGTACAAGACGTTCCAGAATGATTGATTCGCTCTCGTTAAGAGTACGGTTTTGATATCAACAGAAGCAAGAAACTGAGACAAAGAAAATGAAGGCGGTGACCCAAGCTATCTACTGTCTAGACAATGGTTGAAGAGCCTCAGGGATAAAGTTAACTAATGGAATATAAATGAAGCAGGTTATCCTCGATGAAACCTTGCCAGATAACGGTCAGGAGTGATTAGATAATAGTAAGATGCACTCGATTTTGAAAGAATTCAGGGAAAAAAAAAAGAGGTAAATTATGAAAGTTGTCAGAATTTTATCTGACTGAAGATATCGATGGAATCTTGCTACATGATTCGCGTGAACGATCACCAGGAAGTGATAAATAAAATAATTACTATTAAACTAAGGAAATGAGAAATCTCTTCGAGTGTAATCGATGAGGTGAGACGCGAATATGAAAAGTGAGTACGGGTTTGGGAAGAGCCAAAATTTGTTTCAAGACTTAGGATCGCAGAGATTTTAGGTTGACGTGTTTACATTTTTGAACCAAATGTTTTCCCCGTTATGGTAGTATAATGTTCCCCCCCCCTAAGAGATTACCATCTGGTATCCACTAAAATGGATGGTATGCTGATTTATCACTTATTTCAAATTTTATTTTGCATTTTTATTACTAATAAAATTAGTTTGAATGTCTGATTGGCAGTTAGAGCAGATACACTAACGGGTTGCGAGTTTGAATTCTGCCATGGGCACTGATCTTTGTAAGATGTACTTTATCGGTCGATGTGGGCATCCCCATGCTTGCCGGATGCCCTAAAGTGGCTCTTCATGTTTGGTCTTTAGAGCTGGGTTTCCAAACTAATTAAACTATAAAAATCCTTTGTTATCCAAGGTACTAGTATATTGAGGACTGTAAACTTGGAGATATTAACTTTAATAATACAGCTTACGTGATGTGAAAAGACTTAACTCATTCTGTGTATGAGTACTTTTGTGCTCCAAATAGGTTTTCAATTCTTAATATTACGTTTGTTTCACTGATAGAACGATCATGATAAACCAGTAATAGTTTTTTAGAAACTTTAAATTGCAACCTGCTTGTATGGGAAGCGATGTTTTAACGCATATGCGTAGGCATCAAAACGATGTATGGGATAACATTGTTAATAATTCGTTAGCTGTCGTTTTGAAGAATTGACTGCCTTAAATATTGTGTACGTGTAATAGTGAAAGTTATTAGGAAACTTAACTCATGACTAATACTCGCTGAATTATTAAGTTAAATTTACACTAAAGAATCCCCAGCAGAAGTATCAATTATCTGTTTAAGCAATTAAGTTACTTTAACCGGTTAAACGCCCACTTCAACAGGTGTGTACAATATTGGTCAAGGCAAAACAAACTTGTAAATGCCATATCTGTATATGGAAGATCCTTTTCGAGGTGAAGGTCGAGTCGCCTACTACTGATAACATATCATCCTGATGAATTCTGGGATAGCAGGTGGAGATCAAAACAAAGTACCGATAAACAGGTGTGTACAATGTTAAAAATAAATCGCGCCAACACCCACGATCGTAAGTTGAGTATAGATGACAGTACCACCTGTCGTTAAAATCTGTTACTATCGAACCCGCGCGTTCCGATTTTCGTCTTTAACGAGGGGATAGGACAAATCAAAAGTTAGCTTACGCTGACTTGACCGTTTGTCCTTGTGCGTGAAGTCAGTAAAGGGGGGGAAGGTTATAATGGCCGAACTAACAAAGAAGCCATTCCCGCTCCTTGCCAAATAGCAACCTTGTTTACAATCGTTTCACTTCATATCCGCGGAGGTCAAGGCTGTGTATTTAATTGGACCGAGTGTTGCAATCAACACAATACCTCGTTTGGGCCCTTTTGTATCCGTCGTCACCTTTTCTTCCGTCGGCAAAAGGTGTAGATTAAAAATCCGGCCAACGCCAAACTCTTCATTATTTCTCTGAACGGTAAAGTGTATTGCCTCCCCCAAACGATGTCCTTGAAAAAGTGTTCGGCCGCTAATGTCGGCGTTGTAAGCTAAATAACCTTGGCTGGCGGTTCTTCATGTAGGATCGCAGGTTACATTTCTAGAAACGAATTTCCTGTTGAAGTATAAATTAGTTGTCTGCTACGTTGCCCTCCCATCCCCTTTAGATATCCCTCGTGTCAGCTTTACAAAAAACAGATGTAGCGTGATCATAGACACGCCATCTTTTAGTGTCTACAATTATTAACCATTAAGATGGTTAATGTTGCAGTACGTAGAGAATATTTAACGCCAATTTTCCTAGAAAATCTTAATGATTCCTATTGTTATTAGATTCTTAGTTTTCACGTTTGATAACTTTATTTTTTTCCCTTTCAGACTCTTCAATTGGCAATGGTGAAACACCCGATGGTTGCCGTAATCGTTCAAGAAATCCACCTGGTGGTAAATGCTCCGGTATCTTTTAATTTTGGTCTAGATGGCGCCACCTTCCAAGTTTGGCCTTAGTCTTGTCTTCCACAATGTAACGCTCTTCTGATGTCTTTATAATTTTTTTTTCCCTACAAATATTTGGTTAATGTCAATTTTGCTATTTTTTTTTTTTGTGTGTAGCTTAACTGTATATAAACACTTCGGTTCCTTTGTTATATAAAGTCAGATAGCGGTGGAAGCTGAATGTGTATACCAGCACTGTAGCTAGTGTGTGCTAAGTTATTTACCCTGCTATAGCCTCAACTCTTACATGATGAACAGAAGATATTTAGTTCCTAAGCCACAGCTGTCGACTCCCGCTGTCCAGATATGGTAGAGGCTGTAATGAAGTTGTCCAATTTCTAGAACAACACAGAAATATGTAAAAGTTTGTATTTGAAAGCGTGTTTTTTAATATACTCGTATTAGAATTTAATAAATAAAATATGAAAAATGTATTGTTTCATGGCTGTCTTTCCAAGATGTGGTTGCCATTACTTTTCTTAGTGAAAAAATGTAAATACATCCTATTTTCACCAGCACAAAGCATACGTAAAAGTATGAGTAGGAAGATTTAGAACTTATGGTAAATCTAGTTTGAGTAGATCGCATTGACTTAAAACATACTTCTCAGAAACATTTCCAATATTTTTCATTTGAGAAATGGCACAAATTTATCATAAATATAAGTGACTTAATTTGATCAGTGTGCCTAATTTGTCTTCATACTATTCACAATACTTGTCGAGATATTGCTGATTGATCAAGTATGCTTAGCTTATCAAGTCTATACCTTTTTTTATTTATTACTAAGAAGCGATAAATCCTATCTTAATTCAATGCGCAGTACAACTAAACCATGACCTTATAAGAATAGTTCAACTGCTCTTCAATAAGAGAAATAAAAGAATGATTCAGAAAAAGGTTCAGTGATATCAACACAATTACTACTCATTGATTTGATTTTGGGTATACCTCAAATTAGATAAGGTATCTGTTAGAATGCCTCCAATAATTGGGGATGTTTTATCCAACAGATCTATGGAAGAAATTTAAAGTTTCTAGTGTTACATGAGCAGATTTCTAATGTTAGTTCACCAAGATAAGTGGTTGAGACAGTTGTAGGTGTCCTCCTGCGATGAGTCTTTGGACTTCTTGGAGGTATCAGGAATAATAATAAGACGGTGCGCATTTCAGATCACTTAATGTAATGCGAGACTTTTATGCAGTTCACAGGATTTTTTTAGACATTGTGTAGTAAAATCAGGCTTGAAGGTAAGTTAACTAGCCTCACACAGAAGTGAAAAGGTTTCCCCTCCACAAACCAGCCACACAACGCATGCAATTAACTAATTAGCCTCGCTTTTAGTTGTCTCATCTAATTGCAAACAAGGCAAATCACATGAAATAAACTAACAGACTGCACTTCATTTTAGGTAGGAGGCGGTGACATACAGTATTCAGTTGCGATTGGTCTGATGTGATCTCGATTTTTTCTAACGTCTTCTGTAAGCAGATTCACATCTATATTATAGGCTTACGTCTGTGTGCGAGACGATTTTTGTACTGTGGGTTGGCTAAGGAGTAGATAATACTGAAACTTCTAGATCCCAAACTATTTTAACTACTTTAGGTTTTCAATAAGCATGATGGTGAGTGCAGTTCTGCAGTGGAAGACAAATTGTCACCTGAAACTAATCTTTGATCAAACTTCGTAACGGAAGTCTTGAAGTTAAATGGAATTTTATTAGTGGTTTAAATCAAATCCTTCACAGGACAGTGAGTAATGAAAAAGTTATAATCTAACTAGGGACATTTTAATACCTGGTCTTAGGGATAAATTAACCCTCTCATGCGTGAATTTTTATATTCATTTATAAAAAAAATTACAATGATGCAGTACCGTTTAATCTTACAGTATTACCATGAATTCATTCTTTCACTCTGCCTTATCCCATGTTAAACGGGGTCGGCGCACCAATCTTTAACCTTCCTCTTCCAAGTTCTCCAGTCCAGGGCATCCTTCGGACTCCATCCTTTCTCCCTAAGATCCTCTGTCATCTTATCCCTCCACCTGAGCTTGCGCCTGCCTCTTTTCCTCCTTCCCTCCAACTCCATATACTCCACTCGTTTACCAACACACTCCTCATCACCCTTCCTCTCAACATGTCCAAACCACCTCAGCCTACTTTCTTGTATCTTCTTGCCAATTGGTCCCACCTTAACCGTCCCTCTGATGTAGTCATTCCTTATCCTGTCCTTCTTTGTCACACCACTCATCCATCTCAACATCCGCATCTCCGCTACCTCCATCTTCCTCTCCTGTGCCTTGGTTATAGGCCACGTCTCCGCACTATGGAGCATCGCCGGCCTCACCACCATCTTAGAGCTTTCCTTTCCTCTTACAACTCACTCTCTTGTCGCACAGAACCCCGCTCATCTTCCTCCAATTCATCCAACCGCATGTTATTCGGTGCTGTATTTCCTCATCCAGGTCACCATTCCTCTCGACAACCGACCCAAGGTACTTGAATTTCTTCCCTGAAATTAGCCTTTCACCCTGGAGTCGTATGACGATATCCTCGTCACTCCCCGTTGACATATATTCAGTCTTCACCCGGTTAATTCTCATGCCGCTCTCCTCCAATGCCTTTCTCCACTCTTCCAGGGTATTTTCAAGCTTCTCTCGGGATGATTCGCATAGAACAATGTCATCGGCATTACCATGAATTCATTAATTTTGCTAAATTTGTGCTCTGTATATGTTAAATGTCCTCATCTGAGGACATTTGTGTCCTCATGATGAGGCCCTATTCATGAGGGTTAAATCATGGATGTGGGAATGTGGATTCTTGTGACACTCCAGTGGAAGTCGCTTTCAATATTTCTTCGGTTTTTGTAGTAGTCCATCTACTCAGTATGAAGTGCAGTCATAAGTAATACTCTTGACAATATTCCAATCAACTGTTAAATGTTTTGATACACCAAAGCGCTCATATTCTTTAAATGAGGTTGTTCCTGTAAGGAAATGCTCAACATGCCGATTTTTTAATTGCAATATCAGAATCAGGACTTCATTAACTATTTCTGCTAATTCTACTGAACTCCTTTGCTAGCCAGTTCATTTCTTGAAGCTATTATAACCAGTAAATATATCGCAAATTTGACGGACTACAGTCAAGTGTGAAATTGTTCCCAGTTCCATAACAATGAATGATCCTATGCCACTGTGCGCAAATGAACGAAGCTTTGGGAAGCTTCTAAAATTAACATATTGGAACCATTGGCTATCCTTTTTCTGTATATGTAATATTAATATATTAATGTCTTTAGTAATTTTGGCAGCTTTCAAAAATCAAGATTTCTTTAGAGTGGAATAAAAGCATAACTGGAATAGTCGATTGATTTTAATATCGCCTTGATGGATTCCAATGAAAATAACTGTACAGTACTGCCTGTCGATATTCATTAGCTGAAGATCATTGAAAGTATATATCGATAATTAAATGCAAACTACATGAGTTTTTTATTATTTATTTTTTGAAATCGCAACAGTATTATCTGAACGATTTCAATAATAAATACTTCCTAAGAATCAAATCCTTGATTGAAATGTAAAACCCAATTTAAACAAGGGCATCGGCACTCATCCATCTGCAATCACTTAACGCTTGACCTATAATACAGTATAACCAAACCGAGTTGTTGCCATGGAAACATGAAAGTAATACAATATCTTAGTCAAACATCCTTAGATATATTCATTCTTTTAATAGCTTTAATTCCCCCTTGTCGATCTCGAAGGTTAACATAATCGCTTCTTTTTACGAGTCACCTGTGCTGATTATTACGTGTGCACTTTCTTAACTGTGTTCCTTTAGATGCAGTACTTGAATAGTTCGCCTAAGTTCCTGCATAATATTTCATTTGCAGATCCAAGTACTTTACATCCAGAAAATTTTAGGTTACATCTAAGTCCTGATCCCACCGTTTGGATTTCACCCTTACCTAAACAGTAGGTAGGCGTACGTATTTGTATTCTTTTTTTTTTTTTGCGATCCTGATGAATTTTATTTTGGAAGTTGAATCTTCTCCTTTCTCAGGTCAAAGTATTCTGCTTAAATTTGCTTTAACTGGTCTCATTGCTCCTTTCTTTCCAAAAAGGTCAGCCCCCCCAGTCCCTTGCTGATAGCAAACAAAATTTGTTTCCAAAGTTGGACAATTCACTTATTCGTGGGGTGAGAATTATTACCCTCAAAAGTAAATCTTCATTTACAAATATAATCGGGATTCTCTTGTCATTTGCATAAACATGTCTTTCGAATGATAATCTTAAATTTAAGGATTAACTTAGCTGAAGATCCGTGACTACGGAAAAATACCTTTAATTTTCATTAAGCCTAATTGTTTTCTAAATGCTGGAATGCCACCAACTTTATATTCTATTCATAGTGCAGAATCATCCAAGTAAAACCTACTCGTATGGCGATATTAATTCTAGGAAAATACGAGCACTTCAGTCTTCCGATATCTTTGTTTTTATTAAAATAGCACGTGAGAGACTATTATTGAAGTACGCGATTAAGTCGACAGCCAATAACTCGGTGTCACAGTATGGTGATATTAGTCAAACAACGTGGGCTACAAAAATAGGAAAAAATAACACATCAAGCGGAGACATTAAAAAAAAAAAATTCGGATGCTGATGTCAAATTATTGGAGACTTGCCACTATTACCGATAGATTAAATACATTGGAAATTTAAAATGAGTGTTCTGTAGCACAGTGTTAAAGCTTATTGCAGAAACGTAGGTTTTGACAAGTGACACATTCTTAGACCTCTAAGTTTCCTTTTAGTGGTTTAAATAGTAAAAATAAATTCATCTTATGTTGAACTAGTTATTATAGAATTACTTTAAGATGTAATTGAGTTTAAGTAGCCGTATCCAAGGCTCTCTTGAAGGAAAATTTTTAATTTTCTTAGAAAATTGACGTAATTTAGGCCAGATTTTTCATAGACTTAAGTAGCTTCACTGACACAAACGACCTTATTTGCCAACCATAATTGTGCCTTTCTGACGTTAATACAAAATCTCATTTGAGTAATTCAAGGCAAAAGACCTCATTAGCGCTTGTGTCATCTCCTTGTCAGACTTGACAAATAGAGAATGTGACGAAGCTGCGCTTGAAGAGGTTAGAAAAAAAAATACAAAGATGTAAGATATCTTCTGACAAAAGTTTTTCTTGTGTACCTGCTTCCCATATAATCACAGATGTCTAATTTTTCTTCTTGTGTAACTGGTAATTTCTATTCGTAGAGCTATTTCTTATATTCGCCAGAAATCTTGATTTCATGTTTGAATTGGCCGTCCCCCCAAATAAACTCCATACTAATGAGGCAAGTCAAATATTAGTCAAGAGATGAATAGTAGATGTACTAATATTTCGTCCATCGGTCGTATGTTAGTGAATTGTCATGCCGTATAAAGGGCTGAGTGCCCGCCATCTTGCTATTAATGACTAATTTCACACGTCAATTCCTCCTCTGCTCGATCATAATCTGTAAACATTGGTCTACTTTTACAAACATGTTCTACACCACTGGTGCAAATCTAAATGCAGTAAAATGGCGCAAACAGTCTGCTGCCATCAATGTAATCTACCGTCATTCGTCTCGCATTTCTCAAACTTTCCTTTCTCAACGAATATAAAAGTGAAATGTTTGATCTTAATTAGGTGTAGATGCCAATGAAGATTGGCTACAGTATGTTAAGTTTAAACTCGTATCAATGGGGCATTTCTCCCTTTATTCATCAAAACATCATTTAATAGTAAAAACATCTTCATGGAATACTCTTTGACAAGCGAGATAAACAGCTATAAATCCAAAAATCAGTGGACAAGTCGACCAAAGCCATTTTTAGCAATAATAGTAAAAAGTTTAAATTCAGACTATGTTCAACTATACCTTGATAGTAAAATGAATTGATCGTTGTGGAAGCGAAATTCCACCTCTGAAATATTGTCAGTTGGCACAATTTATCGTTGCTGGAGTAACTAATAATCTACGTCTACCTATCCATTTCTTGACAGGTTAGAATGAGTCATTACTTAAATAATGAGAATCCAATCCAGTGCAAAATAAAGCCAAAGATATTCCTATACAGAATCCATCAAAGTGGACCTGCTGTAACTATAATCTGAAGTAGCTAATTATGGCTGTTTCTTAATTTGTTTAGCGAGGAATATTGAACAAATTGATAAGTTTTATTCTTGGCGACCTTAATATGAACTACCACTCAACCTTAAACTTCTTTCCCCCTTCTTTGTAGAGTAAAATATGAAACCTAATGATTCGAAGGCTGGTTCCAAATGAACGAAGCCATTCGCTTTAAACATTTCACATTAAGTAAAATTTGCACACCCTTTTGTGAACAGGTTTAACATTGACAACTAAAGGATTTTTAAAACGAAAAAAAAAAAATGCCCTGTGGGGTGTGAATCTGAGCAAGCTTGAATCTTGTATCCCTCCTAACTGAAAGTGGTCTATAATTATCTCGAAGCAAGACGGTGCCTCGTGTGACTAATCTGTAGCCATAAGAAACTTGTATACCAAGTTTCTTATAGGTTGGATGCCATGGGCAAGTTAAATGACTACACAAAGAACCTACCACAACTCCCCAGTTTTTTCTGCTTTCCCATCTTTCTGGGAAAGTCAAGGACAACTGTGCGCGCGCGCACACACTGTCTAGAATTTAAGGCACTGAAAAAAAAGTATCTGCCATGTTAAATTCAGTTCGTATAGATTACAGGCTGATCCACTAGTCCGATGGGCACAAGTATGTTCATAAGTTTTTTCTTTGAGTAGATATTCAAATAGAGATCGACTAGTCAAATGCCAATTGCTACAAGATTTCGCATGTTACATTTCTTATTCAAATACTGTATGCTTCAGGATTTATGTATTATGAAACTAAGATTTTCATAACTTTTTACAATATATAAACACTTCAGTCTTATCAAATGTCTTCCACTTATGATTGAAAGGTTTACTCTGCGTGGTTAGTCGTTGCAGTAGTCAACAGTTCCTTAGGGGAAGGTTTACATCAGAAAAAGTGTTTATTATGCTATCTCTTTATATCATAACACAAAGATCCACGCTAAATACTCGCTAAAATTGCGAGCACATTAACAACGCAGCTTTTAATTATCAATTGAAGCTAAGTTCTTTTGTTGGTGTATAATTAATGGAAGGCTTAACGAAGATTTGGATTTTGATTTTAAAAATGAGTAAATTTTTCAAGTTACACATTTTTTTTGCTCTTTTTGTATGGAAATATGAAAAGTATTCGAATGTTTGCTTAAGGAAGCAGTCTGTAACATCCTTGGCATTCACCTCAAAATTCTTAGTGAAGTGAAAGTTTTAATCAATTTATTCGCTTAGAATTAACAGGTACAAGAAAAGCGAAACTGCTCATGCGCAGGTATAGTCAAAAATTTAAGTGATTTTTTTTTCTGTTGCAGTTAATGAGTTGGATTGTTTAAATCTGGGATAAAAAGTAGGAAATACACGGTGTCCCAAAATTCACGCAAGTAATTTTGATAGAAAACACAGGTTTTTGATTAAAAATTGTAATTTCTTATTGATTCATAAAGTATATACAGTATATGGTTATGCATGGAATAGCATATCGGGTAAATGGCCTCCACGGCTTTGCTCGCACATACGCACTCTTTTGTCGAAATTTTCCATGACCGTTTTGCATAAATGCGGCTGAATTTCTTTGATACAGCGCTCAATTTCCTCCTTCAAGGCGTGGGTGGTCGTGGGCTTGTTGGCATAGACCTTAGACTTCAAAAAAACCACAAAGAAAAAAGTCGAAGAAGAATCGACCGATGATGCCTCCAGCCCAAAATCCAAACAGTGACACGTTGTGGATGCATTTGTTTCTCAACAATCACTCGTGGATTTTCTGAACCCCAAATGCGACAATTTTGTCCATTAACGAAGCCATCAAGATGAAAATGAGCCTCATCGCTGAAGATGATTTTGTTCGAAAAATTAAGCATCCACTTGTTGTTGTTCCATAATCCATTCAACGAATTCTCTTCGCTGTGTGTGGTCAGTAGGTTTCAGTTCTTGAGTCAATTGAACTTTGTAAGCATAAAGATGCAAATCTTTCGTGAGAATACGCTGTAGAGAGCTTCTCGAAATACCCAATTCAAGACCACGTTGCCGAATTGATGTTCCTGGACTCTCAGCAACACTCACGAACTGCTTCGATGTTTTCTGTTGAACGACGGCCAGAGTGTATAAGATCACTAATTGATCCAGTTTCCTTGAATTTTTCTAATTTTTTCACAGTTGAAGTTAAATCACTATTCCGACCATATTTTGTACGAAAATTGCGAACTGTAGCTGCCAAACCTTCATTATTTTTAAAATATTGCTCAACAATGCAAATGCGTTCTTTCGTGTAGCGCTCCATTTTTAATAACCATGAACTGTCAGCTGTCACGCTCTTTTTTTTTTTTCTCGTTGGCAACACTTTACTGCACAAATGGCGCTAAATTTAAATCTTGCGTGAATTTTGGGTCATTTTTGTATTTGGGACATATAGTTTGTAATATCTTTGTATTCTCAGTTGAAGTAGCGAACATTTAAGCATTCGAATTCTGTCTTAGTTTCTAATCCGAGCAGCTTTTCGGATTATATAATCAATAACGTCCTCTAGAAGCTCAATTTTTAGTTAGAATTTCTGCACTTATTTTCTATAGAAAGAACGAGCAAAAATGATTTTCAGTGCAGAAATTGAATTCAAGCTTTGCATGTTGACAATTTTAAAAGGTTCAAGAATTTTCTTGCAACTCCTTGGGTGACCCATAACGCAGTACTAGGATATCTTAAACATGTGACTTTTTGTAGAAAATATCTAGATTTGAATCCACCCAGGATGCGAATAGGTTTTGTAAAGGCATTTTGAGTGAGCAGCTTGTATAGGACAATAGTAGGAAACCCCCCCCCGTTTGAAGTAAACGTTTGCAATTTCCACCCTGTGAACGTGAATAAGATCGATCGATATTGCCAGCCGCGTTCAAATTTCTCTTCTGAAAGTGACTTTGCCTTTTGCGATAATGATATACTGTATATTGGAATCATTTCGGTAACATTTTTATCTAATGAGACTAATTAAAAAAAATCGGAAAGTAAATGATTATCGTATTAGGAAGAAAATAAGTTCTCAGGGGACAGACTCTTCACATTTAGTTTCAAGAGGTGAATTTGATTTTCCTATTTGTATGAATACAACTAAATCAAAAAAAAAAAAAAATACATGTAATCGAACGAAGGAATATAAAAATGACTGAATATTAGGATTTGCGGGGAAAATTTTCTCTCCCATTTTTGAAGAAAAATTAAACTAGCATTGTACAAATATACTCAAGCAGTAAGAACTTCCAATATTAACATTCGTCTGAGAGCTGTGATTTAAATTGATTTAAAACACTTTTTTTAATCATAGCACCTATCTTAATTTGGAACTCACTTTTTAAAATTTAATAAACCTGTAGTGATAACTTACTTTCCCCCCCATGTCTACCGATTCTCTTACTATGAATTTTTTTTACGATGAATGTTGGTTTGAAAAATGTCCCGAAGCACTTTTGATGTGAGACCACACTAATGATCTTTCTCCATACATTCAAATGAATATGTTTAGTAGGAAAAACATGAATTGAAATAAATTCTAATGTTTGAAGATTGCATCATTCGATAGTACTCCAGATTTATCAAACGGCGATCGACAACTAAATGAATGAAATTTTCAGTTCAGAGGGAATATATAGTTGATAACCCTCCCTACGCTTTCATGAAGAGGGGAAACAGTGAGTGGGGAATTGCGTTCGAAATTAAAGCAATAAAACATTCAAGATGGCCTGTTAATTGAAAAATGTACATAAAATATTTCTGGATTGTCATGGTGCTATTATTGTAGGAAAGTAGATCTTCGAGCTATTCTTCAAAAAACTGTTGCTCAGCGAACTTCACGTTGTGCCACGGTCTTAATTTGATAGGCATATACTGGATGCGAACAGGATCGATGCTGATGTGACATTTCTTGAAATTATACAACCATCGTACAATTTTTTTTCCCGTCCACTAGGCGGATGTGGAAAACTATCGGTCATTAAGAAATAAGCCTGAAGAATACAAGATGGTTTTGAAAATTAAATAGCATATGGACAACTAGAACAACTTATTTTGATATTATGCAAAATGAAGTCATTTACTGGGCGACATCTCTTGCTAAATCATTGCACCCGTAACTGAAAAGTTGACTGCGTTTTAAGTATTTGATACTGAAAAGGACAGCCCAATATCTTAATGGGAAAAAAAACATCGATCATCTATATTGACAGATGGGCAGACAATCTCCACCTTGGCCAATCAGAGATAGCCAGCTCAGAACTATCGATGATATTAATGGCGTTTGGCGAAACGAGGAAAAAAGCAGGTGAGCATGTTGACGATGAATCATCGAATGGTTTCCTATATTTATCCATAATTGATTCTAATATAATGTGCTTAAATGAAACATCAGAATCTCTTAAAAGATGGCTTAAGACTAATTTTCGAATAAGTGAAGCGTTCCTTTCAATTACGTCAGGATTTACAAATGAGACCTATTTTAATTGAAATGGAAAATACCCTGAAATAAGACTAATCTAAAATTAAAATCCAATGCATTAAGTACCCAATTTTTTTAGATATTTTACTCATTTTGGTGAAATGAGAATTGCAAGAAATTTACCCGAATGATGAGTGAAGAATTTTCGATAAAAAAAAAAAAAAATCTTGTAACTGACATTGGGTTAGTACATTGGGTAATTGACATTAGCCCGTAATAGTACAGATGATTATACCGACTAGCTTCGCCACATGTGCTAGTGGCTTCTTCTGGGTTCGAAAGAAAAAAATACAAATGGGTAAACGTGAGCCATTACGTGAAACTAAGCAAAAAACAAATGGTACGAGGAAGCTGGTATGGGTGTCATTGTTCAGTAAGTATGCACAATATTTGGCAGAAAAGTTAGTCTGCGTGCAGAAAGATCTAAGCAACTTCCAAATAGCCCATAGAATCATCCTTTGATTTTCGTTGAGTGTGCCTTGTGAATAGATGACCATCGTAACCTCTTTGAGGGGGGGCATTGAAGTTGTCCTCTATGTAAGGCATGGAGTGAACTTTCTACTTCTCCCACCCATCAGCATGATATTGAATGGGAGGGAGAAGTAGAAAGTTCACTTTGAGCGGCTTTCTCTGTTGTTCACATTTCCAATACGTTCTGCCTTATTTCCAAACTTCTAGATGTTCGTCCTATATGAGGAATATATAAACTCCAGGCTATATATTTGGAAAGTTCTGATCCTTAAGTGAATGTAATAAAGCTCGCATTGTCACAATGGGTTTGAAAGCCACTCGTATGTCATGAGATTTTAGAAGATTGGCCTAATAAATCCTGGTGTCAGTTATTTTACATCGAACTTGCCCAAATATCAAATAGTTCTAAAAACAATTCTCAATATCACCAACTACAGATGCCAGGAGTTTCAGCAAGTTGCAACTCGTTAATTGAGATCGACGCTGACAGAATACATCTCCTTTCAACTGAATATACAAATCTGAAATCCATCCATGGTAGAATACTGCTCATGTTTTAAGTAGTGCATTTAAAACTTCCCTAAAACTCTCCATCCAGCGGCTTGCAATTAGGCTCATTACTGATCCGACCCCTCTTACAGACTCGCTTTAACCTCCATCTCACAGACGCAGTGTTTCAGCTCTGTTCTTCTACAGGTACTACCATGGTCACTGCCACTACACCAGTGAATTGACAAACAATATTCCTCACTTGCCGTTAGGCTTGTTAATACAAGAACAGCAGCTGCCCAGTATCTCCTTACTGTACAGCTACAAACACGCCGAACCTGCTTCTATTCATCCTTTTATTCCGTCCATCTCTATCTTCTGGAACAGCCTTCCTCAAGAAGTGTTCCCAAACAATTTCAATCTCCAACTCTTCAATAATAAAAAAAAGTCATCTGCACTGCACTGTGTCTATAGGTCCCTCGACTTTTTGCATATGGATCAGTGTGTGTGTATATTTTTTTTATTATTCGTGACACCTCCAAGGAGTTTCGTACCGAACCTCTACTACTAATCATCTCCAACGCCAACTACCGCCCACCACAACCAGTATTTTTTGCCTGTAAATTGCGTGTGTTCTGAAGGGCAGATTTGTCTGTAAGCAGAATGAAAAAACCCGTTTCCAGGAGGGGAAAAACCCTGCCACCTCTATGAGATCGGCTAACTCACCTTCGATTGAAAAAGTCCACATAAAGATTCCTCCCGTCACGACGAGAATCGAACCCAGGCCTATTCCAATCGAAGGGCGCAATATATATATGTGTGTGTGTATATAATGAACGGCACTAGCCAAATAGACTTCAATGATATCACAAATTTTGCTAATACTAAGCAAGAAAAATTAAGTTTTCAAGTATATTAATAATTTAAAAGTTTATGTTCTATAATAATCTCCTGTACCGTCAACTGGTTAATATTGGGCTCCTTTTTCGTGTTTTTTCATATTGAAGTTTCGTGAAAACTGTATACATAAAAATTGTTTAAAATAAGTATGCGCTAGTGTAGCATGAAAAGCGGAACAATTTCGTGGTTTAGTTTTTATATTTTTAACTATTACAAAAATATTTAAGAAACCGAACCAAGTTACCCCAAGCGTGAGTAACTTTTGTCCATAGGTTGAAACTCTTTTATAAGGAGTCCCATCTCATGTAGTTGATGTAGGAATAAACAATTCGAATTAATTTTGTGCTTGATCAGATTTAAGTTATTAGTGAGGTTACAGCGCTAGGGGTGACAAATGCATGAACTATCACAAAATTAATTAGCGAAGCAAGTGCTGCTGCCTACCGACTAGCACTGAAATAATCGAATTTGGTTCGTTCATTGCACAATCATAAAGCAAAGCAAAATAAAATAAAAGCGCATAGCTAACAATTTGCCAAAGACGCCAAAAATCTGACCACACTACAAGTATGTACCACTAATAAACTAAAGCCAAAGAAGTGAGTCATTTGAAATCGTTTATAGGATAGAGGAAGAAATATTTCTAATTTAAGTTCTTGGACAGCAAACTTTTGCATTTACAGCTAAAAGGAAGTTTGTTTTCAGGCTCTCTAACCTTCGAGTTGTTTGCATTATTCACCATAATGTGCTCATCACGCCGTAAACTGCGTAGGATTTAATTACAAAAATCAAATGACTTGGTTCGCTGACGTGTTTATTCTTGCCTCGGAGACAAACACTGACTAGTTGGAAGAACGTTTACACTTCATCAATCCAGTAAAGGATGGTGATAGTGAGGGAAGGTTATGACGTATTTATTCTTAAGGAAATTTCCCCTAGTATATGAAAAGAGAAGTCTCAATAAAACTTAAGAAGTAAAATAAAGTAGAGAAATCAATCTTATCAGAAAAATCTTGAAATAGATATGTTTGACTTCCTCTATATATCCGTGGAACGTTTGGTGGTTGAAGTTTAATTCTAACCATCTGCTTCCGGTCGACATGCGGTGAGCAACAAATGTCAATTCCAATAAGGACTTGAAACACGGACCATTTGAACGAAACAAAATCAGTGTCTACATACAGTCATCACAAGCCCCATTTAGGCAAATTTCGTGTTGATATTGAATATTGTTTTCAGTTAATTGCAATCGAACGTTTCGGAATAGCTACGTTAACTAATTTTGAAATATTACATTACATTATATATATATATATATATATATATATATATATATATAATAACTTTACAAATGAACAAAGCTAACAGTTTTCTCTGAAATGACCCTGTTGGTATTAAAAGAGCAGAGTCCCCCCCCCCCCATCCAAAGCCAAACTTAGTGTAACCTATTTTTCGGTATTGTTTCTCCTTACTTCCCGATTTAGAGAAATATTTGGATGAAAAATTAGATTTCCCTCAGGATATCCACTAGTTTCTCTCTTTCTTGATTTCCAAGTAGATAAACGGCACAGTTCTGCGTAGTTAAATCGTCCCTATTATTAGACTCATCTGTTCGGCTTCTTTAACACGGAGATGACTCCTCCTTGGATAAGGAAGTAATGAACACAATCTTATTTCCTGTGGACTATTTTCTAAGCATTCTCGTTCGTTCAGTGAAACGATTGTTGTATTATATGAAGTTTATGCCTTTTAGCAATGCGTTATGTTAACTTCCTTGAGAAAGGAAGGAAATGTGACTCAACAAATTCATCACTTACATTCACAAGCATCAATTCCTCCGATGGGTTTCGAATCCAGGACGTATTGGTAAGAGGAGAAATGCGTGTGGGAAAAAAAAAAGCCATAGTCCTACGTAAGTGACATTTCCATAGGAGACTGGCAGAAAACGTTTTTTCATCCTGCAATACATTCAAACCAACTGGTAGATATATTAATAATAATATATACAGACATTTCGTGGGTGGCGTCATAAAAAGGGAGGCATAAAAAAATAAGAGGTTTCACCTTGTGTGGAGTTACACATTAAACTACGTATTTCTTCACAACCTACACTTAATAATCGCCTTGAAGAGTGGCGTAGGTAGACAATACAATGACATATTATTTAATATGCAACATTCGTACATTAGTAACATAGAAAAATTCATTACAGATCATGTGTGGGTATAGCTTAGTCCAAAATATTCATTGCATGGTTCGCTAGTTCACAAATAGCTGACGTTGTCATTCTTTTGGTGCAGTGAAGTACAGCGTATTCGATTTGTCCTAATACAGCATTCCATTTCGTTTTCGCGGGGTGCACTGGTACTCAGGGTACCTTCATTCTTTATCAAGACCTGTAAACAGAACAATTTCCGGTTTATTAAGAAAACACTGGCAGCGGATATGATTATGTGTGTTTTTTTTTTAAACTTACCTGTAATTCTTAATTCTTACACATAAAGACCGCCTCTAGATTTTGTGTACTCCAAAACAGTGCTCTTGCTAAACGACCCATGCACTCTATAATTAAGTAAGCTTCTGGCTTGCAAAATTTCCTCATTCGTTTCCTGAATTGGTTTCAATAGGATCTTAAAAGCAACACCCGCCCAACTCCGAATTGTTAAAAAAAAATATAGTCATTATATATAAAATAAAACAATTTCAGTGGTACAAGTCACAGCAAGGCCATGAGCAGAAAAAATATAATTGCGAAATACTTAAGACTCTTTTAGAGAAAGGTAACCTAGTTGTGACTTAGTTACTGTTCAGTATATTCCAATCTTTATGGATTCCAGATTATGGAAGTTTTCAAGAATTTAAATCAGCAATTCTGTCTTCAAGAGAGTTACAGGTATGGTCCAGGCGCTTAATTATGTGTTGTTTGGGTTTAGAAATCGATGCACTTAAATCTGTATGTTTAAATGAAAGAGAAAGTGTCTTATGGTATAGTTTTACATTTCCCTAAATTCATTTTATTTTCTAGAAAACATACGAAACTCAAGTTTTGTTATTATTAGAGTAACAAAATCAAAACAATGGAACGTCATGCATCTCGTGTATGTTATATCTAGGGAGGTGCTACTTCTGGCAGGCAGATTTTTCCTGTTGGGCTAAAACAAGCATTTCAAACTCTCTGCTGCAAAAAATAATACAGATAGAAGTGGGTTGAACATTTTAAGTTAATTATCAATTTACCTATATTCTATGTGTAATGAAGGATATAGCATGATACTCAGAAAACAGTAGAATGATGGTTAATTCATCTAAACTAGAGGCTTTTTTTTTATGACAGTGCCATACACTAGACTTCGTTCAACTGTAATACATTAATATTATGGATGAATAAAAAAGTAAAGTGAAAGACGAAACTTGTTGACGTTCATTTTGACTTGTCGATGGTACTCTTTCAAAACACATTGGCAAAAGGAGTGAAGGAATATTTGATTCAGGATTTGAGTTGAACTGTGAAATAGTTTTGGATAATTGGCACGTATTTTAACATATTTAAAAGAAAGCTGGGAAATTATCGATGCTAATATTTTGTTAATAAAAACCAAAGGCAAGATTTGAATCCTGTGTGTAAAAACCAGCTTGAGCTTTTATATTTCCTTGAGTTTAAGGCTTTTTAATAATAAAAAAAAACAAACTTGAACAGTGACTACGGAAATATCTAAAAATTTCAAGCAGTACAAACTAAACGCTTGTGAGTGGAGTAAATTGGTGAGATATGGGTCGTAACCAACCTAATTTTTGTGGATATTGCGCAGCTTTTTTTTTTTTTTTTTTATTTTTTTTATTTATTTATTTTTTTTTTGGAGAGAGAAATTCGAAGTTAAAGTAATTAATCCCAAAATGTGAACTCACCCAAACTCGTCCATTTGCCGACTTCTCAGAAAAAAGAAACATTACGAATATGTATATATAATACAAAGTCGTTATACTTAAACCATTTCAAAGATTAACACAAAAGAGTTCATTTGAAAAACTCATTCAGTGCTGTTACTAGCGAAAAATATGTAGATAGGATTCCTCGAAATTCTGATGCACTAATATGTAGTTTAAGTGTGTTGCAGATGAAATCTTAAGGAAACTAAAATCGGTTTGATTATTATTTAAAAATGCGCCTTATTTATTTTGAAATAGCAAGCAACAGTAACAAAGCATGAATAAATATTAGTTCTGCTTATTACGAATAAGAAATGAACACTTTGGTACTTAAAAAATCATAGTGTAAAACAACCCTAATTCTAATTCTCTTGCTATATTATTTTTATATTTAGTTAGTGTTTGCGAATTAAAGTGGACTAACAATCTTTTAATAGAATGTTTTTAAATCCGTTGAAACAGAGTATTAGTTAATTGAGACTGTTTGTATAAAAAGAATGTAATACATAGATAGCCGTCATTTCAAATATGAAATGACGGCTGAAATGACGTCATTTCAAATATGAAATGTGAATTCGTTTTTGTGCTATAGTGTCGACAGTAAAAGTGTTACGTTTATGCTGAAATATATTCTTGGTAACAGACTAATTAAATATTGGTTCCACTACAGGGAGGGAACCATGCAACAGTAAAGCACGCATTCTTGCTTATTAGTACGTCGACCCTGATGTTTGTTTAATGTTTGCATAGCTTTATTTATGTGTCCCTATTCAGAAATTTCCTGACAGCATCTCTAAAACACTATTTATGCTAATACTGATTTTCATACATTTCGAAATCTATTTTTTCTCTACCTCAGGAATCACAATTACTAGGCACCATAACACCTATGTTTATTATGTATGTAGAATATGAGTTTAAAAACATGAGATTCCGCTTAAAGATTGATTTAAGTTTCAGAACTCTGTAAAATTAGGCTCTTATTTCAAATCTGTATGTAGATTGACTAACGTTTATTTCTGTAGAGTTGTGACTGACTGCGAAATCCTCGAATGCGAGGGGAAATGAAAACTTCGGAGGATTCAACGTAGACTGAGGGATGTCTAAAATCATATTTCCGAACTATTTTATAAGGAAAATTTTAAAACTTCAAAATCAACCAGTTAGAGCAAGTGGCGACATCTTGTGGTAGAATAATACTTGAATACTTGAAAGTTATCTTCAAATAAATGGATTTTGTATCAAAATTCATTTTCAAAATTAGGACTATATATATTTATTTAATAAGTATATATATATATATATATATATATATATATATATATATATATATATATATATATATATATATATATATATATATATATATATATATAAAGGGGCGGTTCGTGCATAGGCATTGCGGAACTACAGCACCCCCAATTTTTCTCGATATATAAATATATTTATTAATTTATTTATATTTGCTTGTAATGTTTAATTTTATCACCAACAATCCTGTACAATTCTCTTATTTTGTATAAAAAATAATAAAAATCCATCTTGTAGCACTTTGGAGGGTGAAGGACGCTAGCAGCACTGTGTTTACCAAAGCGTCATATTGCTACGCGCGCAAGCATATGCAAGTCATAGTGAGATGCGAGCTATTAGCGTAATGCGGCACTGTCCGTCGCGCAGTTCCACTGTTGTTTATATGCAGTTTGCGCCAGTAGTAGAGTGTTCGTAGGGCTTATCGTGTTTAATCCGTCTCTTTAGATATTTGGACATTACAATTAAATGATTTAATTGTAATGGCGAAAAATTGTAAATTCCTTTAATTACAATTAAAGGAATGGATTTTATTTTTAAGTAATTTTGAATTATACTAAACTGTATAATTTTATCGATAATAATCAATGTTTTTTCATGAAACAAAACAAGAAGAATATATTTTATTTTAAAGTAATTTTGAATTATACCAAACTGTATAATTTTATTGATAATAAACAATATTTTTTCATGTTTAATTTTTACCATAATTTTGATATTTTATCCAAACACGTATACACTGTACTTACAGTGTGTATGTATATTTCGAAAGTTGCAGCATCTCCACGATTTCAAGTCACGAATCTCCAAGGTGTATATATATATATATATATATGTAGTGAATGAAATGATTATTTTTAGGATGTTAAGTTTTTTTTTTTTTTTTTTTTTTTTAAAGCAACAATAGCTTTCAAACGTTGGCTGCTACAAAATGTTAGCATATTTACGAGTACATAATAAAATTCTTTCAGGATAACATTCATCTGCTTTGGTCCATTTATTTTTCTGAATTATTTATTCCTCAAATGTTTCTCGTTTTATAAGGACATTTGAGATGGCGTGTTTCTTTCATCTGAACATATTTTGTACCAATACATAATATCTATTAGGTCTGTTTGGTGCCCGTATACTGCAGCGCCACCATGGTTGGCATGTTCGACATTTTATAACGAAATTCTGTCAATTCTTTCACATTGGAGTTTAAATCATATGCATTTTAGCAGCGAATTAAGCAAAATGTACGAAATGCTATGCTTCCCAAATATGCAAAACTTTACGAAGACACTTAATATGCTGTGATAAAGAATGTGATCATTGTGTGAGAATGCACTATTTCACCGATGACCAAACTAATTCATCACAACCCCCACAGGTTATAAATAGGAAAGTTGTGAGCGGTAGCATTAGTAGGTCACGATCTTTGTATTATGTTTGTCAGTTGCGTTTTCGTTCCATACTTTGCCAAGCCTTAGAGACGAGATCTGTGTCTGTGTGGGTAAGAGATTAGAATTAAACACGAATCCTACCCCCCCCCTTTCCTTCCTTCTCGGAATAGTTCTTTATATTTGTCTGACATTCCAAAAAGATGCATCGCTTCTACTAATTTTGAAAGATAACAGAAAACCGGAGTAAAATGTAACAAAAGAATTTGGGTTCGATTTATTTTTGCAGCAACAGATAGTTCTTTGCCGAAAATACACTTTAAAAAATAAAGAACCAACTCGCAATTTTAGTCAGTGAAAACCATAAGGATTTAGTTTATTATTGTTTGTTTTTTGTTATTATTATTTTTTTTTTCCAATGAATTTCCCATTATGAATTTGTTCTTGGCACAGGTTCTGTGTAGCTCGATTGCCTCGATAACACTAGGCTGCTAAAAGAAAGAACAATCATTATAGCTTCGAAGGTAGTTGCCGACTAGAACTTTTTTCTAGTCCTGTTCACTAGTTCATCAATCTTTGGCACAAGCAAGTAGGATTTTTTTCCCTTCCGCAAATTCAAGTTTTTAATCCTGCGACTCAAAAACTCGACCAAAGAACTGGCACTATTTCAGACATGGTGTTTAGAGTTTAAGGACATGATATGGGGCTGTGGTCTGCTGTACTCTCTTCCCTGAAAGCCTTTGATTCAAGAGTAGTTTTGATCTTGGTTCTCAGTGGACTGAAAGGTAGAAAAATCCACGATTGTTAAAAAGTTAGTGCTAAAAGAGTTCCATCTATTTCTTTTAGGGACTAAAAGGTGTTCCAGGAGTTATTTTTGAATTTGTTCTACCATAGCTGGTGACCAATCTAATATCTTCTCGAGTTTCTTACTATCTGAATGTCTATTCAATGGAACGTTTTTTTTTTTCTTTTATTGGAAGATGCAAGAATTTTCAATTCATAAGAGAGTTCGTTGCATAAATGAAGAATTATAGGCTAGTTAGCATCGCAGATAAGGTAATGGAAAAATTAGGAATATTATCTGATATATCGTTGATAAGTCACGTGATGAGCAGCCACAACAAAGTTTGTTAAGCGAAATCAATTATGACGTGCCTACTTATCTTTTATGAAAATATCACTCAAGAAATAATTATGGATATGATATGATTTATTTAGATTTCAACAAAGCCTTTGATAGCGGATTATACATATTAATCTGCTGATTAAATTCCACCAAGTGAATGCAGCGGTAAGATGAGTGGGAACTTTTCTGCGATGGCTTCTCATGAGCCAAATGGTTAGGAACAGCACATCTCTCAGAGTTTAGGCTTAAGACCCTTGTTTAATATATTCGTTGATGATTTAAACTCAAATATTAACAATAAAATTTAGCTCTTACGTACAACTGGGGACAAACAATAAATTGGTCACGTGACCTTGTTCTTTACAAGGTGATCTTAAACAGACTGAAGCAGTAAAACTGGGAAGCACTGATCAATCTATTGTAGAAAAACAAGTATATTGTAATTTGGTAAGAAGGTAGAATAAAGTGAATGCATAATAAAAAGATGCTAAAAATTATTATTTTTTATCATTAAATTAAATTATTTCCTCCCAGAAACTTTATTTTATTTTATTTTATTTTGTAAAGAAAATCAACCATTACAGAAAATAATGCGAACGTTATGGTTTAGAGTCACCAGATAGCGCTACTTCTCTCTCTCTCTCTCTCTCTCTCTCTCTCTCTCTTTCTCTCTCCCTGAAAAGCTTTGATTCATTGATAGCTTGGGTTCACTCTGTCAGTGAAAGCTTAAAGGATAAAAACTGGCTGCCCACCTGTCTTCAGAACGTTGGTTAGACCTAAATTAGTTCTACTTGCTTTTTCTCAGAATAAAAGGCGTTAAAGAATTTATTTTTATTTATAGGAAAGGAATGGAGTGACAGCTTATGTTGCTTGTGTTTAGAATATTACTCCCGTTGATTTTTTTTTCAACGGTTATCTCCATTCCTTCATCACACAAAAATCCACAATGAACACATTTGATAATAACGTACAATGTTAATCGATTTTATAGCATCAGAAATAATTAATAACGTCATTTGTGGATTTCATGCCGCTGTTATTGCACATGAATATAGTGTCTTCTGGTGAAAGGCAAATAACATTAGCTAGAATTTTTTCACTCGTTACTGAATCAGATCGTTTGCCATTGAAAGCATCAAATATAAAATACACGAACCCCTTTTATTCTATCTTTTGGAAATCAGTTGTCCTCACTCGTTGACAGTTGTGAATTTAGATCTTCCATTGATTTTGAAAGCATTGAGATAAAAATACAGCCACCATTTGCTGTCATGTCGTATTCCTAAACTGTTTTTTTGGTTTTTTTTTACCGGAAAAAAAGGTCTTAAAAATTTCTATGCTAATCGAGTATAATCGAACCTATAACGGTCTTTCTTCTGGCATGGAACTAGAAAAGTTGGTGCAAAGGCTATTCGCACTTATTCTTAACATCACCATATTCCCTTTAAAAAAAAAATTCTTTAACCATAAACAACTGTTACTATTATAATAACAACAGTTATTATACTTTAACAAAATGCTATTTTTTTCTTAAAGCGTGGGCTTTAAGGAAACAAGCTTTTCACCTGAAAGCTAACAAAATGTTTTGCTATGAAGATGATTTTTTCATTAAAGCGTAAAACAGTTTCAATTAAACATTGATTCATACTGTCAATTCAAAGATTTATTGCAACGAATTCTTATGATTTACATGCAGTCGTGTATTCTAACATGCATCGTTTCTTCTTTTTTTCCAATTTTGAATATTGCCATTTTGTAACTGTGATTATTTTAAAAATAAAAACGACTACATTAATAGGAAAAGTTTTTATTTCATGAAATACAAATTTTCTATTTTTATCCCCCCCTCCTTTTTTTAAATTTTAATTTAAAAAAGCCAGCAAAAAATAAAATTTTAATTTTGGAAGTTGAATCCTAGAGATGCTTCTATTCGCACATGCTTATTGGGCAATAATTTGATGTTCAAGAATTTACCTGCTTCTTAAGAATAAGTTGGATATGGACTAATTTCTAAATGGCAGGATAAATTCAGGGGCATAAGAAAGCATAAAAAGATAATACAAAAAAAAAAAAAAAAAGAATCAACTCCGAAGCATAGACCTTCAGAAGAATGTGGAAAATACCGTCAAGAACGAGAGGCTTTTTTTGATATATAAATTTTACGTCGTAGGCATTTTGTACATATAGTTAGATAATATAAGCCGAAGATTTTTTTCTCTGTTGCTAAAACAATACAACAGAACAATATGAGTGGAAAATACATGTAAACAGTGTTCGGCAAAAAAGTTACGGAAACAACTTTTGGCATGTGACCAGAAAGGATGGCTGCCATTTGGACACAGGTTTGTTTCTTTTGGCCCTTTGGTAATCAGTTTTAGATTAATAATTTTACATTCAACTAACTATTTCTAGGTTTAGTATAAAGACCAAAGAAAGACATTTCGCTGGAGAGTAGTTCAAACATACTGCTTTTTCTTTTAAATAGTCTGGGCTAAGATATGTGAAAGTAGAATGGAAAATAAATACTTCACATAAGAAATGTTTGCGATGCGCTCAGTGCAAATATTTGGAAATAAATAACGTAACAAGGAAATAAAGCACAGAAATCACAACATCAGTACAAAATACACTGTTAGAGGTTTTTTTCTTATTGCACTAGATTGGGATCTGAATTTTCTGAGGGACAAACGGCATACACGGTATATTTAGGATCATTAGTGATAAAGGATTATCTAACGTTTTGTTAAGAATGTAAACGATTTATGTAATATCGTTGAGGATAACAGATGCTCAGCATCTTCTTTATCGAATAAATTTCTCTTTCACTCTTCTTCCAGTAGACGTTGGATTCGAATCCCACTGTGCAATATTTATGAATGCTTTTAGGTGCTGAATGAATTTCATAGCTCGGACTGGGATCACCACCTTTCTTATTGCAGACGTGAAATAGCATGAAAAACAGTGCTTCAAAAAAAAATGGATGCATCTGTATTCGTTGGTCTAATCCTAGAAAAGTTCTTTCAGTTTAATGGTTTGATGCTTAGTAACGGCTAGTAACAAGCCAACAAACTTTATGGTGTATGTAGAGGATTTCATTGCTCCAGACAGACTCAAGTTCAGCATCAACCACATTTCAGTGATGAATTCATTGCTTTATGGGATTTTCTCCAGTCTTCTGGCGTCCATGGTTGATGTTCTTTTGACGACTATTGCTGTAGCAATTTGTTTTTTTATTGAAGAGGCTTCGTATCATTATAGGAACAGTTTCCAAAAGCATCGTGCATCAGTCTCCCTGACAGTCTCTTTTCATGCCGCATAGTCATTTGACGCCTATTATTGCACGGCTATTGGACTTAATGAGCTGTCACACTTTGTCTACCTCTGGCATTGAACAACTCTCCCCAGTCTCATGCCCAACGTTGAGTTCATGTTTTCTATTCATCATACATTTGGTATGCTTCAGACGACGTTGCATATTCCATCTGGTTCCGACTTTCAGCACGCATTCAAAAACGCCCGGATGACGACTATTTCACACACACACACACACACACACACACACACACACACACACACACACACACACACACACACACACACACACACACACACACACACACACACACACACACACACATGCACCGAATGATAATCTGGTTTCTTATAGTTTGGTTGTACTCGATGTTCATGCGGTCTATTGCTGCTAATATCGGTTTTTCGGTTTTAATAAAACATCTTCAGTTCTGAAATGAAATTTTCGATTTATTAATGATTCAAATGAAACGATATGCTTCTGTAGTTCTGTTTATATTTCAGCGCCCCCCCCCCCCCACAGAAACTTTTGTTTTTCTTCTCCCGAGACACACGAAGTGATCAGGGAATGCACGCTTTGACATACGTACCAGACTGTGTAGGTAGAATTAATCTATACCCTACTATAACATTAATTTGTTATAGAAATCGAACTGACCATTGAGCCCTAACATGTTAAGGAATAGATAATATGAGACTGTATGTATGTGTGTGTGTGTGTAACATCCGCAAAACAGAAGTACGTACGATATTGTTCAGACTGCAGATCGCTTTAACTGGAAATGTTCCAGGATTCATTCTATGTTGCAAATGAGGAGTACATTCCGGAATAGTTTTACGCTGAATGAACTGTCTACGTATTTTATTCCAATATATTAACTTTACCATAGTTCTTTTGACATAGTTCTCATAATTTTAAGATGTAACTTTCATTTTTCTCGATAAAAATAAATAAATGAACCTTTTCATCTATCTCTGATGAACGCAATATAAATTCGGTATTTTTTTTATGTTATTCATGTTTGATAACCGTCGAAAGGTGGCAGCACAAGATTGAATCATTTCTGAGTTTTCAGATATAATAGATATCATGGTTTGTTTACGTTGTACAATTAATAGAACGAAACGTATACATTTAATGAATAACAGCTCAGAATAATGGATGATTATTTTTAGTGATTTTTGCACTTACCAATAAAAGGTGATAAATAACAAAGCTTTCGTATTTTATACTCTTTTGGAAAGTAACAGCACAAGAAGGAATTATTTTTCAGGGATTGTAGATGACAACATTATCTGCCATTTATTATTTGATCGGATTACATGGAAGGCCATAATTTTGTTTCAGATGGCGTACTGAAACTTAAAGTATCCTGAGTGGATGCAACGAGTAAGTAAGGCCATGATCTTCTTAGATAATTTATCTTTGAGTAGTACAAGAACTTTGTCCGTAGGAACATTGGTAAATAAAGAGACTATATGAAAACTAGCCATGATTTCATCTTCCTTAATAATAATATTTGTATACACGAAACAAAAATTATTGTGAGGCAACTCGCAATAATATCAGGGATTTCTAGAAAACTTGAAGAGGATAGGCCTGAATATCAACAGATTACTGTTTCTCAAGCGCTGTAAATTCCTAATAAGTTTCAGTTTAACTAAACTTATTTTAAACAGTTGGACTAAACTGGTCTTTCTATGCAAAACGTTATTAGCAAATGTTATTCTAAGGATTTGTGGTTAAATGATATTGTAGTAACTTATTCTGTTACAGATCATTTAATGAAAATAAAAAATAATTAAAAAAAAAATGTTTTTCACTTACCATTTTTTCCACACCAGTTTCTTATTCCCACACAGCTTTGTAGCTTTTGGGGAGATAAAAAGACGAATTTGGTACTCGTTCTTTGACCTCTCCTGTGGGCAGGTATGTCACCTTTCGTATAAGCTAAAAAGTTCCGCTTTCAGACAGTATTCAGTGTCTAGTCGATTTTCATACCAAGTCTGAACTCTGTACGAGTTTCTTTGTTCATAAATTCTGGCTGGAAATAAGATTTTTCAGGGATGACTCCACGATAATCCAGAGAATCGGATGAGTGAAACTTATGAGGAAAGAAAACCCATACGAACGTCTGGGAGATCGAACATGGCTGGTAGTTTCCTAAGAGCGACACTAATGTAGGAAAAACTATCAAGAAATATGATGTTTAAAGGGTCATAATAGATCGCAAGTATCTTTGATTCTTCAAACACTACACGGGGTTGGAAATTTTTTGAAAAAAGATATTCCAAAATAAAATACCCGTCAAAACCACAAAAACTGTGTGCAATCACGCGAACATTTTCGTATTTTGGATTGAGAATCTGAAGGATCCTACCATCTTCTCCCCTTTTCATGATATTCTTGACAGAAAACAACTCGTCTAGGAACTGACCCACACAGTTTTCACCCCAGAACTCGCGTTCGTGACTACTGAAATCAACTATACACAAGCCTGGTACATGACGATGATTTTTAGCAATAGTTTCTGTGTCAAAAAATCATAGAAACCTGCTTATTTGAGACCTCCGATTTTTGCACAAAACATATCTTTTTTGGGTGAACTAACTTGCAGTGGCCGCAGAAATATTCAGGTGGACAGACGTGGATTTTATCTGTAGAGAAAGTAGCCAAACACTGTCTGCAATAATGGTTTTGTGAACAAATATTATTTTGTATGCGCAAATTCAGACATTCGTTGCTGTAGAAAAATCTATTGCATGACTCACACAAAAGAAGGTTCTGCACACTATGAATGGCGTTTATGTGACAGCGAATGCATACATTTTTACATCTATGCATTTGCAATTTGATAGATTTTTGAATGTTTTCAAGCAACTGGGGCAATAATAATTATTCCCAAACAGAACTGGCACACTATGCATGAAATCATAATGATCTTCGCGAAATAAAAGACAGATCTGTTTATTTGCATTTGGTCTCCAAAATACCACAGAAAAATCAGCATTTGCCGAAAAAATTACGATTTGGTATTCCAGAGTTAAATGTTTTTGAAAGAGACCTACTTCTGGAATACCGCAAGAAGTGAGCGGAACCCCTGCAATTTTGTGGAGAGTTAAAGCCCTCTTTGTTTGTAACTTTTTATGATCTAAACGCACTTGTTGTTGTTGCAAGATCATCAGTGTGTGAAGAAACACCAGAACAAGTGCTCAGGCCATGCAAAGATTGTCTTTGTTGTTAATTTCCACAACAGCTCTTTTGTTTTTCATAAATTCATCCAGGCTAAGCAGCATTCTTCTTTTTACATTGGTTCTTCCACCACCATTGTTACAGATGTTAATCAGTACGACATCGATAACAAGATCATTTGCCAAAAGAAACTCACATTTCAATTGGGTGACAGCATAAAATGCATCAACTATCCTTTGAATAGTTAGTTCAGAAAGCATCATGAATGGTAAGTTAATATCGCTTCCTAAACTGGATGCACTAATGCCTAACCGAATGTGAGAAAAAGTTCCTGAACTCGATAAACACTGAATGATCTCATTAAGCATATCTCGAAACATTTCAAAAAACACTCTGGTGGGAGAAGTTCAAGATCACGAAATCGAATTTGATACTCCAATTGACGAGTTTGATATTTGATAGAATTACGTGATCGGCCCACCGAAACAGTATAAAAATCCCTGTAGAGTGAGGGTTCAGTAGTGGTAGAAGAGCTATTGGTTTCACATTCAGAATGTAAAAATTGTGGTGGGTCACGAGAGCTTCCAGCCACACCAGCAAGAGAAACACCTGGATTAATGCCATGACCTGTGTGTTCATATTCACTTACAGATGAATCTGTTAAATCAACTTCGACAACAATTGGTGCATGATTATTGCACAATGCCTCCACTAACGAACCGAATGACTGATGATCGCTGTAAAAAAAAATTAAAAAATTACTTTTATAGATTCAGAAATCTCTTTTATAAATAAATGTTAATCATCATAAAGTGATTTTGCAATTGTGACACTACACAATCCTTTCACTAACATAAGTTTACTAAACATCATGCCTCAAAATCTTTCCAAAAAACCCTACAAACAAAAAAACAAATAATAATAATAATAATAATAATAATAATAATAATAATAATAATGACTTATGGACATTTCACTTAACACATTTCACTTAACCACTTTGAAGTATTTTCATGAACATGTTTTTAATTCCATTGCAAAACCACCTTATAAACTTATATTAAAAACTTAGACATTAAAAAAATTACTTTCTAGATTTCAGATAAATGTTACTCATCAGAGTGTTTTTTCAATTTCGACACTATGCGATGGTTTCACTAACACAATTTACTAAACATCAGCCCTCAAAATCAGACATTAAAAATTACTTTCTAGATTTCAGATAAATGTTACTCATCATAATGTGTTTTTGCAATTTCGACAATATGCGATGCTTCCACTAACACAATTTTACTAAATAACCACACTCAATATCTTTTCCCAATCAATAACAATATATATATATATATATATAATGACTTATGGGATTTCACTTAACACAAAACAGATTGAAAATCATGAACATGATTTTTAATTTTCCATTGCAAAAACCACCTTATAACGTTATAAACAAAATTCGCTAATGTAGTCACTAAAAATGCAACTAATGTTAAAATTTTCAAATGACATTGCCATAAAAATGACATAAAATTAACTTACATTTTCTCCAGAAAAACTCATTTTGGAACTACGAACTTCTGAATGCATACAGATATTCCAAACACTAGAAAGACAAAGGGAATCATCGAGCCCATTAGTCTATTTATAAAAAATCAGAACCAATGGAAAACCAATAACGACAACATGCAACATCGAATAACTTAGTTCTCATCGATCATACAAGGTCAAATTGCAAACCTTTGCTACCTAACAGTAGTGTAATCAATTCCTGTATCAACTCGAAAACAATTAGGCACAACAGAAATCACGAGTAATGTACAACCCTGGGAAAAAATTTTACCTTTGAAAAAACTGCGATACGTCTATGAAAGGAAGTGATTCGAATAACTTAGTTCTCACCATTACATGAAGTCAAATTGCAAACCTTTGCTACCCAACACTAGTGTAAACATCTAGTCACATCAGAATTCACGAGTTACTCACAACCCTGGGAAAATTTTACCTTTGAAGAAACTGCAATACATCTATGAAATAATCACTATGAAAGTGATTATTTATTACAAATGTCTAACTAATGTTTCCAAACTATGAACGATATCTACAAACAAGTCTAATGAAAATTAACAGTGTGGGAGAATAATTCACACACAGCTTATTTATTTATTTTACTCAGTTATTCTGGTTATAACATGTAGTTAACTGAATTTTAAAAGTAAAATAGAAATAATCAATCATTTGAAAAAAAGAACCATATCAAAAAAAAATCTGCATTGAGAGATGGGAAATTACTGATCGCTGGCGGATATATTAGTCAGGAAAAGACAGTTTGAGTTTATACTCAACACCTTAGGAATAGAAACATAGTATGACCCAATGCGAAGGAATTAACGGTGTACCAAATGGACAGAAAATCTAAGGGAACAGAAGTCAAATAGCTTTTCAGGTTATTACAGAAATTTCGTTCTTTCAAGCTTGGGTTTTTGTGTGTTGTGCTGTGGATAAAAATTCAACTATTTTGGAATATCTATTTGCATTAAGAAGAGTCATTCTGGAAAGACTGTAAGTAAATTTAAATTATCATTAGAATTTCTAGACTACACACAAAAAAAGTTATTGTAAACCTTTAAGTCTCGTTTATTTTTAATTTATTTTTTTAAAATGCTGTTCGGTTTTTCACTTCAAGGTAAACTAAAAAAAACACCAATACTCAAACATTTGTAAACAAGATAACCTAAATTCGAAAAAGAGGTTGTCATATGCCAATAATCTTTTAGTGATGTCACCTCCAACTGATAGTGATAACTTTGGAGCAAAAAAAAATGTATGTTTGAGGGACACCAGCATATAATTAAATTATTCAGAAAAGCCTAATCACAGCCACCATCATGACTCTACTCTAAGAATTCCCACCCTTTAACAGCAAAGAAATATCCCAAAATGTACTGGAAAATTAGTACAGCCATCTATAGACAACCAAAGACAAAACATGACAACAATGACGGATGTGTGTCACCCTGGGAAAATTCTGAGATATCTTATCTCACAAACATCACCCACAGTTCCATAGGCAAACCAAAACACCATGTGATATCACAGAGAGACATATGTTCCCCAGAAATTTCCAAACACATAATGTCAGGATTCTTATCTCTAAATAAACCCACAATACAATACGCAAACCGAACACACCACATGATGTCTCTGACAGAAGGGGGCCCCCAGCAAAATTCCAAACATTCCAAACTCTATAATAACACACATCCATGTCATGATTCCTTATCTTATCTTGATCTTGATCTGGTTAAAAGTGTCCCACCAATCACGACAAGATTCCTTATCTACTAATATATCTTCCTTTTCATTCACAACAATAACGTCACGTATTTACAACTAACAAATGACATCACTTATCTTCATCTGATAACAACAAACATTCACGTCATGATTCCTTATCTTATCTTGATCTTGATCTGGTTAAAAGTGTCCCACCAATCACGACACGATTCCTTATCTCTACCATCACTCATAATTCCATACGCAAACCAAAACACAAGAACTGAAGCCATTGACATATACCCACAGGGAAATTCCAATCCTTCCAAACCCATGACGTCATACACACAATAACATCATCAGATGAACAACCAATCACGTCACGATTCCTTATCTTATCTTGATCTTGATCTGGTTATTAGTGGCTACCCTACTACTTGGGTAATCCATTGTCACCTGTACTTGTGAACATCTATTTAGAAGATCTGGAAGTTAAAGCCATCTCTTCTTATTCTTTAAAACCAAGAATTTACAAAAGATATATTGATGACATTTTCCTGATTTGGAGCCATGGTCGTGAATCTCTCCTGAACTTCCTAGAACATCTAAATAATCAACATCCGAACATAAAATATACGGCTGAGTTTGAAGCTAATGGTTCTCTTCCTTTTTTGGACATCAAACTGACCCGTTCCTCAGAGAAATTAAAACTCTCGATTTACAGAAAAGCTACCCACACTAACAGATATCTCCACGGTTAATCCCATCATTATCCTCCTCAAAAGTTTGGAATCATTTCTACACTAGGATATCGTGCTCGCTCTCTTCTTGATGGTGAGATAAAACTTAATAAAGAACTCAACTTTCTCAGGTCTACTTTTCAACTAAATGGTTATTCACAAAAAACAATTCACAAATTCCTATTAAATCCACCCGCTCGTAATAATGAAGAAACCGATAGGTGAAAGGTAATATTTTTATACCATACATAAGCTCTGTCTCACCAAATTGTCCAAGGTTCTTAGGAAATGCAACATAAGAACTTTATTTACTCCTCTTCCAAAAATCCGCTCCTTAGTGAGCTGTCCGAAACCTAGACATCACAACTTTAAATATCCCGGTGTTTACCAGATTTGGTGAAACTGCGATATACCATACTTTGGCCCAACAGAGAAATCGATCGAGTTACGCATTGAAGAACATAAGAGAGACGTCAGTTACAGGAGAATGCGGGCCAGTCCTTTGTATAGTCATGTTCTGTTCTCGGCTGATTCTAATGAAGAAAACCTTAGCCATACAGTACTATGGGACAAGTCTAATAACATTTGCCATTGCCACGATGAATTAGAAAGAAAGATAATAGAATGAAAAGAAATCCTTCTCAACCCCTTACATCTCAACAACAACCTGAGTTACAACCTTTCAGACTGTCATTGTGCTACGATCAAATACTGGCGTTCGCGAGATGCTATACGCATGCATACGCCCAACAATGAAGCCAACGAGAGAACAGTTTTGAATGCGCAGACTTCAAGGTTTCAACGTTGAATACATATACATTAACTTTCCGTGATGTTTACAATATATATATTGTTGGTATATATATATACCAACAATCAGCCATATAACGTGTCGATATGTTTGGAAAATTCTCCGCTACATTATCCTGTAGTACGCAAAGTTTATAGAAATATTTAGATAATAATAGCAGTAAGACAATACCGTTTACTTTGGCTCAGACTTAAATATTCTAGAACGTCCGATGGTATTCTGTCAATTATCTGCGTTTGCACAACAAATCATCGCTTTGAAGAAAGCTATGATTCAAATTATCAGATGTCTCTTATTTTCACCGTAGAGTCTTGTTGAAAAGTTCATGATGACTTGAACCAAAAGCGAGTGTTTTGCTGACAGTTAATAGTAAACAAATATTTCTGAATATGGAACAGGTTATAACCTTAAACAGACTGAAGCAGTTCGTTTCCTACAGCCGCAGTGTACTGTATTGCGATGCTGTGACTCACTGTTCGCCGAGTATTGTGGAGTTTGTATTGTGATAATGTTCCGCAACAAAATGACTTGGCACAATTTGACCCATGGCCTACAGTCATAAGGGTGTGCTCGACTTAATTATATGATTACAGAAACAACATTCGCAGACGTCAATCAAAACCGAAATCGTGCTTAGCATAGTAATAAAGTAAAACTCGAATTTTGTTTTAAAATACTGAAAACATGCGCGACATCTTGGAATCATAGAGGAACACCCTACTCAATCAATGTGAGAGGGATACGATCAAAGTTCTTTTGCATTTTATTTGAACTATATGAAGCACAAATTATGTTATGCATACTATCAACGAAATGTGCAAGTATGCTATAGAACTATAAAAAAAAATGTATGAAATGTGTTTTTAAATAACGCTGCTATTATAATATAAAGAAATGCGTGCAAAACTTAAAGCGTGTATTTAATATTAAAAATGAAAACACGAGAATTTTTCTCTGTGAACGAATCTATCAAAATACATTTCTAATGTTTAAAGATGTGCTGACTGCATTTTAAGTCTCCTGGTTGAGTCGGTATCAATGATGCCTTTTGGCTGGATGGACATGGCGTTGAATTCGTGTAGAATTCAACGCCATGTCCGTCCAGCCTTTTCAGTTGAAAAGTCGTTGGACTTATCAACTGAAGGTGAAATATCCGATCTAAAAACGGAGCAGGGCTTTATCTTCTTAGAAACTCGAGTTTTTCATCTCATAATAATAAGAAAACCTGTCAGAAGAGAACACTCAGTGTAAAGAAATAATATACTGGTCTCATAGCTTTGGTTGCTTCACCGCAATATTTCATAAACTTCTTACATATTTGCCGCAGCGTGCAGCTAAATGCGAGCATCGATGCTCGCATTTAGCTGCACGCTGCGGCAAATATGACAGAAACGAATAGCTAGAACGAAATAAAGGAAGACAATTTTAGAGCAATATAAAATATTCATTTGTGATATATTAATTTGAGATGGGTAAGCAAATATGAATAAATAAATATAATGAAGTAAGCGATGAATAAGTTACATTGGAAAGCAAAATATTTGGAAAAAGTAGCGTGGATCTTATTGCTTCAGCTAACTACGGATCTTGTAGTTGCCATGGAAACATTACATTACATCCTTGTTAACAAACGAAATTGTATATATTACCTCCATTTTCCCCTCGAAAGTGTTAGGCTCAATGGCCTGTCACAGCTAATCAACTTGGCTTTACATAAACCCAATTAATGGCCGGAGAGGACAGTTAATCCCGTCTCATTAGTCTGATATGTCTGTAAATTGAGTATTCTTCGGATTCCTTCTATCAGAAGAATTGGATAAAATAAGAATCACGTTGGCATCTAATGGATATAACGAAATCCTTCAAGAAAATAATAAACGATTATCATACTTACAGCTGGACTACAACCTTGTCTGAAGAAGATTTCCATACTCTACATTAAAGGGACTTCCGAACAAATAGGACCGATTCTTTCTCAAATATAATACTTTCAAACTAACATGGAAATTATCTTCTTACGTATTATCTACCAAGGATAAATTGCCATCTCTATCATTTCCTGGTGTTTATGAAGAGTCTATCTATCTTGTGGAATAAAACTGTCTTTCCATCCAAAGAATATTTCGTTACCGACCGATTTACGGAGGCGGCCTCTACACTCTTGAAAATTAATTTAAGGCAACACCGTTTTCTGAGAAACTACGTAAAGAATATGAGTAAACAGCCTATTTTGAAGTAAGACTAATTTATGATTTAATTTTTTTCATTACATCCACTTGAAGGAAAATCATTTCTTTGTTAACCGGCTGATAGCAGTAGAAACCGAAAGGAAGTAGGATTAGGCAAAGGAATTACAGAAGTTTCATGTCGAAATATGAGTCTTACCGAGACATGGAGGTCAGTGGAATTAAAGCAAGTACAGGGTGGCCATAAATTAACTTTCCCTCTAATAAAACCAATAAACGGAATGAGACCAAATTTTATATTGAGACTTTTGAAGGCATGGGGAGATGATTTCCGCGAAAAAAAAATTTAGTACCAAAAGTCGCCGACAGGGGAAATTTTGGTGCTGGCGGAGCCGAAAGCATTCAAATATTTGCAGTAAACGCAGGTAAAAAGGTTTATGCAAATTTTACTGTGCGTACGTGACAGCAGCGCCACCAATTCCACTTAAAAAGGGATTGGGAGCGTTCAGGCAGTTATTCGAATGACTGACGAATTGTGCTCAATATGCGTCCTACTTTGCCTCGGCATGCTTTACTTGTTAAATTGTTTTATCTTAAACAGTGCAATATCGTAGCGGCCCTTCGGGAATTTAGAAGGCTTCATAACCTGCGTACAGGTCCTATGTCAGCTGTAGCACTGAGAGCTATGATTAAGAAGTTTGAAGAAACTGGATCATTAGGAGTTAGACCTGGCAGAAGACGGAAAGCAATTTGTTGTACACAAGAAAGGTCAGCACATTGAAAATCGTGTATGTGGTCCAGGGGACCCTGATTCTGATAAATAAAACATTATTTCCTGTGAGTTCAATCACTACATTAATTTCTGTGTCTCTTGCAAGATGTTGTTTTAGTTTAATTATTATTCTTATTATCATTGTAACTCGCCACATATCCAGCTGGAATGAGTGACGCGGCTGTCACTTACACCATCGATATGTCATTATTCCATTTTATCTGCCTTTAATGCAATTATCCGCTTGTTTTCGGCTCGCCAGCGCCAAAATTCCCCCTATCGGCGACTTTTGGTACTAAATCTTTTTTTCGCGGAAATCATCTCCCCATGCCTTCAAAAGTCTCAATATAAAATTTGGTCTCATTCCGTTTATTGGTTTTAGTTACAGATGCCTCTAAAGAGGGAAAGTTATTTTATGGCCACCCTGTATATAACAGGCAAGATTCTGCTAAATAATAATTATTTTATGGTATTCTAGAAATGGTGATAAAACGTTTTGAATGCCAAGCAGTTTCAACATGATGTGTGGAAATTTCAAAATGGGAAATTGGACAATTAGAACTATTTCTACCTTAGGTGGAAATAGAAGGTACTATTAAAGAAGACGTAAAGGAATTTGTCTGGTCATTAGGCATTGTTGGAACTCTAAACAGCAGAGTAGGGAGAGAAATCTTTAGGGAAAATATGAAGAACAGGACAAAGTTAATAATTGTAAGTGCTCCTTGGATTTCTGTTCAGACAATGGACCATCATCACTGATACCATGTTCACATAAAGATGTGAATAAATTCACATGGACAGTAAACATAAGAAATAAAAAAAAGGCTTATTACTATGTAGTAGTTGAAATTGGTATCTTCGAACTGGTTCAGGACAGTACATATTGTTGTGTTAAAACCAGGTAAGCCAGCAGACAGAACTGAAAGCTATTGCCCCATAGCCCTTTTAAGTGCAACCTACAAATTGTTGGAGAGACTAATATTGAACAGGATCAGTGATAAAATTTTGGAACGTGTTCCAATAGAACAAGCAGGGTTCAGAAGAGATCGCAGCTGCACAGATCAAGTTCTCAGCTTAACAACCTACATTGGAGCAGGATTTCAAATGCCTGAAGACTACTGTAGTCTTTA
Organism: Typopeltis vanoorti; assembly: GCF_054136105.1. Taxonomy (NCBI): domain Eukaryota; kingdom Metazoa; phylum Arthropoda; class Arachnida; order Uropygi; family Thelyphonidae; genus Typopeltis; species Typopeltis vanoorti. The sequence continues at coordinate 89,644,909 of NC_143553.1, forward strand.
TTGACTTAACAGCAGCTTACGATACTGTTTGGAGGGAGGGACTCATATATAAATTTCTTAAGGTCATCCCATGTAAAATATTGGGTCATCTCCCAAACAACTTACCGTGTAATCGATATTTCAGGGTAGTCACCGGAGAAAGCATCAGTAAACAGAGAGTGCTTACGAATGGATTACCTGAGAGCTCAGTGCTCGCACCACTGCTTTTTAGCCTTTACATCGCAGATATTCCTGAAACAGCCAGCAGGAAGTTTGTTTATGCAGATGATCTAGCTTTGGCGATCAGTGACAAGTTTATCAAAAGAACTGAAGAAATATTGACAAATGATCTGTCGGCTTCATGGCAGTTCTATAAAAAATGGAGATTAACACCAAATTCTGGTAAAACCGAATGTTCTTGCTTTCACCTGAACAATAGTCTTGTAAATAAAAAACCAGAGATATATGCTGATGGAACATTAATTTCGTTTAATCCGACACCTAAATATCTGGGAATAACTTTGAATAGAACTCTGACATATAAACAGCATATGATTAATATCGCTGCTAAAGTTCGCACCAGAAATAACATAGTTCAGAAGCTTTGTGGTACTATATGTGACTCAAGTGCCACAACTCTGCGGTGAACTGCAATGGGTCTAGTTTACAGTGCAGCAGAGTATGGCGCTCCTGTCTGGCTCAATAGTTACCATGTCAATAAACTAGATACTCAAATTAACTCCACTCTGAGTTTAATAATTGCATTAGGAGTACACCCTTACAATGGCTCCCCCACTTTGAGCCATATTGCTCCTCCGGAACTGCGACGACAGGAAGCCTTGCTTCGTGAATATAAAAGAATTTTAAATAACCAAAATCTTCCAATACATGAATTTATTCTAGATGCATTATCCAATAGACTAAAATCAAGATCTACCATAAAAACTGCCCGTAATCTTCTTAGTCAGAATGATAGTATGGTGAGTAGGTGGGATGTACTGTGGTCCCAAGCAATATCACCTGAAGTTCGCAATCACATAAACATCTTCCAAAAACCATCTTTCAAAGTGAGGTAAGATACCAAATCCCCACTGTCCCTGTGGAGCAAGAGACCCAAACTATTTACCATATAGTACAGGAATACGAGCTGACAGCATATCCAGGTGACTTTAAAGATGTCTTTGACCTATCCCCAGAGGCGATCTGGATCAAAAACCTAAATGTTAAAATATGACTAATCTTATGTCTGATGCTTGTCATAAATTTCATATTTGTATTTGCCTGAATTTGATCTTATCTATACTCATGTGTGTTATATCTTATTGTCTTTTAACTATGTGTACAAGCCATACGATAAATAAATAAATAAATAAATAAATAGTACAGTACACAAAGAATTTGAAATAAGAAGTGACCATCATATATTTTTGAGCAGAATAAAAATGCATTTTAAATTTAAATTAAAAGGAATCAAAGTTGAGAAGTTTTGAAAGTTAAACTGCGGAATTATATATACAAATATTATTCAATAAAAAATTAAAACAAGAATCAAACCTTGAAGATTCATTGGAAAATTACAATTTTCCAATGAATCTTCAAGCCAGACGCCTGTGATAAAATTACTTACAAGAATAAAAAAAAAATCGCTTTTGAACATCAGAAGTTAAAGAGGAAATTCTAGAAAAGAAAATCATACTGAAAATTCTTAGCAATTAAGCTAACAGCTGTCTTCAGAAAATACAGAGAAAATTATAAAAAAGCTAATCTGAGCTATGTAAAAAAAAAAAGAAACAGATCATGGAAACGCTTTGGTAAGAATACAAAAGATAAACGAAGGTGGTAAAATATTTTGGGGTCTAGTGGAAAGCTTAGAAATGGAGGAAATAGCACTATAAAAGGAATTGGAGATGATAAAGATATTTTGGATGTGTGGAGCAATTTCTTGGAGTGAATGATAAATAAGATAAGCTGCGAAAAAACAGTAGAAGAAAATATTTGAGTGGAAAAAACGTCACCAAAAACCTGAAATGTGAAACGGCAGTTGCAGTATATGATATTCAACCAAAACCTATCAGTTATTAAGGTGTAAAAGTGTACCCAGGCTAATAATCAGATAAAACTCCATATAATTGGAACAGAGTATCCATAGCAACCATCTATAGAAAAGGAGATAAATCAAAATGTGACAATTTCTCCACTAATGTTCCAAGTAAGATATTCCAACTGAGAAGAGGCTAAGAAAAATTGTGAAAGAGAACCTCAGAAAAGAATAAGCTAGTGTAAGATAAAATAGGGGTTGTTATGATCAGATTTTTCTCTTCAAGATAAATTATATTAAGTTTATTATATTATATTTAAGTTTCAGAGTTCTGGAAAAGGCATACGAACAAGGTGCAAGAGAAAAACTGTTCAAAATTTTACCGCTGTATGGTGTAGATAGAACATTATATCTAGCAATACATAGTCTTTATTAAATTGTAAATCAGAATTTAGAATTAACGAAGTACATGTAGATAGTGTAATAGAGAATCTGTCTTCACTGTTATTCATCATCTATACGGATCGTATTACGAAGGAAAGTAGAATGAAATCTGATACCAAACGCGGAGATGTTAATCGTAACTCTTTATGCAGATGTTACTATACTCTTAAAAAGAAACACAAAAACACTATTAAAATAGGAACAGGGAAATTGTCAACTAAATTCTGAATGAAGAACGTATAGAACCAGTAAAATGTTTGAGCTATGTAAGCACAATGGTTAGTGAAGATGGCAAATTAAATATGTAAATGGACAACAGAGTAAGCAGTGTAGGTTTGATGGAAAGCCAAAACTCAAAAATAGCAGTAGAGAAGACAGTGTTCAAACCAGTTGTAACTTATAGATCTGAGATTTAGGTTTCAAATAAAACAGTTGATCAAAGACTGGAGACCACAGATATGAGAGTTCTGAGAATGATTAAAGGAGCCATCAGACATCAATGGCAGAATCATATGTAAAACTGAAGATTATAGAAAGGAACTGGAAGGAAAAAAAAAAGACCTAAAGAAAGACCAAGATTTAGATGGATTAATAGAAGTGTGTTAGACGGTTGAGCCCTGTATAATTTGTCAACAGTTTGTCCATGTATTAGGGGTGCAGCATTGTCTTATTACTGAGGAGACATCTCTCGACTTTTTCACTATGCCACTGATTACCGGAATTCAAATATCGGATTCAGTAAGCATAAAAATAGTTCACATTTTGCATTTCTTTCTATTTTCGCATTTTCATTTGACTAGTATTCTTGAAGGATGTGATTAGGAAAAAAAATCATTATTGAGGAATAGTAGTGAAATATACAAGGAATAATAGTTAAAATGTTATTGCTATTTTTTTTTTGATGGTATATCAACCCACACTAATTATAATCAAAACGAATCGTATCGAGTGATGTTTATTAACAGATAATTATTTCCAAATGCTTTTTTAAGCATTTTTATATTCGTAAAACTAAAAAGAAAGTTTTCATATTGATGTATTATATTTTTAATAACGGCTGACAAGTATAGAAACGTAGAATTTATTTAACTCGACATATGTCATACTACGTTAAAAGACATCATCAGGGGGAAATAGCAGTATAAACCGAAAGGAAGTAGGATTAGCAAAGGAATTAGAGAAGTTTCATGGCGAAATATTAGTCTTACCGAGACATAGAGTTCAGTGGAATTAAAGCAAGCTGATTCAAAACATGAATCAGCTTACTTGGTCGTGTCTCGGTCACAGCTTAGTTAACAACGTGACCGAGACACAAGCAAGTAAACACATACTATGTGACTCATATCTTGTGATTCATTTTTGAATGTTGTTAACCGATCTTCTATTCCCTGATGATGACTTTGTAAGGTAGGATGAATTATTTTGGAGTTTAATCAATTCTGTTTTTCCATTCACATGTAGACAGCCTTTAAAAAAATATAATGTTTGTCACATGTTCCTTTCAAATGTCTATTTAAAATGAATTGACAGTTTCATTCAATGCAATTAAAAGACAAAAATGTTTTATTTACTTTTCTATTTGACGTTCCTGTAAATCAAGAATAATAATAAAGTAGATACTGACGCGATTTCTGTGATGTGTTAAAATTATTTCAAACATTAAAATTAAATAAATGAATAAAAAAAAAATCAGCTAACGCCTTTTTATTCCCGTATACGGGTGTAGGCGAGGCCATTTAGCCCTATCTAACTTTTGGAGACTGAGTGGGCAATTCAATCTCCACTGGTACCAATTAGAGATAGATGGCCCAAGGCTATCACTAATTAAGAGGTACTCAGTGAAGAGAGACGGCTCAAATGTGCCGCCATCTCGTGGTCCCTAACCCTAACACAATATATTTTAATGTCTGAAATAATGTGGGTTCTACGGTCGATTTTCTTGAGTTTACAGGACGAAAAACCCGAGTTTCAGGGAGGAAAAACCTGCTTGCCCGTGCCAGAGATCGACTAACTCGGGAACCGGTCGAAAAAAGCTTAGAAAAATTTCCTCAAGTCGCCAGACTCGAAACCAAGTCTTCCTTCGTGCGGCCAAGCGCCGTGGTTGGCAAACGCCACATCCACTGAGCTACACTAAATGAAATATAATAAAAATTAATTTAACTTACACAAAATTAAAAATAATATTAAACTAAATTGTAAGTATGTGTAATTTAATTTTAAATTCAATTAAACTTACAATTAACGTAAATTTCTACACTACGTTTATCCATTTTCTGTTATTTTATTCTACTTTTTATCTACATTATATCTTCTATTTTTCAAACTTTTCTTAAATAATGAAAACATCTTACTTTTTTTTGGGGGGGGGATTTTTGAAAATAACAAAGAAAAATTAAACTTCTCTCTTAAACGTCCTTCTGTAATTGCCTCTCTAGTGTCAGTTTTTACCCTACTTTAGCATAAAACACTCTTTTTATTTGCCATAGAAAAAGGCCGAAGCTCCGTTAGCCCTAAGACAGGTGGGTAGACAGTCTCGATATGCTTCAAGCCTTCAACTGGTAGTGAGCCCAAGCTATCAATGAAGCAAGGCTTTCGGAAGAAAGTATGACTGACAACTGCTGCCATCTTGTAGTCCTAAATTTTAACATTTGTATATTTGTCTGTAATATTGTGTGAGTTATACGGTTCAAATTTCTGAGATGAAGAGTGAAAAACTCCACTTTCAAGAGAAAAACCATACTAACCTCGCAAAAGATACTAATGTCAGGAAACGTCCGAAGAAAGCCCTAGAAAAAGTTCTACTCGCGGCCAGAAACGCACCTATGATGATATTTCTTCGAGCAGCTTAGCACAATGTAAACAAACGCCACAATACTAAACAGGCCACCCAATATACACCCATCTTGAAATTTTTTGAATAGTGATGCATGAATTCTTCTTTATAACTTGTTTATACTTTGATAGCGATTCCGGATTTTTTTTTCTCTCAGAAAACTCAAATGATCGTTTATAGTTTATCTTCTTTTCCTCTCTTACATTTAGAAAAGGGCTCTAGAAGGTTTGCAAAATATTCGGAGCACGTGAAATTGTTAGAAGCTATTTGACTAAATTGACCGGGAATTTTTGCAAGCAATCTCTCATCCTGCTTATTAATATTTCTTATTTTTATTAATATACTGTCATTATCTTTCACTAATAACATTTATTCTAATTTTAATTTATATTAAGAAATATATACAGATGGTTTCACTTTGGTTATACAACTGAAAATTCTTTTTTTTTTTTTTTTTTTTAATCCTTTCTGGAGGAAGAAGGTCGGCACACCTTGTCGCCGATCCTCTGGGTCTGCTACTGCCTAAATCTTCCTTCATACAATTTTTTAACACTTCTTTAATTCTCATATTTCAATTGAGCAACAGCAATAGTAAAATATTCTAGTAAAATTCAACTGAACCACTGTCTTCTGTTATTGTTATTATTCATCGGCTAATAACAATACACTACGCTTTTTATCAAACTCGCACAATCAAATAAACAAAATTTCAAGAATATATACGACAAGTTTCTTCAATTTCGATTTATTTTGCGAACACTGATGATGAGAATGGGGGGAAGGGGGTTGATTGATCCTTATCAAGTGACCGTTTTGCTTAAACATGTCATGCCTATAATTGTCACATCATCTAGAGAATTGGACATTCTATTTCTATTTTTATTGCTTTTTTTTTTCCCCAAACGACCATTTTGTTCTATTTCATATTCAAAACATACTTTACTGTTTGCACAGATGCCTTTAAAATTTCTTTATAATGACTGAATCCACCAGGGTTAACTTGGTTAATGACCCTGTCATATCTTTTCCGTAGATATTTCTGTGGATGCTCTTCATTTGAACCAACAGCGATTTACCTACATTCAGATCTGCAAAAGCACTGAAATTACGAGTGGTAATTGAATTCTTCCGCTGGTTGTTCAACTCAAGAACTAATTTTTCTTTCTTTTCATCGCGTTCCCTTTGTTTTTCTTCTTTGTAGCATCTTTTATCCTTTATCAAAATTTGCCGACAATACTTCTTCCATTCTGATTTGTAACTCACCATAGGTAAGTTACATGTTAAAATTTTTATTTTATTATAAAATAAACTGATATCAATTCTATAATTATTTTATGTCCAGTAGTAAGCGGAGGGAGCCTCCGTAGTTCAGTCGGTATAGACGAAGCACTTTGGTCGGAAAGATCTTGGTTCGATTCCCGTCTATGACGTGAGGAACCTTTATTTGATCTCTTTCAACTAAAGGTGAGTTAGCCGGTCTCATACGGGGGTTTTTGAAAAAAAAAACCCGTATGAGGAACGAAAACCCTGGAAACTCTGGTTTTTTTTCGTCCCTCAAAACAGGCAAACCTGCCCCGTGAACACACACACGGATTTACAGCCATGAATACTTACGACAATATGTGGAAGAGATTACCACATGTTGTTACTCCGGTAGTTGACCATGAGTCATATCATAGTAGTCAACCTCCTGGATAGGAGATGGCACTTGAATGGGATGGGAGTAGGCAGAGCTGTTATAGTTGTATCTTTTACTAATAACATTTATTCAAATTTTTAAATTGTATTATGATTAAAAATACAGTTTGTGCAATGTGGAATGCTCTCCCACGATGAGTCCTGAGACACCATAATGATGGTACCATCTATCATTATCGTCATCCATAGCTCAGTTAGCAGCAACGATTGAAAGACTTGGGTTTGGATTTAGTCTATTCTAGAAATACTCATTTTTCTTTATTTTCTATAACTGAAGAGCCGGCTTGATTGGCCCAATGGTTAGCATGTCCACTCTCCAGCAGAGAGACTGCGGGTTCGAATCCCGCCAATGGGCATGGATGTGTGTAATTGTCCTACAAACTCTGTGTGGAAAGGGAATCTGCGACCCTACCACTTATTCTAGCAGAAAACTTCACTCCCAAAAACCGGTAAGGTACAGGAGTGATCATACGGCATCTACGGATGTCAAATGTGAAAAAAAAAAAAAAAAAAAGAAAACAGAAGATGAATTAGCCTTTCATGTGGGGAGTCAAGATAGTTTCACCTCTGAAAACAAACCAGCAAGACCACACTCGCGATTAATAGACTTCGCACATAGCATTAATCGCTCTACCGTTGCTTTAAGTAAAAACTTCCTTGGCCTTGACAAGCCCTTGAGACGAAGCCGTTGAATGAATGAATTTTCCCTGATTTAGCATGAAACATTGCACTCTTAATTAAGTTAATTCAGATTAAGGGTGTAAAATTCTGCTAAAGAAACTCTGATCATTGACCATAACAACGCGAACAGAATAGAAATAACATAAGTAGCTTATTGACATATGAATAATTAAATCCATCCCTATGGCAATGAAGTGTAGTCTGGTTCTTTGAACTTAGTGCTCGTTGAGATGTCCTTCAAAGATTGGAAAGTCACTCGAAGGTCGTCCTGATACGCGTCTCTAACAATCGATATCTGTACTACGTCTTGATTGATAAGAAGGAGAAGACTGGATGTAAACCGCACAGGGGAAACCCCGGTGAATAGGACGGATTCTGGAGGCCACTGTACTCTTTTAGTGTTGGCTAACGCTGTTCACATTACACACGTAAAAAAAATAAAAAATAATTAAAAAAATGCAAATAATTGTACATAAGAAACAAAATCATCCGAAAGCATATGCTCATAAGCATAACGACGATGAAAACAGACGAGGGGAATAAAAATATGAAGACGACATGTTAATAGAGTTAAAATGCAAATAGGTAAAAGTGTACGTTTTGTTGCTACAAATTAAGATTGTCTGTCGTATGTTTACTTATATGTAGAGTTACAGTTTCATAGGACTTGTAGAAGCAGTAATGATTTCTTATGTTTATTCACTAATGCTAGAAGTATTCGAAATAAGGGGAACGAAATTGTTGCTTTGCTAGAGTTTATTTGCCCCAAAATTGTTGGTATAAGTGAAACGTGGTTAGATGACGATGACATCCTGACAGGAATAGAGATGAACGGATATGATATTTTTCGTGAAGATAGACAGGGAAGAAATTGAGGAGTACTGTTAATGGTAGGAGATGAGTTGTGCCCATCTAAGGCGAATTTGCAAGGTGCAAATAGTGGCCACGGTTTTGAGGCAGTATAGTGTGAGGTAGAAGTAAACAGGATGAAATATTTAGTTGGGTGTTGCTATAGACCTGGTAATATGGAGGATAATGAGAAGGAAATGTATAGGCAAATTGGCCTAGCTAGCAAGAAACGAGTTATCATTATGGGCGACTTTAATTATGATAATATAAACTGGAAGCAAGAGGCTGCATCTGGGAGTAAAGAAAATGCATTTTTGGAGTTTTTGAAAGACAATTACCTTAAGCAGCACGTAACGAAGGGTACACGAGGATCAAGAGTGTTGGATTTGATCATCTCATCAGATGATGTTATTATAAATGAGGTGTCAAATCTTCCACTAGTTGGTGACCACGAAGTGATGACTTGCAGGGTGAGCAATCATTCGAGGACGTCTGTTCGAAAGGGATATATGTGGAATTATAAGACTGGTATTTATAAAAAGCTCAGGAAACGGCTTGCGATAATAAATTGGAAAGAGGAACTGGATGGAAAGAATATCAATGCTGCTTGGGCCATACTCAAGAACTATTTTGTGGAGGCAATATCAGAGTGTATTCCAAAGGTTAAGAGGGTAAATAGAGTAGGTGTAAAAGGCATGAATCAAGAGATAATGTATGCAATATGGAAGAAGAAGGTATTATGGAAGAAACACAAAATGAGTATTTATAACAACCAGTTGCACGAGAAGTACAAAGAGCAGGCAAGGAAGGTGATTAGCTTGATAAGGGTAGCAAAAATGCAGTATGAGCAGCAGTTAGCTAAATTGGCCAAAAAGAATTCCAAGGAGTTTTTTTTCGATATGTGGCCAGTAGAAGAGAGAATGATTATGGTAGGATGGGATTGATTGGTGAAAACGGAGGAATGATAACCACTGAGGAGGATATAGTTGAGATATGTAATGAGCAGTTTATAAAGGTATTTCATTCTTGTGAATGTGACATCATTCAGAACTTGAAAGCAGTGGGAAAGAAGGAGGAGGAGGAACTGTTAGTAAGTGAACAGGAGTTATATGAGGAATTGAATAGATTTGATGTAAATAAGGCTGTGGTACTTGATGCTATTTCACCACGTGTTTTGAGGGAATGTTCCAGATAGTTAACAACAGCTTTTGCATATCTTTTCAACATGAGTCTCTCACTTGGTCAAGTTCCAAAAGAGTAGAAATAGAGTAAAATTGTTCCAATTCATAATGGAGATGATAGACCAGTCTGTGTGTCTGGAGTTGTGATTAAGGTAAGAGTAGTTAGTTAGGACTAAGATTCAGAATTGGATTGACAACAGAAAAATACTCTTTGGCGATCAGCATAGATTTACTAAAGGAAGATCGTGCTTTATCAATCTGCTTACTTTTTACAATAAAGTGACAAATGCGTTGGATAAGAGTATTGCACATACAGTGGTATATTTAAATTTTGCAAAGGCGTTTGATAAATTGCTACACGACAAACTGGTAATTAAATTGGAACGGATGGGGCTGAACAGTAGATTATTTCGCTGGATTGGAGATTGGCTGTCTGATAGTTGTCTATGGAGGAGCGATATCCCAGAAGAGGAAAGTTACTAATGGTGTAACTCAAGGGTCTGTTTTAAGTCCATTGCTGTTTAATTTGCATGTAAATGATATATGGAGAGGTCCGAATGGTGATATGTAGTTGTTTGCAGATGATTCAAAGTTGGGGAGAGCTATCAGGAGTAGTGTGGATGCTGTAGTTTTGCAAGAGGACTTGAATACACTGGCTGAAGGGGTTAATGAGTGGGGATATCAATTCAATGTTTCAAATTGTAAGGTTTTTGAAATTTGGGAAGCAGAGATGGGATGTACACAAGTACAAAATCATAGAAATATCTTGGAAGAGGTAGAGGAGATGAGAGATCTGGGTGTGATTGTATACAATGACCTAGAATTTCGGGGACGTGTTACTAAAATTGTGAAGACCACACAGCGGATAATGGGAATGATGCAGAGGACATTGATTGTAGAAGTAAGGATGTTATGTTCCTTTGTATAAGTCTTTGATCAGGCCACATATGAATTACTGTGCACAGATCTGGTCACTGGTTTTCAAAAAGATGAAGATGCGTTGGGAAAAGTTCAGAGGCGATTGACTAAAGTGGTTTCTGGTCTCTGGAATGTAGAGTATGAAGATAGATTGACAAAATGAAATTTACACAAATTGGTGGATAGAAGGAAGAGGGGGGAGATGTGATCGAGACATATAAGCTGTTAAGAGGTTATTACCAGATTAATGTGGGGGAGGTTTTGCACAGAATGGGTGAGGATTGCAGGAGAACAAGAGGTCATCCCTGGAAGCTGTATAAGGAGGGAGTGAGGAGCAGACTTTTTGCATGGAGAGTGGTGAGTGATTGGAATGCATTGTCCGAGAGTGTGGTGAACACAGAGCCAGTGAATATATTTAAGGCGCGGTATGATAAACTGTGTGTATAACAGTGGACCTCCCACAATGAGTCTTTGACTCCATGGAGTCAAAAGTTTTTTATAATAATAATAATAATAATAATAAACTGTTTTCTACTACACAATTTGCATGTGAAAGATTTTTTTAATTGAAGAACATGCCAAACAGATATTAAATATAATAAGCAAATTAACACAATTTTACAATACTTTACGTTAATAAGCACTGAAAAAATATTCCAATGAAAGTTAAACACGAAGATGTGATATCAGGAATATCCCCAAATCATACCCCACCCACCACCAAGACATTGTAGTGTAATTTGAAATTAAGCCATACTTTCTTTGCCTTTTTAAAAATATATATATGGATTTATTTATTTTTTATTATTTTTGGTGTGTGTGGGAAGGGCAAATGTATTCTTTATCATTATCGAAAAGTGCTTATGTATTTCTGTGAAAATGGCGTTTGCTTCCATAGTACTAAACTGCCCGATAAAAAGATGTATTCGACAATTCGATTATAGTTGCCGGCTAGGAAGTTTTTTACTTTTTTCGGTTTGTTCTCCAGTTATTCGATATTTGGCAGCGGAAAGTACAGCTTTTCTACCGGAAACACGGGTTTTAACTACACATTTAAAAAATAAAATAAAAAAAAATCGACCATGCAACTTAATCACACACACACACACACACACACACACACACACACACACACACACACACACACACACACACACACACACACACACACACACACACACACACACACACACACACACACACACACACACACACACACACACACACACACACACACACACACACACACACACACACACACACACACACACACACACACACACACACACACACACACACACACACACACACACACAAAGTGTTAGGGCCAAGAGATGGCAGCGGTTGTCTGTATACTCCCCCCCTCTCTCTCTCTCTCTCTACGAGAACTTTGGTTCATTGATAGCTTCAGCTACCTATCAATGAAGGCTGCAAGACGGAGACTGGCTGCCTACCTATCTTCATAAAGTTAGTTAGGACTAAAGAAAATCTGCGTACTCTCTTTGGACATAAAAGGATTTGGGGTATTTATTTTTATTTATTTTCATTTTATTAATAAGTGATAAGTATGTGATAATTTGATTATTTACACAAAAGTAATTATTTGCGATCTATTATATTGTATTTAAGAAGACATTTCTTTCATTTTAAATCAGAAAATCATACTTTAATAAATAAAGAATAAATAAATGAAAACAAATAAATTAATTATAAGAGAAAGCAATATTAAATAAATGAAAAAAGAAAATAAATAAATAAATGACAAAATAAAGAACATGAAAAACAAATAAGTAAATAAAAAAAATGAAAGGTTTTATTTATGTGCATTATAGTCCTTTAAATATCTAATTAAAATAGATAATATCTTAATTTATTTTTTTTAAACGCCTAGTCTATGTTTCTTTATATATATATATATATATATATATATATATATATATATATATATATATATATATATTTTTTTTTTTTTTTTAATCACAACCTGTTTAATGTTCGTATTCAATGCATAATTAAACAAGTTTCTCTTCCAAATTAATTGCAAATTTACGGTTCATTTTTAATGTTTTCCCAAACGATTTTTGTTGAAAATGCCGTATTCAATGACATCATTTTATAGTCACGAAAGTGCCACCAGAATGCACTTCTACAAACATAAAATTCAAGGAAATGAGATAGTGGTACATGTAGCATATGACAAAACAGCAGCTGAAAAAGTGTTGGAATGACCGTCATAAAAATGTAGGAAAATAAGGATCGTGATGTACTCCATTTTCTAAATATTATCGAAAATTAAGTACATCATACTATGGAAATCATTGTCTGGGATAACAACAACAACAACAACACGTGCTATGCCTACATATCCCACGATGAGTCTTTGACTCCATGGAGGTTTTTATAATAATAATAATAATAATATCTCAATATTTTTAACTTTCTGTGTAAATGTACATTAAAGATATCAAAAGCTAACCTCTTACGAATGTGTCTATAGTTTCCTTTTTAGGTAACTCGAAATTTTTACTTCTCTGCAAAAAAACAGGAAAAACAAAAAGCCGGAGATTCAACGTTGATATATTCATGCCCCTTCAACCCAATCACTAAATGTTGTTTATCATTAAGATTGGTCTTCTTACTGAAACAGAAATATCGAATAAATAAAAGATAAGTTTAAGAACTCTCATAGCATTAACAACTGAAATCTTCTCTTCACAAAAGTTAGCAGTTCAATCAAAAAGGACTAAGGGTTAGAGAAATTTTTGAATTGATTGTTTATTTCAAAACAACGATATTGAAAGCCCTTTTAAGTCTAAAACAACATTGAATATTTTTATTATTGATTTCAATAGAGCTAAAGTTATGTTGTTCCGTGAAATCATAAACTAACCAGGACTACGACGAGACAGATGTCGCTGATCCCATTAAACCAATAGTAAGCATATTTATTATATGTTATTTATAAACTTGAATAACTTTACTGCAAATCATTAAGATTGAACAAGATAAATAACTGAGAGGGGCTTATTGAATAAATTTATATGGAACAAAGAGAAATTAGCCAAAACGTCCAATTAGCATTATATAAAGACCAGTGCATAAACTAGTTTTAACCTAAGGAATTGCGAGTTAGATGAGAAATAAAATATTATCACAGCTAAGTGCGAGACCTGATAAAAACTATATCACTAAGGTAAGCAAAATGTGTTCATATGAAGATATTAAAATTAAACTTGGCATTATTAATTAATTAATTAAAGAAGTTAGCATTTATTATTCAAGGAATTATAACCAGAAGTGTCTGAAACAAAAAAGGGGAAAAATCAGACTATAAAATATAAATTGGAAGTGCAGTTTAGACCTTAGACGAGAGGAAAAAAGCAGTTTTGAAGAATTTCTGTGGTTATGTTGAAATTCTTGACATCGAAAACAGATGGAAAGCCGCAATGAAATTTTACATCTGTTGGACTGTTAATGTAGGCATTCGTATAAATGTAGATGATGGCAACTGCGAAGAAATGAACCAAAAATATAGCAATAAAATTTATGCAGGCAAATGAATGTTTAATAAAATGTGTTATCCACATGATTCATATCAGAAACTGAAAGACAACTGCGATTTCTTTTTTATCCCCTCTATTCGTCCAGCTCAGCTTTTGCAAAGCGATTAATCTATTATAATAATATATTCATTCTTTATGTTACATTATGAAAATAACTTCGAAGCACTTATGTGATGAAATGAATTACCGAATTGAGCAAAAACAATATATTTGCCGAAGTATTAAGAAATTTATAAAGAAGAAGAAACTTATTAGAATTCCTGGCTAAAATTGTAGCAGCATGATGTTTGTTTTCAATACTTGTTGTCGCAGTTTGTATCAAGTGTTTATTCATTTTATGAGTATGAAAGGAAAAACTCCATATTTGCATGAGTAATTAATAGATTTTAATTAAAATTAAATTAAAATTAGGGTTTTTAATACAACTCAGCAAAATCCACCACACAACATACATTAATGCATCCAAATTAATGTTAATACTAGCTCTTAATAATTCATGATGGCTTAGAGACATTTCTTCTTATCTAGCACGCTGCGGAAATGTCCTCAATCTCGGCGATGGCGAGAGGTAGAATCATCTGCCTACTGTTTTCTAAAAAGATAAGGTCAAATAGTCTACTAACTTTAGAGAATAAAACGACATCACAGGATATCATTTTTTTTTTATTCCAGAATATTTTTGGTTTAAATTTTACAATTAAGAACAATCGGCCATAGAATTCACGCTATTGCAGATAATAATACAGAATTAGCGTTGAGGATCATGAGATGGGAGCAGTTATCTGCCATAGTTTCATCTCGATGCCTTCAAAATCATTGGTAGTTATCGACATAGCTATCCTCAACGGATGGAGATTGGCTGATTGTAATCCTCATCGATTTCCAAAAAGTTGGGAGCTAAAGTAACTCTTCCTGCACTCTTTTGGTGAATAAAAGGTGTTAGAGATGAAGAAAATTTATAAAATCTATTTATCGCTAATGCAGCTGCAATAAAATATTTCCCATATACTGTAATTAATTATTTCCCAATATAAACTCTTTATAATATTTTTCATATTTATTCGAAGAAATCTCTCTCTCACAACACACACACACACACACACCATGACGGTGTTTTCACACCTGGCGATGAAAATGATCTACTACCTGATTGAAATTTTCTGATGAACATATGCAAAAATTCTGTGTAGGAATTATGAGTAGCCGTTATTTAATATTTATCTTTAAATTATTATTGTATAAAACTGTGCTAAAAACTGCCATATAGGATATCCTCACGCAGTTTAGCAAGTGGTTGCAATTTATTGTTTTGAAATTATGATCGAAGGCTGTGAGGAAAGTATATTATGTCTGTAATTGCATCTGTTCTTCTGATTGGTTTGCGTGATGAAAGACCTGAGTGTTTCCGGGAGGAAAAAATGTTTCACTTTACTGTAAGACTACTTAACTTACTTTCATTTAAAAAAAAAAAAAATCCTGCATAAAGGTTGTTCAAGTCCTAGACAGTATTCGAATTCAGGTTTTCCCATCCAAAAGGCATCGTCGATACTGATTGATCTATAAATGGTCTTATGGTTTAATGGTTGTAAGGCTTATGAAAGATGCATGAGTCATAAACCGTTAAACCATGACTTATGATCGGAGCATTATCACTTTGGAAGGCGTTTCTCTCACCCAGGAAAAAGTGCTCTGTCATTGATGACAAACGAAGTTTTGCGACGGTAACAATTTGATGTACTACATCACCCTTGCTTACAATTGAAAATGAAGGAGATTATCCCATATGGTAATGCGTTTCCACTATTTGGAAACACCAAACCATACATCGTTATGTGAAGATCCTGTTTGTAAAGCTCACTGAGTACGACTCACAAAACTCAGATAGCATCTGATTCTTGGGTGTTGATCTTACTTTTGGGAGAAATGTGGAAACAAAGAATTGCTGGAAAAATAGCTGCATTTTTTTTTATTTCAGCTGTTTACTTGTAATGCTTTGCAGTACATCCGTCTAGATTTTTTATTATTTAATTATTTTTCAAGGTAATTCCTACATGAAAGTTTGTAAGTTTATTGCACCCTATACTAAGGGTTAGATAATTCAAGAAACCTGCTCTAGAGAGTAAATATGGAACTTTTTCAATCCAATTTAGGCATCCATTAAGAAGGATAATGGTTTGACATCAGACCATGAAACTCATCTTCGGCTTAATTAAAGACATCAGAAACATTTATATAAGCAGCGCACATTCCATCAGCTTGATGGTATTTGAGAAATATGTGAATATATACTACATGTAAAATTATTGTAGTGGGATTTGGGAATTTAATATTTTGAGAAACGGTAAAGAGTTTCATAGGCAGAAGTGTTTACGTCATAAATCAGTAGTGGTAAATCCAGAGCAGTTAAGATCTTGAATCTTTCTTCAGTCAAAATCACTGGTATACTAATTCCTTAACTGTCGACTAATAGAGGATCGTGTTACTATGTTCACTAACCTTTTAGAAAATTCCACGAATTGGAGTAACGTCTACAGGGAAAACCCGACATGTGCCCTTTGGTTCGAAAGACTTAGGTCCAAATTCGTCTAAGATTCGAACCGAGGGGGGGGGAGGTATAGGTTTTTTTTTTTTTTTCATGTGACAGTCTTTTACTTGCTTGCTTTCATTCTACAAAGCAAGCAAGTAAAAGGGCCGGAGAGCACATGCGATGAATAAGCAGCATACTTGCCTCATATTTTTGGCATAATTTCAACCAGACGCGTAAAGAAACACTAGCAGTTATCATTGAGATTCAGAGGGTTTTTTTACAAAAATGCACTCTAAATCTCAATGAGAACTGCGAATTTTCTTATAATCACCCTTATAATAAAAGATAAAGTAGACTATTCCATATAGTTCTTAATGCTGAAGACTGACAGGTATTTCTTCGGCTTGTTTTTTACTCTGTGTGTGTGTGGGGGGGGTTCTATTCTCTTAGTCTGGTAGGATAGCAATGCTATCCTACCAGACTAAGATGGGATTGTCTTCCTTGTCCAACAGTATTTTATGGGTGTAGATATGTGTATTCACTGGGCCGATTTGCCTGTTTCGAGGGACCGAAAAACCCTTCCAGCCCTTGTATGAGACCGACTAAGTCACCTTTGACTGAAAAGCCTTGATAAACGTTCTTCGCATCGTAAACGGGATTCGAACTCAGGTGTTTTCAACCCTGAAACCCTTATTTGTTATATTAGTCGAATATTCTTCTGCTGAATTCAAATACCACTCGTGGTTCTTCTGATGACATTATATTGGATTATTCTTTCTGATTTCGCAAACAAACAAATAAAAAAGAATAATCTATCACCAATTCATTAAATGCACATATCCATGTCAATTTATAACAAACCCAATGCACATATTAAATGCACATATCCATGTCAATTTATAACAAAGGGAGAGTGATTAACTTTAAAATCTTAATCCTCTCCTTTTATAGCAAAAACTAATTATTGTCATTTATTCTCACTTTTAGAAGTATCCAGATCATCAGACAAGAACTTTTTTTTTTTTTTTTTGGAATAAAGTCAACTTCTAACTTTCTTGAAAGAAATACATGACACCGTAGCCATGTCGGCAGCAGAAGAAAGCATCTACAGCAGGCTTAGTATTAAACGCCTCAAATGTTACATCATCGGATATAAGCTGTGTTTTGAGAGCCGAGACAGATACAGCTGTCTGGTTTTCAAATAAAGTCCCCATTGAGCGGCTGAAGAGACACATGTCTATTGTGTGTAAAGTCATTGTGTAAAGGACGCATAGTGATCTTCTATAGATCCCCAACAGAGGCTTATTAACTCAATCATAGAGCGAGAGGAAGTGATAGAACATCTGTAATTCCCAGATATATTATTTGAATATTTCAAGGCTTTATCACTGATTCAGCCAACTGTTGGAGCAGTGCAAAGGCTGGTATTACTGTTATTCTAATGAGTTAATTTATTGGAGTTGTAGTCGTTTGGAACTACGTCTAAATCAAATAAGGCTAGGCCAACCTATCTGTTAATTGTGTATTTCTTTGGTAGTGGGTATTTAGAGAATATTTCACATAAAATGCTGTCATATCATATTAAACATCCTCTGAATCTCAATGACAATTAGCAGAGCTTCTTTAAATCATTTCAAGTGAGCGAATAATTTATTCTGTTTGGAGAATGAAAGACCTAAGTTTCCGAAAAGAAAAAAAATCCTTATCGTCTGCAAGCGACAGGAGAAGCCTTCAGTTAGAAAGCCCTATAATAATAGGTTCTTCAAATTGGTTAGAGATAATAGGAAGAGAACTATTTCTCCATATTAAGCAGTTTTCCTTTGCTGAAGCATACTATTTACTTTGCACAGTTCCTTAAACATCCATACTATGAAATAGTTCTTACACATCTGAAACGATCCCTGATAATCGGTTTAAAAGTCTGACGAGGATCTTAGTAATCAATAGATGCATCTACTTCACTTCAGTCCTTAAGCCACCCCAGTTCTTCCTTCTTAAGCATCTTCATTCAGGTTCAGCACTTCTGACTACCCAATTAGTTCCCTCCATGTAGGCCAGTTTGTAGGTGGGTCATTGTACTAAGTAGGTAATTATGACTGTTCTTAATTAGCGCAAAGTATTTTTAGGACACTGTTTGTTTTTGGAATAAAAAACTTAATTTTGCTTCTTGCATTTTGCTACTTACATACGAGATCAGCTAACTCACTTTCAGTCGAGAAAGCTCTTTTAAATATGTTCCTGACGTCAGGGGAAGATTCGAGCTGAGGGATTTTTTGAAGCAAACAGGATACGATGCAACGTTTTTTTTTTGGTTCTATTTTCGAGATAGCACCAAAAGGGGGGGGGGTTTGCCATTACTTTCCATTTAACCTAATTTTTAAATTTTAATTAAATAGAAAGGTGCAGTCAGATTCATTAATGCCAGTGCTTTTTTTTTTTTTCTAGAAAAAAAGGTGCCGGAACTCAAATCTTGTTAAGCTCTTTATTAAAGAAAATGATATTCAAATCTTAATTTAAATGAAATATAAAGCAGCTGTTGCTGTCACGGAGTCGCATAAATGAATTAATTATCATTTATCTTCAGTATTTTTTATTTTAAACATGATCAAATATAAAATCAAATCGTCTAGACTCCTTTCTTTGCTCTTAATATCTAAGGCCGAATGTCGTCCTCTAAAGTAACCACAGATCAACATACTTTGAAGGATCGAAAAGTCTTAAAGATGGTCCAACGAGTTTGATGAATAAAAGTGCCGAAACTGTTTTAGTCATCAACGAAGCTCTTGTTGGGGTGCTAATTAAATTCATCTGCAAATATCCGCGTTCACATTCACTTGATGAAATGGGAATGGTATTCAGAGCATGTACCAAACGCAACAGTTTTTCTGGGTATGTCTTATCGAGAATGTATTCACGGAATCCAGGAATCATTTCTCTTTCATTTAGTTGCAGTCTGATTGACAAATTTCTAATTTTCGCCTCTCCGAATGTTAGCTGAGCATCCATCAATATTTCGCGAACATTATTTCAAAAATTACTTTTGAAAAATTGAAAAAACTGTAAAAAAAATAGGTGCCGGAACGCCGTTCCAGTGCGTTACGCCAAAAAGAAAAGCACTGATTAATACTGTCTGTCTTTCTCTCTAAGAGAAAGAAAGAAAGAAAGAAAGAGGGAGAGAGAGAGATTATAACAGTTTTCTGCATACTCTTCTATAAAAATACTTTTGCATACTTTATCTTTAAAAAATGGAAAAAGAAAGCCATGTGACAATATCCCTTTTGGATATATTTACTAAACTAATTTTTGTTTCTCTTCATTTATCCTCTATACTTTGTAAGAGCTTTTCTTTTTTGGTATTTTTCAAAATTTTTAATTTATTTTTCTTTCTTCTTCGTCATGTAGCTTCCTCAGTGAGAGGGTGCAGCACCATGTCCTTCCAGTTCTCCCTGTTGGTGGCTTTCCTTTTTGTTTCTGCATAGCCATGTGATCCTGTCCATGATCTTATATCTTCAAGCCATGTCCTTCGTTTTTTGCCTCTTGATCCTTTTCCCATAATTTTTCCTTCTAAAACTGTTAATATCCTTTGTCCTGCTGAACCTCTCAGTACGTGTCCTAATCTCATCTTTCTCTGGATCATTTCTTGTAATAAAGATCTTTGTGTTCTCATTCTCTGTAGGACATCTGTATTTGTCACATGTTCTGTCCATGGAATTTTCAGAGTATTCCTATAGCACCACATTTCAAAGGCCATTATCCGTTGCTTTACTCTCTTCTTGAATATCCAGGTCTCACTTCCATATGTGAAAATTGGCCACACTAATGTTCTTATTATTCTTTTCTTTGTCTCCATACTCACAGAACTTCTGAGCAGGTCTTTATTTTTCCAGAATGCATCTTTAGCTATGGCTGTTATTATTTTTATTTCTTTATCTTGCTTTCCATCTGCAGTAAAGTAGGTGCCTAAATATTTGTATTCTGTTGTATGTTCAATTTTCATATTGTTTATGAATATTTCTGGCTCGGATCTGCTTTCTTTTGAGATTTTCATAATTTTTTTTTTTTGCATTAATATCTAATCCAAATTCTTTACCTTCTTCAATTAGTAGCTGCAGTAATTTGATTAATTTGTTTCTGTTTTCTGCTATTAGAATGGTATCATAAGCATATCTAAGATTGTTGTATTTTATACCATTGATATTAATTCCTGTTTTTTTTTTTTTTTTTTAATCTTTTTCATCATTTTCAATATTTTTCTTTACAATGAAAAATAAAGTTCACGTTTCTTACCAACTTTCACTGAATCTTTCATATTTATGCATTATATAATTTTTGTTTACAAAAAGTATATAATGGGGGGATAATATTGTATTACGAAGCCAATAGGCTTCATAATACAATATTATGAAGCATATTGGCTCTTTATATTTAAGTATGAGTTAACAGATCCCTTACGAAGTAAGTAAAAATGTATCATTTGAAGTGGAGGGAGAAATATTAATCATATCTGAAATATTATTCTAAGGATAATATTTGCACCGGCCACTTTCTCAAAATGGACAAAAATGGGATTTGAATCACTTCCCTAGCACAGTAAGTAGTGTCGATCTTCAGCTGAAGTCTGATATCCGCCATATCGGATTTAACCAGTATAGAAATTGTTTTTCTCCTTCAGAAGGAACAAGCTGATCACAGAACACTTATTTAAGGACAGAACAGACTATGTAGATAGCATCAACAGTACTATTATTAGGTCTAATTAATAGGAACGCTAAATCGGTTTAATCAACATCATTAATTAGGTTTAAATGAAGCTAGACTACTTGGCTATACAGTCCATTGAGCTGAACACAAAAAGAGAAAACTAAATTGTGACGAGGTGAAATTCTATTTTGAAGTTCATATTTCTTTAGATCTTCAAGTTTTTTCTCTGTAACTCATCTGGTAGCAAAGATATCTCGGGATGGAAAGACCTGTATTCGATTCTCATCGCAATCCAATCCTTCTAAGGACTTTTCAACTAAAGATGAGTTAGGTGGTCTAATACGAAGGTGGAAGAATTTTCTTCTTGGTAACTCAGTTCTCCCCTCGCCCCCAGCAAATGCGAAACTCTCCTTTCCACCCCGTGAATACACATATCTATAGATATGAGATACAGTATATATGTGAGAAAGCTCTTGAATTCAAGAGATGGTGTGGGATTTATCCTTTACTATTGGTTCGACGAGAAATTTGCGAATCATATTTCATTCAAAGCACATGTGTAAAAAAAACAACACACACACACACACACACACACACACACACACACACACACACACACACACACACACACACACACACACACACACACACACACACACACACACACACACACACACACACACAGTCGCATTTTATATATAATTTTTCATATTTTCTGAGTATGCCTGTTTTACACTACGTTATTTTTTCTGCCCTTAATCACTCATTGGTGATTTTATTAAGCGCTTTCCCAGACTTCATCTTATCAGCTACATACACTGCTTGGAAAGAAGTCAACGGATAACCCCATGGGAAAAGTGCATCGTGCCATGTAACGAGTTGCGTGTTTATAGCTGGTATAAATTGGAGGAATATGATGCTCCCAAATCAGTGGAACTGTGTATGGTTGAAATGGCTGCAAGAAGGGAACTAACGGAGTTTGAAAGAGGCATTGTGATAGGATGCCATGTTGTAGATCTATCTGTTCGGCAAATTATTGAAAAATTGAGTCATCCCGGATCAACAGTCAGTGATGCTATACTGAGATGGTAGCGCAGGGAGTCAACTGCAAGTGCTACCGTAGTGGACGACTCACCACGCTCCCCAAACGTGACCATAGAGTGCTACGAAGGATAATATGTAAAAACCGCCATTCCTCGACCGACACTTTGAATGCAGGGTTCCTGACACCGACCAGAACACGAATCTGAAAGAAAAAAAAAATTATTCAGAACCGAGGCTCACAACATCGTTAAATTTACATGCTAGCGCAATATGCAAGCACCAACACGCAGCGTCGTATCTTCAGTGTAAAGAGTATGTATAGTGGAACGCGGAAGCTTGGAGCGAAGAATCACGCTACACCATCTACCGAGCAGATGGACGGGTATGGGTGTATTGGATGCCGGTGAGCATCTCTTAGCAGAGTGCTATGAAATTTGGAGATAGCGGCGTGATGGTATCATTATTATTATTATTATTATTATTGTTCCGGGAAACTCCAAGGAGTCGACAGACTCATTGAGGGAGGCCCTAACATCATGTCAAGAACAACTATTCAACATTCACACAGTATCTATCATACCTTGCCTTGAACTCATTCACGGTCGTAGCACCCACAACAGACTCTGGAAGCTTATTCCACTCATTTACCACTCTCCAAGTAAAGAACCTAGCTCTAACACCCTTGTCAACCACGCTCTTGCCCAGCTTCCATGCATGGCCCCTAGTCCTCCTACCACCAGTCATATTTTCAAAAACATCTTCTGGATCAATCTTATAAAAACCCTTCAGTAATTTGAATGTCTCTCAATCATATCACCCCTCCTTCGCCTATCGTCCAATTTCTGCAACCCACAAATCTTCAACCTATTCTCATAAGGTTCATTCCACAGACCTGCTATCATCTTGGTCACTCTTCTCTGGACCCTCTCCACTTCCTCCCCATCACAAAGAAACCCTAGTGCCCATAACTGGGCACAGAAGTCCAGATGGGGTCTTATCAAGGCTCGATACAGAGGAACAACAACTTGTTCGTCTCTGCATGTTAAAGTATTTTTCAGAAGCCAAGTGATTTGGTGAGCTGTTTTAGTTACTTTTGCAATGTGCCCCCTAAACTTCAACTCCCTATCCACCAACACTCCCAAATCCCTGGCCTCACCAATCTCCTGGAGTATGGTTCCACCAATGCGATATACTGCTGCTATTCTTTTCACCCCAAAGTGCTATTCTTTTCACCCCATAACCTTACACTTTGCCACATTAAATTGACATCCATTTTTCCTAGCCCAGTCCTCCAAACTATCCAAATCATCCTGTAAAATTTTGACATCCTGTGCACTCACAATTGCTCTACCCAACTTTGCATCATCAGCAAACAAGTGAACACTTCCTCTCAGATCCTTTCCAATATCATTGATGAACGAATTGAAAAGCAGTGGTCCAAGAACAGAGCCCTGTGGCACTCCACTAGTCACTCATGGTCGTGTTTTTCCTGGTTTTGTCTCGGATCTCTGTTTGTGGTGCTACGAACATTGAACTCCGAGAGATATCTGAATATTCTGGACAATGCAATGCACCATGTCATAAGGCTGCTGCTGTAGCTGTGTGGTTTGCGGAAATGAACGTCACCACATTTGACAGGCCTCCACAGTGCCCTGATCTCAATTCAATTGAACAAATGTGGGATGAACTTCGGGTAAAATAAAGTGACGTTCGCCCGACAACAGTACAGGACCTCATTACATGTCTACAGGAAGAATGGTCTAAAATTCCCATTGATCGCTAGCGTACTCTTGCGGAAAGTATGCCTTGTAGGATTGCTAGCGAAAGGCGGTTCTACATCTTATTAAGGTGGGCGCCATGGCTGTTTGTTCCTCACACTTATCTCACTTCTTTCCAAGCAGTGTATATCCTCTAAATATTTATCACATTGTATAAAATAAAACAAATAAATCCTCTAACGTCTTTTAATCCCCAGGGGAAGTAGGCGGACCTCCTTTAGCCCTAACTAACTTTTTGAAGACTAGTGGGCAGTCAGACCCATCTTTCAAGCATTTATTGACAATGAGTTTGAACTATTAATAAATCAAAGATTTTCAGGAGAGAGGCAAACCACTACCGCTATCTCGGAGCCCTAAATGTATTTTTCTCTGTAATAGTGTGTATTCTACGGTCGATCGCACGATTTTTTTGAGAAACGCAATTTCCACAGGTCTACACAGGCACTATTGTTTAAATGGTTATAACTTTAATATCGAAGAGTAGTGTTATGAGATAGTTTTGAATGAAGATTGTATAAAAATCACTATTTAATAGATTTTGAATATGTTACAACTGTGTGCGTGTCGAAGAGCAGTTACCAGTATGTACAATGGAGGCTTAGTTGGGTGTTCGCAAACAAGTGACTAGGATCCTCAACCAACGAAACAACAACAACAACAACAGCGAAATGCATCTTCGAATAACATTAGCTAATATTCAAGGCGTGAATGTATAATCAAATGGCACACGTTGCGCTAACAGCGTTTCAGCACAACTACCAGCAACATATCTCAAGATACTAGACAACAGACAATCCAGTTGTCCACCACCACCTCTCTGCACAGAATATAAAACTACATTTTGAAGATGATTGAAAAGATAGCCCTGCCAGATAAATCCAGGATTCAGTCGTATCGTGCCTAGACCAGGATCACGAGTCTATCAATTTATTTTTTGAGCAGCTGGAATACATAGGCCATTGAGTAATATGTCGGAAATGTTTTCCTGAAACAACTTAGTCCTTTGATGCGAGTCAATGCCTGATCGCAACATCCTACTAAACAATGTTGTATACATCTTTTCTTGCTGATGTTTACTCATGACGCTATACGTAAGATGCTTACATAACAGTGTTCCAAAGAACATGCGAATGATTCTTTGTTATTCTGGCCGGATTAGTCACATGAATCCCCATAAAATATTAGCGTATAATAAAGAATGAGTATTTCAGTACATTGATCTGCATCTTTCATGGTTCCACTGCTAAGAGATGCTGTTTCAGTCTCATGGGATAATACCCCTTCAGAATGTTTGGCATCTTCTAGAATCATTGCTAAGGCTAATTGCGAAAGATATGAAAGCTTTAGGAGCTACTAATCAATGTTTAGTGAAAGATATTTGTTATAAAGCAATTAACGAGTACATATCTTTAAGAATACCAATAAAAAGAAACAAGAAAATGGAATTCGTGGGAAGAATTCTATTTAAACAAAAACATTTATTTGAGGAACAATCTTACATGCCATTAAAAAACAAATAAAAAATAAACACCCAATAACACATTATCACAACAGGGTGATTTGCACTGTATGAAGATTCCGTATAAATATTGTTAATAAATTAAAATGCATCTATAATTAGATTAACTTAGCTAGAAAGGAGTCAAGCGCTATCGATGTTTCTTAAGAATTTCAGCATCTATTCTAATATAGAATTATTATCGTAACCTAATTGTTACAGTTACATTTTATACATGAAACATAAGCAAGCTTTCCAAATATATATATGAACTCATACAAGACTGTTAGTCTATATTGCATTAGTATTAATACTGTGGATGAGCTAGGAGTTAGATAATCTGGAACTCTGGTCTACATTTAGACTAACGTAGATTTTAAAAAATTTTTTTTCATCTAATCCACTTCTGACTATATATATATATATATATATATATATATATATATCAGGGGACCCTGTAACCTCTAGAGAGCGCGTCCCCTGGGTGGCGGATAGGGGAGCCCACCGTGTGTGTGTGTGTGTATATATATATATGGTAGGGTGGTCCAAATATACTGAATAAGGACTCGTGGACCAACAGGGCCATAAGGGGCAATCACCTTGATTGTAAGGGAAGCGGCACTCCCATGGACCCCTAGCTGGATCTATCCTCTCCTTCTTCTACTTTGAGGAAGACCCACTTACTTTAATCTTTCCTATAAGGCCTTATCAGCCAACTCTTCTTACTTTATGACCCTTGTGCTATTAGAGTACTCGAGGGCCATGGGGTCTTTTCATTTCTGGCCTTACAACTATGTCCTCTCTATAAACCTTACTATATTTCTTCTATAATCTACCCTTTCCCCTTCAATATACCCTATTCCTCCTATGGGTTTAAATTCGGAAGAAGGCGAGTTCAGAAGCATTAAGGTAGCAGCCCTACCACTGAACTATTCCATCGTCAGGCTAGTCCCTTGACATGGAGAACATAACCATACTTGCAAGCTGACAGAAAAAGATAATCCGATTGAATCTATGGGAAACGACCCTGGAATGGAAAAGGGAAAACGAAAATGGAAACGACAAAATATAATACACATAGCAAAAACTGGAATGTAAGAGGAATAGCATATAAAGAAATAGAATTAGACCAGTTATTAAATGAAAGAAATTTTAAAATAGCAGTAATCACTGAAACAAAAAAGAAATTAAAAGGGACTATGAGAACTGAAAATTTTAATGTGATATACAGTGGAGTCGACAGAGACCAAAGAGCACAAGCAGGAGTCATGATTTGGATTCATAACTCCCTTTCAAAACAGTTAAAACATTATAAATTATGGAATGAAAGAATAATAGAAGCTAGAATAAAAATAGATAGAGGCTATTTAACAATAATTGGTTTATATGCCCCAGAAGAAGGAAGAGAACAGGATAATATTGATTTTTATAATCAGCTACAAAACATATATAATAAAATAAATAAAAATGATTACATAATTTTAGCAGGAGACTTAAATGCAAGACTTAAAAGGAGACTTAAATGCAATTGGAAACGAAAATCAATAATAATATAGGAATACATGGAGAACACACTCTAAACAGAAATGGTAAAAAAGTGATTGACTTTGTAGTTTATCATAACCTAAAAATAATGAATTCCTTCTATAAACATAAAGACATACATAAATATACTTGGGCAGCAAGAGGATGGAAATCAATATTAGATTACTTCATATTAAATGAAAAGACATCAAAATTTTCACTAGATGTTAGAGTTCACAGAGGATATGAAATAAGCAGTGATCACTTCCTTGTTAAAATAAAATTAAGATTACCACCTAAATGGCTACAAGTAACAAGAACAGAAAGAAAAATTGAAACATTTCTTTATAAAACTAGACTATTGAATGACACAAATGTACAATGGCTATATGAACAAAGAATTAACCAATATCTAGATAAAATAAAACAAAATGAAGAAATAGAAATAGAATGGCTTAATATAAAAACGATACTAAATGCAGCAGCAAATGAAAGCTTAGGAAAGACCAAAAAATTCAATAAAAGAAAAAAACTGAAGATCTGGGATGATACAATCAAAGAAATAATCAAAAAGAAAAAAAGAAGCCTATCACAAATGGTTAAGCAGTAAAAGATTAGAAGATGAAATAGAATATAAAAGAATAAGAGCCATAGCTAAAAGAGAAGTCAGAAAAAGATATAGAGAATCATGGAATAAATTTGTTTCTAATTTAGAACATGATTTATATAAAATAAGACCCAATGTATATAAGATTTTGAAACACCTAAATGCAGATACCAAAGAAAACATAAAATTAAACACTGAATTGAAATTAGAAGAATTTCTCAATTACTACACAGAACTGTGGACAGACAAATATTTTAAAAAAGACAACTGGCAAACAATTAACGAAAATGAAAAGGAAATAACTGAAGAAGAATTAGAAATCAGTCTGAAAGAAACAAGAAACGGAAAATCACCTTTGAGAAGATAAGCTAGGTTCTGAACTATATAAATACGCAGGAACAAGATTCAAAGGAAGACTCTTATTATTTTTAAATAAAATTTATTCAACTGGTATCCCCACAATAGAATGGAAAAAAGCAATTGTGATTCCTATCTTTAAGAAAGGTAATAGAGATGACCCTAAAAACTATAGAGGTATCAGTATACTAAATTCATGTTACAAAATATACAGCAGAATCTTAAATAACAAACTAATGAAATATTCCGAAAACTTTATTCTAGAGGTACAAAATGGATTTAGAAAAGGAGGATCATATATAGACCCAGCCTTCTGCCTAAAATTAATAATAGAGAAAAGAAGAGAATATAATTTAGAAACACATATTGCATTTATTGACTTTGAAAAAGCATTTGACAAAGTTAAAAGAAACATATTATTTAACATATTAAAAGAAAGACAAATACCAAATAATATCCTAAAAGCTGTCACAAGTATATATGAAAATAATCAAATACAAATAAGATTAAATCACGAGCTATCATATACAAGAGAGATAAACCAAGGGGTCCGACAGGGATGTCCCCTCTCAGCAACTCTTTTTAATATCCACTTAAATGAAATAACAATAAAATGGAGTAAAAATTTACATCAAGGAATTAAACTTTCACCTACAGTTAACTTAAACACTCTCCTCTTTGCAGACGACCAAATAATAATTACAAATTCTGAAGATAACTTACAGAAAGCTATTTTAAATCTAAATGAGATATCCAAAGATTATGGTATGATAATATCAACGGAAAAATCCAAAACTATGGCCTTTAAAGGACAAGATCCAGCAAGAACTAAAATAGTATTAGATAACAAGATCTTAGAACAGGTGAATTCATTTAACTACCTAGGATGTATGATCACTTATGAAAATGAAAAAGATATAAACATAAAAATTGCAAAAAAATTAAAAATAACAGGAGTAATTAACTCTATATTTAAACCAAACCTAGTTCAAAAACAAACCAGGCTAAAAGTATACAATACATTAGCCCTACCGGTCTTAATGTATGGAAGCGAAATCTGGACAATAAAACAAAAAGACAAACAAAGATTAACAACAGCAGAAATGAAGTTTATGAGTAAAATTGCAAAGTATACCCTATTTGATCACAAAAGAAACGAAGATATTATGAAAGAATTAAACCGAGAACCAGTAATTGAAAAAATTAAAAAATATAAACATAGATGGATGGAACACGTTCAAAGAATGAAAACAGAAAGATTACCAAAACAAGCCTTAAACTACAAGCCATTAGGGAAAAGAAAACCAGGACGTCCTCTTAAACGATTCAACGATGACTTCTAAGGCCGGAAGGCCATACTAGGCCTGTTATATTAAATTAATATATTTTATATTAATTATAATATTTTATTAAATATTATATATATATATATATATATATATATATATATATATATTACATTACAATTGGGAATAACAGATACATGCAGGTTAGTAATAAATAATAATAATAATAATAATAATAATAATAATAATAATAATAATAATAATAAGCAAACGCCTACAAAATATGATTGGTTTAGGATTAAGCGTTTCTTAATTATGTACAGTTATATTTTTAGCGGTAACCTAATTTAGCGGTAACCTAACCTTTTTATATCCACTCTCATACTGAATTTATCGCTAATTAAGTCATTGGTACCTACCAGAATTACGACCTCTTTTGCTTTTCTTTTGTGTTTTTCAATTATTTGCGTTATATTTTTAAATTTTTGCTTCCGGGAAAACTTCACGTTTTCATGAGGCCTCCCTCATGAGTTCCTGACTCTCTGGAGGTCTCTCTCTCTCTCTCTCTTTAACATTTTTATTATTTCTCAGATAAATTACATACATTATATGAACACAATTATGCATAAGAAATACTTTCTCGTACATAAAGTTTTTTTAAATAATAATAATAACAATAACTGTTTACAACGTATATTATTATAATATTCATAATGATGATTATTACAGAGGTTTCTTTGCAATTTTACACTCTATATATACAATATCAATGGATATAATCACTCTATTTTGCATACTTTTGTTACAGTTATTACATACATTTGATTACATATGATACATTACTTACATTTGTTTAAATATGATACTTATATTACATACATTTGTTTAAATATGATACTTACATTACATACATTTGTTTACATATAACATACATTACATGCATTTGGTTACATGTGATACATCTTGGATGAGAAGTAATTTCTCTGCTTTCATCCTCGAAGCTTATATGTAAGCTTATCTGAGGATGACACCAGTTGGTTATTATTTATTGTTTTTTTTTGCTAATTTTTTTAATAATAATAATATTTTTTTAAATAATAATAATAATAATTCAGGACGGGGAATTATCTGTTGTTGGGCTTAAGAATTTATGCATTGTAGATATAAATGATTCTATAGTTATTTTTCAACTTCTTAACTTTTTAATATCCCGCTTGCCAATGTACCTTATCCTATTTTATTCAGGAGAAGTCTGTACTATCAAACTTCTGATATTGCAATACAGTACCATTCATAATTTTCGAAATTACGTTACAATTTGTTGTCATAGGCTTCTGATATTGCAATTCTACACGTCATGTAGAATTGCAATGACGCTAATTTTCCAGTCGATAACGTCTTGTCTCCTGGCAGAAATTGTCACGTCATGTGATAATCATTGCCACGAGAAGGACTATGATAATCGACTATATAATAAGATAAGTCACTGGTATTTAATATTCATTAAATACCAGTGACTATGAGTTTCGTCACTGGTATTTAATGAATATTACACTACAATTGATATTATTTGCATTAGATATGAAATGCGCTTACAGGTAAATATATTGAACATTTTAAAAATATAACGTTTTTTATTATTATGATTATTAATTATGAAATACTTAATACTTAATAAAATACCAAATAATATAATAAATAAAAAAAATACTACAACTACAACATCGAACCTAAGAATATCTTCAGGTGCCATCGTTTCGGGCCTATAAATAAAAGGAAGGACGGAACGAACTTTTCGCGCCTAGTAAAGTGATTTGCGACACGCCGACAAGCACATCAAAAATAATAACAGCGATCAACAACAAGTTCAAAGACACCTGTCCCCAATCGCGCATACGTACACAACCAGACTTATCATTTGCACAAAGGGAACAAAGAGTCCAGCTTTGAAGACAACTCCAAGAAAAACGTCAAAAATGGTGACAACAGTTGGAAAATCGACTATAGACAAGATAAACTGGTGAAAAAAAACAAGTGATACCACTAGCAGCCACCATGGAGACCAGCATGCAGGCACCACATAGGAAATGTGCAAGACCCATGCGGTCCAACATATGACTCACAAAACCCTACACATACACTTCACCAACATCCGTGGCCTAAACTCCAACCTGAATAGTGTCCACTACCACCTACAGTCTACCAAACCCCACCTTCTCTTCCTGGTAGAAACTCAAATCGCACAACCCCCAGCACCACTTATCTCAACCTTCCAAACTACTCACTCTTTAACAACTTTCATCCTAAGGGTGAAAGTGTAATGGTGTCTGCACATACATCCACTTTGACATACCTTGCCAGAGAGCATCCAACGTAGAATCACCAAACTCTGACCTTCTTTGGTTGAAAATATCCCTTCCCCACTCAGTCCAATTCATCTGCTGTCTCTATCGCTCCCCCAACACAACCAACCACCCTGAGCTCTTTAATTTCCTCTCCCTAAAAATCGACTATCTCCAATCCCACTTTCCCAACAGCGAAATCATTCTCCTAGGAGATTTTAACGCCTACAACACTAGCTGGCTTTCCTCTTCCAGTTGTACAGATCTTGCAGGCAGAGATCTGAAACATTTGCCACCAACTTACACAACTTGTCCAGATGCCAACCAGAATACCAGATAACCGAAACCACTCCCCCAAAACCATAGATCTCTTCCTCACCAATGACCCCCCTCCAAATACACAGTGAAAGTAGTGATCCCCCTGGGCAATTCTGACCACAACCTAGTGCTCATCTCCTCCCCATGCAACAACGTTTACACAAAAACTCCCATACAAGAGTAGTTTTGCTATAACACTGCTAAAAGTGGGACAGCCTCCGCAACTTCTATGCCACATGCCCATGGTTGGACTATTGCTTCCACCCTTCCAACCCAAACATATGTACCGAGCTTATTACCAAAGTAATCCTCACCAGCATGAATACATACATTCTACACAGCACTCTGAACTGCCATTCCCTAACGAAACCCTGGTTCTCCAGAAGATGCTGTAGATGAAACACCAGACATACCACAACTGGCTGAAATCAAGAACCTCATTCTCCTTCAAAGTTTACACTGAAGCTCATAATAGATGCAAAAAAAAAAACAATCAATGCTTCTAAAACAGAGTTCGAAAGAGCAAAAAGCAGGAAACTAGCAGCCTGTTCAAACGGCAGTCGAGTGTTTTGGTATCTCGCGAAAGCAATTGGCTGTAACTTCTGTCCAAAATTATTGCCACCTCTATCATACCCAGATGACTCTACTGCATCATCACCCACAGAAAAAGCCAATCTTTTGGCTTCATACTTTGCTTCCAATGCAGGCATAATTGACGATGGTAAATGTCCCCCAACCATTCCAGACATCCAACATACAATGTTCCCTATATCCTTTTGCCAGGATGAGATCAGAAAAATACTGTCCAAATTAGACACAAAAGCGTCTCCTGGTCCCGATGGCATTTCCCCCAATTGTTCTGAAAGTTTATTCTCCAGAACTGACCCCTATCCTATGTCACCTATATATACTCTCTTTCTCCACTGGAATCTATCCCACAAACTGGAAATTGGCCTATATTCAGCCCATTCCAAAGAAGGGTGACAAGTCACTGCCATCCAGTTACTACCCTATCTCGCTTACCTCAGTCCTGTGAAAAGTAATGGAAAAAATCAATTCCCAACTCCTACACTATCTTGAAGACACTCACCAAATAAATGACCACCAGTATGGATTCCGCCACTGCCGATCAACAGGAGATCTACTCACATACGTCACTCATCTCTGGACAAATGCTATGGAGAGGTTTGGTGAATCTCAAGTGGTTGCACTAGATATCTCCAAAGCCTTTGACCGGGTCTGGCACAAAGGCTTACTATGCAAACCACCATCATTCGGTCTGATCCAGGACCTCTGTAGTTGGATTGCCAGTTTTCTTTCTTGATGCTCATTGTGTGTGATGGTGGATGACTCCCTATCATCTCACCACTCAATTAATGCTGGGGTCCCACAAGGTTCTGCCTTTTACCAACCATCTTCCTGCTATATATCAATGACCTACTGCAATTGACCTCCAACCCAATACACAGTTTTGCAGACGACAGCACACTACAATCCTCGCTTGCATTTAATAAGCCTTACCCTACACAATTCACCTCAACCAACAGAACATCAACCGCCAACACCCTCAACTCCGATCACCAAACCATCATACAATGAGGTTCGGATAACCTCACAAATTTCAATGCCAATAAAACTCAGTTCTGTACTATTTCCCAGTATCCTTTTTGACAATACCCAAATTTCCAGACAGTTTGAGATCTCGCTTCTTGGAATCACCCTCACATCAAACCTCCCCTGGCATAAACATATCATAACCATTGTATCCTCAGTCTCAAAAAAACTGGGATTTCTCTTTCGCTCAAGACGTTACTTCACCCCCGAACAGCTATTAACATTATACAAATCACACATCCGCCCAGCTATTGAATACTTCTCCCACATATGGGGTGGGGCCCCTCCAAAAGCTCTCTCAAAATGCTTGACTCAATACGGAGGAGAGCAATTAGACTTATCAATGATCCATCCCTTAACAACTCCTCCCCCTACTTTCACACAGACGTATGGTCTCTGCAGTATATATATTCTACAAATATTTCCATGGGAAATGCTCATCTGAAATAACATCAATAATTCCTCCACCCAGTACTAAGATCATTGAAACACGTGCAGCTACTGCACAATATTCCTTCACAGTACACCTAGAAACAAATAGAACAAGTTTCTTTTCCTCTTCCTTCATCCCTGCAACTGCTGCACTGTGGAATAGTCTCCCACCTGCTGTGTTTCCCAAGGAATACAATTTAAAGTCATTCAAATCAAATGTAAACAAATTCCTCCTTTCCCAACCCACCACCCATACATGGTACTAAGCTACTATAGGTTGACCAACCAACCTCCTGTGTATGGGCTCAACATAAAAATTAAAACAAAACAAAACTAAATACTTAAGCAAAACAAAAAATAAAAATAAAATGAAATAAAAAATAAATCATCAACCTTCCTCAACCATATGTTTATATCCATAGAAGCTTCCACATAACAGTATCTGAAAAGTTTTTCTTTTTTTTTTCTTCTTTCCTTTCCTTTCCTTTCTTTATTTCTTCTCCCTTTTTTTTTTGTGTGTGTGTGTGTTATACCACTGCATCTAAATCGCAGTTATGCTGTTTCATAAATTCGAACGGTTCGCACTTTGTCATCCTTTGGTGCCAATGACCGAAGGACAGCAGTCAGTAGCGTACCTACATAATTCATTATGTAGATACTCATTCTAATGAATGGGAGAGAGGATTACATCCAAACTGAAGGTCCTGTACTTGATCCAAAACTCACTTTAAAACCCCCACAAACAACGTAATTCCTTCCTTACGCTATCACACGGCAACCTGCGATAGAGCAGGGAACGAATGCAAAAAAGCTAGAAGTATTGGATGTAAAGCTTACATACAACAAGGCTTACTTTTGCTTCTGGGACAAATTTCGAGCAATATGATAGTTTCTGAATGTAATGAAATTTGTCATAAATTATTTATCCACTATGAAAGTTGTCTACCTTTCATAGTGGATAAATGTCTACTGTTTATCTACCACAGCTTTATTTATTTTAATTCTAGTGTGTTTCTCACTTTTTTTAGAGAATACCAGTTTTTGGTGATATAGCCAAAAAATACAGTACCATTCATAACTTTCAAAATTACGTTACAATTTGTTGTCATACACGTTATTTCAATAAAATATCCACTTAAAGTTTGTTGACCACCTACGCTATTTCACGATGTTTCTACGGGAATGTTGTGTCATGTGACACAGTTCTCACCAATGATAAAAAGCCAACTTGAGCATTGTAAGGTTTAGTTATCACCCCCCTCTTTGATTTCAATTGAATCTTAATTTTTTTTATTACTGATATTTAAAATACTATAATTCAAGACAGCATGTATTAGTAAAGGATAATTATGGTGTGAAATATATCCTATAATATAAATAATGAAATCATTTATAAATATTTTAAATTAATTACTTATCATTATAGGATGAAGGAGTATTAAACAGAATAGCTAACACAGCTGAGTTTCAATCTGATCAGAGAGAGTGAGAGAGTATAACTGCGGTCCTGAAACATGTCATTCTGTGCTAGCTGTTCTTATGCTTATACTAAAACGAATTTTTTAATAATCAATTTTCAAGTAGCGTGACAATCATGGTTCAACATTGATAAAGTGAATATTATCTATTTACGCCTCGCTCTTCACCAGTCGTATGCAATGTCCTAGTAATAGCCCAGATATTATTTATAAGGGTGGGGGTTTATCATGATTTTGACTGTCGCGCATGTTTTTGTGATCTCCGTACTGACAGTCCTGCGCAGGCAAACTGCATACTTTCCTTTAATTTTACTAAGTGTATTAAATTCCCAGCTAATTAACTGTGATGTAATAACCGGTGAAAGTGAAGATGCTTTGATTGTTTTGAAACCTCAAGGCGAAGAGCTAGCACCAGGATTGACACGCTTGCCTTCCATCTCGTTCTCAACTGCAGGTCCCATAGAGGCTGTAAATGGTAAGAATAAATCTTAGTTTGGCATTGACGAACCTTCTTTTACGATATGATCATTTAGAATGAATGTAATGGTAAATATGAACGAGAAACATTTTCCCCCTTCTAAGTTAGTAAGCACGTGTTACTTATTTACGTCACTGCCTTGGATATAATTATAAGAGCCGCAAGCTGGATATTTTCTCCTCTCCTCCTAAAATTTGGTATAGTATTTTGTCACTCAGTCGGTTATTCCATCTTATTACATTCGATATATTTATATTTTGTGCCGTTATTAGAAATGATTACTAGTTACTTGCCTCACTATGCATTTTATAAAATTTGAGTATGTGTGTACGGAAGTAGAAGCGTCGAGCAGATTCTTTTCATATGCACAAATTTTCGTGTGAATGCATGCGTTGTACTAGATGAGACATTACCCCAAGAACATTCCTTTCAGAGGCAAATAATACACTCATCAAATTTAATTTTTATTTTTTCTCATGGTTTTTCTTTTTTTATATTTATTTATTTTTTATAAGCAAAGCTGGTATACTAGGAAGTCAACTGAATACTTTTATATGCAATAAAAGAGAAATTAGCCAAAACACTACACTAACTGATATACAAGAGCGTTCAAACTAGTTTTAAATTATGATTAACTGAGAGCTGGGTTAGAAATAAAATACTTGATTAAAGATTGAAGACTATAGATATCAAAGTTCTGAGAAAGATTAGGAGAATGAACAAATAGTAGTATAGTATTAAAAACGAGGATATTAGGAAAATATTTGATATTATTAGCATCCAGGAATATGTAAGCAGAGCTGATCACTTAACATAATGGGAGACGAAAGATCAAAACAAGTCTTTTGCTAGGATGGCAAGAAAAGATCCATAGGTAGACTAAGATCTAGATGGATTGATACAGTAAGAAATGTCTTAGAAGACTGAAATATATGATCTGATAATAATTGTCTTGACATATAAGATAAATTTGAAGAAGTAGAAAGTTAGTACTATATAAGGTTATGTCATTACTATCATAATATCCTGTATACAATCCTTCCTGAGGGTACACATTAGGAATTTGATTAAATGGTTCTTGTTTCCTTATTTGCGAAGGTAATAAGCCATATTCTGTAATAGATTGTAGTGCAATTGTTCATTCATCTAGTATATATTGACACTATTATATTTACTTTGTTTTCCATCAGCTAAAAAGCACATAAATTTTCCTAAGTTATAATCTGTTGATAAATTCAGAACCATGTCTGGTAACTAATGTACTTAACACCAAAATATATAGTTGCCATTGTGCAACTTATTTAATATAATTATTAACAGAGAAAATTAATAAAAGTTTTTATTAGTTTTATACATCATTTTAAAATGTTATGAATTGGGAATGACTGAAGCTTGTTAAAATGTTAATGAATAGCCAAGGAGATACACATTATGGTGATTGTATACATAGAGTAGTTGAATAACCTATAACATATTAGTACTGTCTTGCTGCAGTGCTAATACATAACAGCAATAAGAAAATAATCTCTTGACAGTTTTTCATTCTTATATAAATAGTAACATTTTCATGATTGGCTAATTTCATAATGAAACAACGAGCTCCAGTTATTTCATAATGCAGAAGCATTACTATAGGATGTGTATATTGCCTCGTTATGGAAAAACACTCACTAGATAATTTTTCTTTATCGAGGTCGCTTCTGTCAGAAGCTATACATTTTGGAGATATTAGAGCAACTTGATAGCACAACTTGATTTATAAACTATTTACATTTAGAAAATCAGTGCATTCTCAGAACATGCTAGATAAGAGGCAATGTACTTGCATGCTCTAAGTTTAGTTTTGCTATCTTATGGGATTAAAAATCGGTTACTTCTGGTGAGTGGGAACTCTACTGATTATGCTGGAGATTGACTCACTTGATATTTCTAATGTTCAGTAGAAAATGTACCATTTTTGCTATATTTATCATTTCAGATATTTGTAAGATTTTCTGCTTGATTAGGTAGTATGTTATACTTAATCATATTCTTATTTTCATTTATGTTTTATCCTAAACATTTGTCCATGAACTATCTTCATGACTAGCTACTTACATAAGAGTAGTTGACCCTGCCTAATCTCTCAGGTATGTTATACAGAATGCACATTCTATGGAAAGTCACTTTCAGACTGATTTAAATGATTTTCTTCAGATCTCATCAGAAGAATGGTTGACCTATGGACATAGTGGGGAATATTCAAGGGTTCTATTATTGGATCACTTAAACCACTAAGTGATTTAAGCTGGATTTCCATTAATGTTATAACACACATAACTCGATGAGATTCTAATCAGATTCTCGTCTTGCCTTGAAAAATTAAGAGAAACCAAATAAATTGAAGTACCTCTTTTCTTAGGTATAGATATTTACACCATTAGGACTTTCAGAGAAAATAGAATAATCTCATTGTGACATCCCTAATTTATAAATAAATGTATTACTAAATTAGCAATGCTACTTTTTGCATATTCAGTTACTTAGACAAATAAAATTTTTTATGAAAAAAGAAAAAAAAAATGGTAGTATGGAATTGCAAACTTCACATTTGAACTTGATTGTCATTTGAGATTGTGGTTCCAGTTCATATATTTGTTTCTTCAGCTAAAGAAAGGGGCGGCAGGGATTCAATCATTTTAGATTTAGTCAATGTACATTTAAATATTGT
Organism: Typopeltis vanoorti; assembly: GCF_054136105.1. Lineage (NCBI taxonomy): Eukaryota > Metazoa > Arthropoda > Arachnida > Uropygi > Thelyphonidae > Typopeltis > Typopeltis vanoorti. The sequence continues at coordinate 89,683,787 of NC_143553.1, forward strand.
ATTTTTGTGTACTTAATCTTTATACTAAAATAGTTTATTTTAGTCTTTATACTAACTGTTTATTTGTTCACTTCTTCTGCACATATGGTAGCTATCTGGAAGACTTGGGGGTTTGACTAATTTTTAAAAGTTTTAAAAGGAATATTTATACAAAGTTTTCAACTAAAAGTGAAGTAGCTAGCCAGTTTTCTGTAGAAATGGTAGTATTTTTTCTATATCCTCCTATTGATCAGAGGCTTAGCTTGGGGGGGGGGGGGGTCAGCACTTTGAACCTTGTTGAACTTTTGCAGTTAATTCTAAAATACAGTCTCGAGTACTCAGTTCCAAATATTGTAATACTACTGTGAATTTTCCTCACAATTGCTGTAAGTGTTGCTAGTTGTGAGAGGAGTTTTTCTAAATAAAAATGATTAAGAATTATCTACAGACTTTTGCCAATGTCATCAACAATTTTGCTAACAGAAAAGTAAGAAAAATAGCAATTTAGAATGTTGAAATTAAAGTTTACTTCAAAAATAAACATAGTGTTTTAATTTATTTCCCTATATGTCGTTTTGACTTTTTGTAGTGTTTTTGGTGTTATTGAGAGGGGCGGCAAACTCAGGGACCACCCCAGGCAGCTAAAGCTCTAGCTACACTGCTGCTATGGATATATTGGTTTTCATTCCACACAACATTCAAACCAATGAGAGAACAAGTGCAATAAATACACTTGTAGCCATAGTTGCTTTGCTGTACTCTGGATGACAAATTTATACACTTTCAGTATGGGATGATTACATAGAAACTGTCATTTAAAACCCCTCCTCTAATACTTGAATACTATAAACATGTTCAAACTTACAAGACAGCTGAGAATAAATTTTTCTCACCACATTGGAAATTATTAATAGATACTTATGTACTAACTTTTAACTACTGCTCATGAGGTCTTGTTTTTTAGTTAGCTTGCATGAAATCATGAAATTTTTATCATGTTTTATGTAAGTAGTTAAAGCTATTATATCTTTATTATTATAATTACAAGAATATTAAAGGTAAAAAGACTATAGTCCTTTTGCACTCCCATGATGTGTATGACCTTGACAATCACACTTGGCAGAAAGCATTTCTTTCAAGGTCAGATACCATCAATGCACAAAAGAGCCATAAATGTTAATAAGCTAAACTCAAAATATTAATTTAATTTGTAAATAGTCTCTCAGTTATGCTGGAAGCACTGAATACTTTTTGAAATCGTTTATAATTGAAACTTGAGTAAATGGCAAACACATGGAATTATATAATTTAATGTAATAACTAATAAGTGACATTCAGCTGTTTGACTAGAAACAACAGAAGATTGTTGAAATAACCAAAATATGTAGGACATGCATGGTGAAGGACAATGAAATCTCTCTCATATTTTTTCTTTTGGTATGCAAAACATAATTAGCTACACCATTAGAACAGTGTTTTGCTTGATAATCTCACTCATAAAAGTTTTGATAAACCTATATCATGTATCTTGGGTGTACTAAGAGGTACCCTGAGTAATCGAGAAACTGTTCTAGAGATGAATATAGTTCTATATCCAGATGTTTGCGGATGATGCAAAACTGGGGAGAGCAATGCACAATCAGGCTGATGTTAATGCCTTACAAAAGGACTTGAATAGATTGCATGAATGGGCAGTTAAGTGGAACTGTCAGTTCAATGTTGCCAAGTGTAAGGTTTTGAGATTTGGTAAGCAACAATGGGATGCAAAGTATACACTTGGTGGGGAAACTTTAACAGAAGTAGAGAAGATGAGAGATCTAGGAGTGATGGTGGACAAGGATGTGAAATTTAGGGGCCACATTGCACAAGTTGTGAAGACATCACATCGAATAATGGCAATGATGCAGAGAACCCTGACATGCAGAAATAGAGAGGTTATGATTCCATTGTATAAGGCCTTGATCAGGCCTCATATGGATTATTGCGCACAGATTTGGTCACCAGGTTTTCATGGTGACGAGGATATGTTGGAAAGGGTACAGAGAAGATTCACAAAGGTATTCAGTGGTCTTTGGAATGTGGAGTATGAGGACAGATTGAGAGAATGTAAGTTGCAGAGCCTTGTGAATAGGAGGAAGAGGGGGAATATGATCGAGACATATAAGCTGGTCAGGGGTTGTTATCAGGTAGACATGGAAGAGATTTTTCATAGAATGGGAGAGGGGAGTAGAACAAGAGGCCATTGCTGGAAACTGTATAAGGAGGGTGTGAGCACAGGAGTGAGAAGCAGGTTCTTTGCATGGAGGGTGGTTGATGAGTGGAATGCATTGCCTGAGTGTGTTGTGGATATGGACACATTGAATCAGTTTAAGACATGGTTGGATGAGCATTGTATGCAATAGTGAGTACCTCCCATGATGAGTCTGACTCTATGGAGGTTAAATGTTGATAATAATACTAATAATGAAACATGATCTCATTCAAGGTACATCATGCCTCCCTAAATATCAAGGTGGTTGTCTCATGCAAGGCTGTGAAAATAATTGACCTGATGACAGACATCACAAGTACTTCTGCCACAGTGGGATTTGAATCTTTATCCTGTTGTAAAATGGTGATACTATCCACTTAGCCATTCTAGCTGTGAAATACCATACTGCTCAGAGTAGTTTGTCCATTGGAATGTTATGAGTTCTCCATAAAAGCTTCTTTTTATTCAGAAGACTTTTATAAAAAGCTGCAAGGCTCTATTTAACTATTAGATCAATGTGTTTTTTTTTAATCCAAGTCACACGGACACATTTTTTGGCTTTTTCTTGAAGCTCCAGGTATCTTCAAAGAGTATCTGGTTATGTAGTCATTATTCAGATAGTATCTAGTTATCATGTTTTTTGTTTTGTTAGTGCCATGCACTTATTTTAAAAAAAATTATGCTTGTTAGATTTTATGAATGTTTACTTGTAGTAAGGCTTGAAGGTACATCTGTTATTCTGTTAAGCAAAGGAGTGAGAAGCAGGTTCTTTGCATGGAGGGTGGTTGGTGAGTGGAATGCATTGCCTGAGTGCACTTAATCCTCTACACACAAGCTCTAATAAGCTTCAGACAACAGAATTTCTTAAATGCTTATAAACCACAAACTGTCTTAGCCAGAACAATATATTATCCACAAAATCTTTTCATTTGTTGCCAGCCTAGTTGATTGATTAAATAGTATCTCTATTCCAACCAATGTGCTGTGGATTTGAATCTCACTGGGCATTTGTGAATGGTTTTAGGTGGTAGATGAATTTTATTACCTGTTGTGAGACTGCCATTTTGTTTATTGGAGGCCAGAATCGGTTAGAAAATGTTCCATGTTTAGTCTCTGGAATAGGGACTAAAAGTTTTTTTTCATAGGCATAGAAATAAAATTATACTTGAGAAAAGGATGAAAACAATTTCTTGCCAAGTGTTAATAAGTACTTCAATAAAAGCTTATCATCACAACTAGATTACTTGTATAGAAAGCAGTGACTTCACATCACACTGCTTTGGTATCCTGATTATCTAACTTATAGTCCCCACAGTGCACTATATATGCTGGTAGGATGCACATTAAAAAAAAAATGCAGCCATGCTCCGTATGTGTGCATATTATTATTATTATTATTAAGTTTTTTATAGATATGTTTAAAAATTGTATTCAATGTTTTAAATAAAACTTTCAAGTAGTAATTTTGATAAGCTTTTATGAACAATTGGTTAATAAGCCAACTTAAATCCAAATAATTGTGTAAGTTTGTTGCCTTTGTGAGAGGTTATTGTTCTCAATATTCCTAATTGTTAATTAGAATAATTATTTTTAATTATTGACTAATAATTTATTATAGTGAAGTGCAATGTTGTTCTGACATATGTCAGTTCACAGTTGATTTCTACTTAATGATCATTTTTGTTTGGGTGGTATTCTGTTTCTAACTTTATTGCAACACCTTATCTATTCAGTTTACACTAATTAATATTACTTGTAGATTTTTTATAATGTAATGGTTCTTGAAATAAGATCAGTGGTGTCAATAAATAGTTTCTTCTCCGATTAAAAGAAATAATGATGTCTTCACTATAATATCTGTTGAGACTAAGCTATTTGGAGTTATGGGTGAAGCAGTTAAGGATCTGAGATCAGTTTATTTATGCCTGTTAGTTGTGAGTGTTTTTCTGTCCATTTTTTTTTTTTTTTTTTTGTTGTTGTATGTGATGAAAAACATGGAGCTGAAGAGTTATACATTATTAGTCTGTGATTCTCCAGAGTTCAAGATTTTTCATTGCAATAAGATCTGATAAGGAATTATCAGCACAAATCCTCCACTTTGTTAGGTATATTAGACACCTCCATACCCAAGAAATAATTATAGAAAATACTACAAAAAAAAAATAAAAGATTTTTACATCAAATTTTGTCTATTCTTTTGAGGAAGATATGAGAACATCAGTGGTCTGAACCTGATTTAACCATTAGGCAATAGTAATAAAAGTCATATGTCAAGCATGTGATGTAATACTCTCCCCATGAAATGCACACACTAAGGTAAGGTAATGTTTCTTTGTTTTTGTGACAAGTTCTGCTTACGTGAAGTAATTTCATCAGAAGAAAAGTTGCATAGTGCAGTGACAGGATGTACATTGTCACTTTCAGATATTTTGTGTTTGAATCTAGTTTATCCTCCTGACATTCTTTTGAACTAGCAAAATAACAAAAGGATCTTGAGCATGCTGTAAATGCTAATTTACAAATTTTTATCAATGGTGCTAACTTTGAAAATATTTTTGTGTTACAAAAATATTTTCCAATATTTCATGAACCAAGTTTGGAGTTAAATTAGGATCTGCCCAGTAGCTTGGCCTAGTGGTTCATTAGGCATTATTAGTTCAAGATCTTTTTGCCTTAAATTGGTTATTTCTGTCATTCACTTGGTGGCTTGTTTTATTAAACAATGTGGTGAATCAGACTGAAAAATTAAATAGGACAAGAAGGGATGCAAAGTTATTAAAATCAAGGAGCCTGATAAGAAAGGGGGGAACTTATTGTGTTTGGAAAATTCCAAACTTTTGGGAACTACATAAACTAAAATTTTTATTTTATCCCCCCCCCCCCTCCCTATCATTGGTCACATACTGAAGTTATCTTCATACACAATTTAATTCCATGGTAAGAGAAACATTTTCTTCAGTCAATCATTTGCTTGCTTAGCATTGTGTAAGTCTATGTGTTATGCACACTGTAATCTCTGAATCACCTTCCGAATGGCTTTCAAATAATCAAGGCCTCATTTAATTTGGTTTTTGCACAGGTTAGTGTTTCAGCTGTTTTCTAGAACAGAACTTTTGGTTAATTATAGCTTCATTTAACTGTGTGAATGGATAATTAAGAGATCACTAAAATTTGAGAGAAATGGTTATTTGTAGTAATTTTACCAATAAAAAGGATGTAGCAGATCAGTTATTCTTCATTTATACCTCCTAATATTTTTCTTATGCATGTAAATGACATGATATGGAACTTTTTTGTGTGCATTGTATAACAGTGACTTGCTGATAATTTTTTTGTTTATTGACTTATATGTGAAGAAAAGATTGGCATGATATTGATTTTTTTTTTTTTTTTTTAATAAGACGTAGTACATGCCATGCCATCTAATGTTTTATTATTGTATGATAGTTACTTTTTCAAAACCTCTTAGAACATTAATGATTGTACAATTCAAGACAAAAGTCCTGCTGAATTTTATAAAGCATTTGGAGATTAGATGTGATATTGTTTGTATTCCATATATTGATTCATGTTTGTGTGAATAAATAGTATTTTAATTCAGATATCTATTTAAAATGAGGAATAAATTTCAACTAAAATATTTCATTCACAAAATTTTCTGTATTTCTAATGCATGTAATTATCTTGATGGACCTGTTTCATTCACGATTTCTCCATGAGTGCAGGTCACAAAAATGCTTCCAGTGGTCTCGATCTTGAGCATCTTTTCCATGTTATTATGCCCATAGATTTCACTAATGGATCTTCCCATCTAATAGGTGGGATTCCTGGTTTTCTCTTTATTCTCGGTTGCCAATTAAGTATTCTGTCCATCTGTTATACCTTAGTCTTGCTATGTGGCCTGCCCATCTCATCTTGTTTTTGTTAGTTCAGTTACGACATCGACATTTTTTATACCAGATCTCTATCTTAGTTCTGTATTTCTGACATGTTCTGTATTTGCTGATGTTACAAATCCTACGTTCTATTTCACTCTGAGTTATCCTGAGGGTCTTTTCTTCTTGTCTTGTTGTGTTTCATGTTTCTGATCCATATGTAAGTGATGGAAGAATGTCACTATTAAATAATTTTGCCTTTGTAGACATGTCGATATTGGGATCAGTAAATGTCTTTTAGTCTGAATGATAGCCATGCAGCTTTCTTCAGACAAATTGTTATTCAGTTTTATTGTTTGCTTAAGTAACTGTAAGAGTTAACCATGGGGATGTTATTGATAAGTTGCTGTCACTTGTGTAAATGTTTTAAATCCATTTTGTTTTTTCTAGATTCATTTCTAAGCCAATCTCACTGATGCTTGTGTATATTTTTTTGCCCATTTCTTCTAGGTCTTTTGGAGTTTGAGATATTAGTACCAGATCATCGGCAAACATAAGGATTTGTTATTTATCACAATCTATATTTATTCCTCCGTTTAGGTCTATTTTTCTCAGAATATATTCTGAAGTGCTGGTAAATAGGTTTTGGGAGATCACATCGCCATGGCAGCCCCCCCCCTCTCTTTATATTTATATGTTGATCAAATAGGATTATTATTATGCCATGTAATAGATATATTATGTATATCCTTAATAAAATCTTGGTTTGATAGGAGGAAAAGAAATGTGACAAGACATATGTTGGAGTTTAATGCAGAGATATTATTCAGAATGGAACAATAATAAGAGGCCGTTCTTTTTTAGTTGTATAATAGAGTGGTAAACAAAATTTTTGTGCTTGCTGAGTGGAGTTCATTGTCAAAGCATATTATTATTATTATCCCAAGATCCCAATGGAGTCAAAGACTCATTGTAGGAGGTCGCTTTGTCATATACACAGCTCATCGTACTGTGCCTTTTAACTATCAAATTCTCTGCAGACACACAACTCCACATGCAAAAAAAAAAATATGCTTCTTATTCCATTGCTCACACCCTCTTCATATAGCTTTCAGGGGTGACCACTTATTCTCCTCCCATCTCTTGCCATTTTATGAAAAACCTCTTGAATATTAATTCTATAAAATCCCCTTACCAACTTGTACATCTGTATCATATTACTCCTTTTCCTCCTATCCTTGCATCTTTTCAACATTTCCTCATACTCAACATTCTAGAGACCAGAAACTACTTTAGTCAATCACCTCTTGACCCTTTCCAATATCTCTTCATCCTTTTGAAAACCATATGAATAAATCTTGGCACAGTAGTCCATATGTGGCCTAATCAAGGCCTTATACAATGGAACCAAAATTTCCTTACTTCTACAAGTCAATGTCTTTTGCATCATTGCCAGAATTTGTTATTGTTTTACAGTATGTCCTCTGAATTTAGATCCTTATCTAGCATCACCTCAAGATCTCTTATTTCCTCCACCTTCAACAGTATATCTCCACAAAGCATAACCTCTACATCCAATCTTTTTTTTTTTTCCTTTCTAAATTTTAAAACTTTATATTTCACAACATTGAACTATCATCATCACTCCTGTGCCCATTCACTCAGTCTATTCAAGTTTTCTTTTAAGGATACATCTACTCTACTCCTTAGTTTTTTCCACATTTGCATCATCTGCAAACAATTGAATATCCTCATTCAAATCTTCCCCAATATCATTAACATACAGGTTAAACAGTGGCTCTAAAACAGACCCCTGAGGCACACCACTAGTGACTTCTCTTTCAGGATATTGCTCCTCCATACATAACTTGCTGATATCTATCTGATAGCCAATCTCCAATTCAATGCACTAATCTAATATCCAACCCCATCCACTTCATTTTGACTATCAACTTGTCATGTGGTAATTTATCAAATTTCTGCAAAGTCTAAGTATATTACTGTGTATCCATCACCCTTGTCCCAAGCAGCTGTCACCTTATTGTAATAAGTAGATTACTAAAACATGATCCCCCTTTTAGCAAATCCGTGCTGTCCATCAAGATAATGCCATTGTTTCTGGATACTGGTTCTCACTAACTTCTCCAACACTTTCTTAACCATAACACTTGGCACACAGATTGACCTATAATTTGATTCTTAAGTTCTGTTACTTCCTTTATGAAGTGGTACAATCTTTGCCTTCCACACGCAATGTAAGACTCATATTAAACAAATATATGCCAATGCAGATGTCATCTCCTTGGCAAATCCCTCAAAATGAAATATCACCCTCAAGGTGATATTTCATAAAGTCCCACAGCCTTATTAACATCTCTCTCTGCAAATACTCCTCTGGCATCCTATCTTGCACTCCACGGATTATCGAGTCTCCATACATCACAGCTCTTTCTGCTCTGTTCCTTGATTTCTCCTGTATTCCTCTCTCTCTCTCTCTCTCCTCTAACTCTTGTACTCTGTGTTCCCTTACATACCTGCTGTCCTGGCATCACTCTATCCTTGTTTCATCACTCCCTCGCATTCTTTTCATTTTCTCTCTCTGTCTGTTTGGGATACATTGATGGGAGGCTGCATGCTCAATTGGAGGAGCTGTACTGAAGGAAGTAGGGGAGACGAGATCTCGGGGGGGGGGGGGGTGATGATTGATAGAAAACTTAAATTCAGGGAGCATATGGGAAAGATGGTGAAGGTAACCCAGAGGATTGCTGCAATACTGAGGACGCTGACCTGCAGAGATAAAAGAGTGATCATTCTGTTGTATAAGTCTCTGATCAGACCATACTTAGACTATTGTTCTCAAATTTGGTCCCCAGGATTTGAAGGAGATAAATTAACTGTGGAAAGGGTACAGAGGCAGATAACAAAAATGGTTTCAGGACTGTACAATGTTAGTTATGAGGATCAGCTGAGGGAATGTGGACTGCAGAGTTTGGTGGATAGGAGGAGGAGAGGTGATATGATTGAGACTTTTAAACTGTTGAGAGGCAGTTACAGGGTTGACACTTGGGAAGTTCTTTCACTTGGTAATAACTTCACTTGGTTCTTTCACATAACAAGGGGCCATCTCTGGAAGTTACAAAAGGAAGCTGTGAGCTTGAGGGCGAGGAGTGGTTTCTTTGCATGGAGGATGGTTGAACCGTGGAATGCATTACCTGATAATGGTGAGAGCAAAAATGGTCAAGGAGTGGTATGATAGACTTTGTGTTTCCTAGGGAGGTCCTCCCACGATGAGTCTCTTGACTCCATGGAGGTCTGAATAATAATATCTAGTTTACTCAGTTCTACATATACCTCTTGTTCACTCGGTCAGTCTCTCTCTGCTGTTCATCCATTTCTCTCAAACTCTCCATGATGTCACATTCACAAGAATAAAAGATCTGTATGAACTGCTCATTGATTAGCTCAAATATATCCTCCACAGGTATAATTATCCTTATACCATTTTCTCCGATCAATGTCATCCTATCATAATCATCTTTTTTTTTTTTTGGCTACATATTGAAAGAACACCCCTAGGTTTTTTTTAGGTTTCATTAAGTGCTGCTCATGCTGCATGTTTGCTACCCTTAGCAACCGAGTCACCCTCCTTGCCTGTTTTTTGTAGCTCTTCATGGAACTAATTATTACCACTCATCTTATGTGACCTCCATAATGCCTTCTTTCTCTGTATTGCATGCTTAATCTCTTCATTCATCCATTTCGCATCTACTTGGAATGTATTTAGATGTTGCTTCTGCTAAATAGTTCTTGAATAGCACCCAAGCAGCATTGATCTTCTTTCCACACAACTCCTCATTTCATACTACCGCTGCAGGCTGTCCCTTGAGCTTCTCATAATCACCAGCTTTGTAGTTCCACATATATCCTTTCCTCACACTGTCTGAGGTAGTTGTCTGTCAAAAACTCAATTCATTTTTTTAGTTCTGGTTACTATTTCATCATCGCAGTCCACAGTATATTGCCATAATAAAATTATCCTTTTCATACAGGACTGGATAGATGAAAATGGGGGACAACATGGTTTTGTGAAGGGTAGATCATGCCTCAGTAACTTGCTCACCTTTTATAACACAGTGATGGCTGAACTGGATAAGGGTAATTGGTTTACAGTGATTCTACTGGACCTTGCCAAAGCCTTTGACAGGATACCACATGTTACTCTAATCAGTAAACTGAAGCAGATGGGGATGGATATAGGGTTGGTGAGATGGATAAGAGGGTGGTTGATGGAGAGATACCAGAGAGTGGTTTATTCAGGAGCGTAGTCCAAAAGACAGCTTGTCACTAGTGGTGTGCCGCAGGGTTCTGTTCTTGGACCACTACTTTTCAATTCGTTCATTAACGATATAGGAAAGGATCTGAGAGGAAGTGTTCACTTGTTTGCTGATGATGCAAAGTTGGGCAGAGCAATTGTGAGTGCACAGGATGTCAAAATTTTGCAGGATGATTTGGATAGTTTGGAGGACTGTGCTAGGGAAAATGGATGTCAATTTAATGTGGCAAAGTGTAAAGTTATGCATTTTGGAGTGAAAAGATTAGCAGCAGTATATCACATTGGTAGAACCGTACTCCAGGAGATTGATGAGGCCAGGGATTTGGGAGTGTTAGTGGATAGGGAGGTGAAGTTTAGGGAGCACATTGCAAAAGTGGCCAAAACAGCTCATCATATCACTTGGTTGCTGAAAAATACTTTAACATGCAGAGACAAACAAGTCATTGTTCCTCTATATCGAGCCTTGATAAGACCCCATCTAGACTACTGTGCCCAGATATGGGCACCAGGGTTTCTTTTTGATGGGGAGGAGGTGGAGAGGATCCAGAGACGAGTGACCAAGATGATAGCAGGTCTGTGGAATGAACCTTATGAGAACAGGTTGAAGATTTGTGGGTTGCAAAAATTGGTTGATAGGTGCAAAAGGGGTGATATGATTGAGACATTCAAATTGCTGAAGGGTTTCTATAAGATTAATCCAGAAGATATTTTTGAGAATAGGGGCCATACATGGAAGCTGGGCAAGAGTGTGGTTAGCAGGGGGTGTTAGAACTAGGTTTTTTACTTGGAGAGTGGTGAATGAGTGGAATAAGCTGCCAGAGTTTGTTGTGGGTGCTATGACCGTGAATGAGTTCAAGGCGAGGTATGATAGATACTGTGTGAATGTCAAATAGTTACTCTTGACATGATGTTAGGGCCTCCCTCGGTGAGTCTGCCGACTCCTTGGAGTTGCCCGAGATGATGATAATAATAATATTTGCTTATACATTTCATGGTCACTACCTTCCACATTACCAGGTCTGTAAACATCAGACTAAGTATTCACCTCCATCTCACGCCGTATTGCCTCAAAGCCACTACCACTATTTCCTCCTTGTATTTGTACTTTGTATGGATATAACTACTTTTCTATCATCAATAACACTCTGCCTCCCTTTTTACCCTTTCTGTCTTTACAAAAATCATCATACTCTTCCATCTGTATTCTCAGGATGTCATCCTCATACAACCATATCTCACTTATTCCAACCATTTTGGGGGGAATGAGCTCAATCAATGTAATCATTTAACTTACTTTGTTTCTGATACCTCTAGTATTCATATACAAACATAACAGCTCATTTCTGGATCTATAACAAGTTTGAGTAATACCACTTATTAGATGTAACTTCTCCATTCCTTCCTCGAGCCATTTCTTTTTCTTCTTACTCACTGCAGCACCTTCTTCGAATACAACTGTTCCCTTTGCATCCCAGACAATTCCATTCCTTTCTTGTCTACACACGTTCACTTCCTCTTTGAGCATCAATCTTTCTTATGCTATGTTTCCCTGTCTCCCTTTAGTCTTGTTTCCTTATCTGTCTAATAAGTTTGTCCTTTCATTCTATACACTTATGCTACCCACTTATCCATAAGTACTACTTCAATCTCTTCTCCTTTACTCTCTTGCTCTTTCACATTGCTTCTTACTTGCTCAGATTCATTATCTGCACTCATTACTCTCCCTTCCAGCAGCAGTCTATCCAAATGGCTCACACCAAAACCATTCAAATGCAGTACATCACTCTTATAGTTGTTTGTCCTTCAAATTCATTCTCCATTCACAGACTGTATTCTTTCACACATTTCTGCTAACAGTTCATTCATAATCCTTGCTCTCTCTTTCTGCTTCATTTCATCACTGTCATCTTTCATTTTTCTCGACAACCTTCTGATATCCAGTCTTACATTCTATTTATTCCCACTCAAGTCATTTGTTCTTACTACTACTACTACCACCATCACCACCAACTCTTTTGCTCACTTACCCTTCGTATCCAATGCCTCAATCACCCTACATTTTACCTCAGAAAACAAATCTTGTGCGTGAGTAAGATGCAATGCAACAGGCAGGTATAGTTAGGTGAACCTCTCTTGTGATGAATATTGTAACTCCATAGAGGATATAGTATAATAATAATGAATGTGATAATTAATAATAATATTGCAGATTTAGTAGAGATAATAAGCTTATGTTTGTATTCCTTACCGTTTTTAAACATTCATAATGTGAAAGTGGTTAGCATTTGAAAGCACCAGTTTTCATCTGATCACTGAAATTAAGTAACCAGATTCCTGCCACTACTTTGGAATGTGATTATCTAGGATATTAGTGCCTCCTTTTTTTTTTTTTTTTAAATTTAAAAGATCTGAGTTCAAATACCATTTTGATACAAAGAGCGTTTATCAACTGAAGTCAAGTTAGCTGGTCTCATACAGAAATGGCAGCATTTTTCCCTTCCAGAAACTTTTTTTTTCATCCTACAAGATGGCAAAAAAAAAAAAAAGCCAAAAAATAAATGAATATGTACATGCCAGAAAATTATTAACAAATGTAGCAGACTATACATGGAAGTGCCTGCCTTACTATAACATTAGTTACAGTTCTATGAAGGGACATGATTTTAAGTCCTAACACATTAAGGGGAAGATGTGAAAATTAGCATGATTTCTAAGGACTTGCTTAGAAGCAAGATGTATAGCAACTTTTGGAGAGAAGTTAATGGCATAGTTGAAGTCAATTAAAAAAAAAAATCAGAATATGAAAGAAAGATGAAAAAAGTTAGGAAACAATGAATGAATGGATAGCACAAAGTTTTGGGAGGATTATCATGATTTAGGACTGAAAGAATTGTCATTTAATATTTTGCTTTTCTTTGGTATAACTAAAATGTAGTTAATTATCCCTAGATGTCTTCCATTAACCCAGAAAATTAATGATAATTGGTATTTCAGTATCTACCCCAGATTTTGTTTGAATGCATTTCCTTAAAAATGGTTGATGCCCTCTAGATTTAGTCACTTTCTTCTTCTCTCTCTCTCTCACATATATACATACACTGATTCACTCCAGTCATTTTCATAGTGCTGTTCTGGTTCAAAGTCATTTCTTCACTATCATTTCTCCACTTTCCCTTAAGTCTGTAAATATATGAGCAATTTCTGGTTAAACCAGCTTCTCATTTACCCGTTCTTTGGAGTGAACCTCTTCATTTTTTTTTTCAAGGACTCCAATTATTCAAAAAAAAAAAAAAAACATTAACAAATTCCTTCTTAACTATTTGCCAACATCTGCATATTATGATATAGATTTTGCAATTTACTTGGGCATATGGCCAAAATAAAAAAATAAAAAAAAAACTATTTAGTCAGTTATTGATCTTTTAACTTATTCTATCAGTAATCTGTTATTGATAGGATCTGTTTAGTCATTTCTTTCCTGTTGCTTGAAATGTGGAGTTACTGAAGGGTCAAAGCTGATAAATGGGAAGAGAACTCCATATAGCTCTTTAAAAAAAAAAAAAAAAAAAAAAACAATGCAAAATTGACTAGGAGTGTTGATTCAGAGTGTGTGTGTGTTTGTGTGTGTGTGTGTGTATGTATGTATATGTGTGTGTCCAGTTATTAGGTGCTCAGTGAATGAGGATGAAACTTAGTCAATCAAACTGTATTCTGTATTGGCTGAAACTACAAATAAAAATGATGGTGCAATGTGATGAAATGTTATACTATGTGGAATGTTAACTGGTTAAACAAGTTCCCCATTGTTTTTGTTACAGAATCAGGATGAGCACTGAAAGTTAGCTACTGAGTAAATACAATTCTCAATAGCATTGAAGACCAGTACAAACCATTAGTATAAGAAGTTTCACTAGAAAAAAAGGAACTGGCCAAAGAATGAGAAGTACATTGTTAACATTACTGAAATGAAAAAGATAGACAAGTAATAATAACTGAAATGCTATATTTTAACAACAGTGATAGAAAGGAGTAGCTGTATTTATTTATTTAGCTGCTAATATTTTGCAGCATTTCAAGCTTTCTTTCATCTTAAATAGCAAACAATTTATCATGCTATCCAAGCACTGACAATCAGTTATTAGTAGGAATAATTCAGAATTGTAATGAACAAATGAAAAAAGAAAAGTACTAACTTTTTATTTTGGCACCTTTGGATAGGTTTACACATTAAGTAGAATTTGTCTTCAACTGGCTCACTCCCAGATTTTTGGTAAATTAATACAGATATTCATTGTTTAGGGAGTGTATCATTGATGTCTACTGACCCCAAAACAACAGTGTTTGACTTGTATTGACTTCTACATACCACTTTAGTTTTCTTCCATCTCCTGGTATTGTGTGATAAAGTACCAGTTCTTGCCATAAGAATGCAGTGAATGTATTTTTTATACATGGATGTTAATGCATTTCCTATCAGTCCGTAGTAAGACAAGTCCCAAGCACAAAGCACTTCATACACTTCTGGATATGGTAGAGAGAATGAAATTTGTCCTTAGGTGAATGGATGAGGTTCGATATGTTTTCTGAAAAGATAGCTAGTGTGCTATAATAGATATAATCTTCACACTACATTAAAAAAAGAGATGTTGTGTAGAGTGGAGTGCTCTCCTCTAATGAGTCATTGGAGGTATCATGTAATGATAGTAATAAACTAGCAATCCTCATCTGTTTACCTGAGGGCAAACTCCATCTTCTATAACTTCCATTGGCATATGAAGTCTTTTGTGCTTATGACTTGACTTACCATGGACAGACAGGAAGATATGTTAACATATGCTTCGGAGAATATGAGAAATATTTGCTACCTTATTATTGCAGGTCAGAACTGGCAGATATCCCATCATGCAGGAGTAAATGGATGAAAACTAAAATACTAGAGTTAAATTTGGAGAGTGATCTTCAAGTCAGCACAGCTATGGAGCACTTCCAAATTTGGACTAGTATGGCTGCATTGTCTCCTAAATTTTTGGAAATAATCCTAAAATGACTAACTCTAATATTGGATGAACTTCTTTTTAATCCAATGTTACATAGCACCACAATAGAATGTTAATTCAAAATTGTGATGATGGACATGAGAATTGTTCCAACTAATTTGAATTGGATGCTTTTTTTTTTTTTTTTTTTTGTTTTACTCTCAAGATGCTGGTTGAAAATCCCTTTGGTAAGTAGTAATGCTACATTATATAGTCTGGTAAGAATGCATAGTAGTTAGAACTCATGCTCTTGTTCAGAGGATAAAATGCACATTAGAGGAGAAAGGGATAATGACTAAATAACTTTATTTAGTTATTAAATTATTAGGCCAATATATTCTCTTGGTTACCATGGCAACTTCATGAATTCAACAATATATATGCTCTACCCATGCATGCAGGCACACCAGTAGAAAGGCAAAGAATGAGTATAAAGAGGAGGATCCTGAAAGTCCTAGTGGCACCTTTTATGTGGATGCAGTGACAAGATCCTTCTCATTCTGCTAAAGGTCTCAAGATGATTGATCATCTGCCAAGAAGCTATAAGTGCTCTCAGTTTTCGACAAAACTATGCAATAATACTAAATTAAATACTCGGTTTACAAATCGTGATATAAATAGAATGCACCATCTATAGTCTTCCTTTTCATAATGCCAGTAATATCCAACTTGGTGTAGCTAGTGTTCTGAAGTCTGCAGTGTCCCCAAGAAAGAATATGCCCTGTGCTGACTCATTGCAGTTAATATTCTTGTTTCAGTGTAGGAGTTTTAAATCACCAAAGCAGATAAGAGTAATGCTTTGTAAGGGGGGGGGGGGTCCTTAACTGCTCTGATTATGACTGAAAAATGTCTTTCTTCCATAGCTCTATGTCCACTTAAGTGATGTCAACACTAACTACTTGCAAAAAAAAAAGCACTCTAAAAATTATTAGATAATGGTATCCATTACATCCTGACCTCTTGGCACTATTTAAAAAACTTTAAGCCCATAATCATAGATCCTTCCCATTGATATTTATGAATTTTTAGACACACACACACATACTTAATAGTATTGGTTCGTTATAAACTGGCCCAAGACCTCTTTCATCACTGGTTGCCCTGCCTTCCATGTTAAAAATTTATGCATTAAAAAGTCCTGCTTGTCAGACATAATTCTTAGTTATTAATGTTATGGTCAAGGTTTGATATAGCTAACCTTTTCACAAATATACTCCTAAAAGAATCTTCAGTACTTATTCTGACTCTTCCTTTGACAGAGCAGCCTTACTCACTTTTACCATGTGCTCTGATTATTTTACTTATCAGAAAACAACAGGTATTTTGTAAAAGTGGCACTAAATTCTGCTCCACTCAAAACCCATGCTATGTTAATTACATAGCATAACCATGTTGCCACTGACAAAGGAAATAGTTGCTTGTCCTTCCTTGACACTGTAGTAACTAGCCTAATCAGCAGATCATTATCTTTTTGTTTTGTTTTGTTTACAGATAACCTACCTGCAATTGTAGATTGATTCATCACATCACCCTTTCTACCAGTATGGTGTTATCAAAACCTCGGTAAATGGAGTTAGAACCATCTGCTCAGACTATACTTGGCCTATTCATTGAAATTAATCACATATGCAACACTTCTTTTAGTCCATGGCTTCCCCTTTTCACAATGAACAGGACTTGCTATCCTCCCCCCCTCAAAAAAAAAAACCAGATCACGGAAAACTTTGTTTACACTCCAGGCAGCTCAAAAAATTTCAGTCATTCTTAAGATACACCATACACACTTCCTTTTAAACCATACCAAAACTTAGTTGCCCTTATCTGCCCACCGAAAGATCCTCTCCATCTAAGTAATCATGGTGTCTACAGTATTCCCTGCTCTTGTGAACTGAGTACTTTAGAGAGACAGGAAAAATATCATTGATTGAATATAGGAATTGTGACCATTATGTACAGCTGTTCCAGAGTGGCAGAATGGAAATCCCTATTATACAGATGCTTATACATCACTACAACATTCTCCAAATATGGTTGCCTCAGCTCTTCCAGAATCTGGAAGATAATCATCTTGATCTTCAGCAAAATGAGTAAGATTTATGTAGTAGTCGTTTGTTTTCCTACTGTTATACCTGCATTCATTGGCATTGTACACTGAGTTAGCTTTGCATTAGGAACACCCACCTAATAACATATTGGTTTACTCCTCTGTGCAATAATGGCTCGCAGATGCCTAGGAACAGATTCCACAAGGTGTAGAACATTCATGTGTAACTCGACCCATGTCTGCTGCAGCAACTCTGTCAGTTCATGCTCATTCCGTGGAGGAGGATCAGCAGTTCTCATATCGCGTTTTAGCATATTCCACACACGTGGAATATGCTAGACCGGAATATGAGAACATTGGATTACAAAACTGAGTTTTGGGACCAAGGCAATGTGGCAAATTCATTGTTGTGTTCCTCCAACCACTCAGTAGTTGTATAAGCCTGATGATAAGATAAGTTGTCCTGTTGAAAGATGGCACTGTGGTTGAGGTAGACCAGATATGGATGAGGATGATCAACTAACAGGCCCCTGTAGTGTTCACCATTTAGTTTCTGGGAGGATAACCAATGGTGTGCCAGGAAAAAGCTCTCTCGAAACCATAACGCCACCTCCACCAGCCTGTTGAACCCCATCTGGGCAACCATGGGATGGGGGCTTCATGCTGTTTACACCAAATGTGAACATGGCTATCAGTATGGTGCAGCAGGAAACAGGACTTATCACTCCAGATGATCTTCTTCCATCTGTCGAGGGCCCATTGTTGATGTTTCTTGGCTTGTGCGAAGTGTTGTTTGCGATGCCTGGCCATCATCATCATGGTATCCTTGTTGGTCTCTGGCTGTGGAACCCCAGGCAAAGCAAGGTATGGCACATGGTGCATGTGGAAATGGGTCAAACTGTCCCACTGTTGTACTGTGGGCAAGCTATGGGACTGTTGCACATCATTTCTGAGACACCTGATGCTCACCTCTAGGATCAACCACACATGGCTGACCAGTGTGAGCCCTGTTGGATGTCTGTTCATGGTTAATCCAGTCCTGGTGCACCCTTGATACAGTAGCACAGGAGCAACCAAGAAATGCGACTGTTTCCAAAATACTGGCACCTACCCTCCGAGCCCCAACTATCTGTTACTGATTTACAATTACTGTTATTTTATTTAGAGAGGATAGGTGTCCATTTATAGTAGCTGCACAAGTGATATCAATGCACATGACATTGATATCATGCCAAATATGTAAATCGGGGTGGGTGTTCCTAATGCAAAGCTAACTCTCCTAGTCAGGAAGATACCTCACACACTGACTTTGTTTGCCTACACTTGAATAAAGAATTAAACTAGAATATAATTTGTTGCAAGTATAATTTATGAAGGAATTTCATAGCATTAATCCTCATATTGAAATTGGATATATTCAGTTTATCTCTTAAATTCATACTGATTTATGTTGTACTGGATTGATTTAAGCATTCTCATGGACACAGTATCTTTGTGTCCATGAGAATGCTTTGTGATCTTTCCTCTGAATGGTATAAATGGATATTATACAGAGTAACATAGTCTATTATATTACCTGAGATAAAATCAGGTATATAAGACAAAGATGTATGCTATCTCCACTACTACTAATCTGTGTGGATCACATTATGAAAGAATTTTGTAGAAAGCTTTCCCACTTGATAACAAAGTAAATAATACTTCCCAAGAAATTACGTTCCAGTTTAATCCTTATTCGGCTGTAAGCAAAGTTTGCGTGTGAGGTATCTTCATGACCAGACTCCTTGTATGTAGAGGCAGACAACTTCACATCAGTTGCATTTAGTAGCCCATAAAGTGCACTTCCTTTCAGATATGCATAATGCTATGCACTAGGCAGGTAAATTTAGTTTAATCCTTTATCCAAGTGTAAGCAAACAAAGTTTGCACCTGAAGTATCTTCAGGACTGGGGCAACTTGTGGTAAAGGTGGACCAAGTTCTCATCACTCCATGTCTTAGTATCTCCCATAATGCAAAGCACATCTTCTTGCAGACATGTATAATGCTATGTATTAAGGGAAGGGCCACTACCCAAGCCTGTTTCGATCTTTATTGAGGTCTTGTCAGTGGGAGCCAGACCCAGAAGTGGTGATACTAAGGCAGAAGCAATGGAGAAGTCATATTTACCTATACAAGTTGCCAAAAGGTATACCACCTTATTATTAAATTACTCTGAATTCAGAGAAAGATGTTGGAAGTTTTTCCCACTTGGTTAGACTATAATAAATTTAGTTTAATCCTTTATCCACAGATTTATTATAGTCCAACCAAGTGAAAAAAAACTTCCAACACTAAGGCAGGGTCACTAATCCAGGCCAGTTTCAACCTTTTATTGAGGTCTCATTGGTGGGATCCAGACCTAAGATATGAAGGTTGAATTAATGTAACTAAGTGAAATCTTTGTAATCAAGAGAAAAACTTTCAACTACCTCTGATCCAGAGTATTTAATAATAAAGCGATATACACCTTTTTTTTACATACTTGTGTATGAGAAATATTTCTGCATTAATTGAATCTCAGTATCTTCCTGGGTCTGCTCCCACTGATGAGACTTCACTAAAGGTGGAATTTGGTCTGAGTAGTGATCCCTTTCACATAATGCATAGCAATATATGCTTCCGAAAGGATGTGTGCTTTGTATTATGGGATACTAAAGCAGCTGATACGATGTCATCAGCCTATATGTACAAGTAGCATAGTCATGAAGATACCTTGCACACAGACTTTGCCTACATTTGAATACAGGATTAAACTAGAATATAATTTCTTGCCAGTATAATTTATGAAAGAATTTCATAGTATTAATCTTGATATTGAAATTGGAAATATTTAGTTTATCTCTTAAATTGTTGTACTGGATTGATTTACAGTACATCTTCAGGATTTTTAACAGAATTCAGTAATTATTATATTTTCATACCAAAAATTGCTGCAGCAATTTTTGGTATGAAAATTAGCGATAAAAAAACCATGAAAATAGGCAAACACAGAAACACATTAACTGCATTTTCAGTGAAGAATTTACATAAGTCAAATATTTCGGTTATTTAAGCACAATTTTTTGTTGAAATAATTGAAATGGATAGTGGAATAAGAAGGTCTCTTTAGTGAGGAGTAATTGAATACATTTATATGGAATAAGAGAAATTAGCTAATTTGCTAAACTAGCAATATGCACAGCAATGTTTGCAGATTTTTGGCTTATGGATATCTGCAAGTTGTTAGGAATAGTTGAACAGAGACTAGAAACTCCAAATAGGAAAGTTTTTGATTAGAGTAAACAGGTAGTGTCAGTGAGCAGAACCTTGTGTATGGTTGTATGGTAGCAAAAAAAAGATCCAGAAGACAAATATCTAGTAGATTGATGCAGTTAGTATATTGTCTTAGATGACTGATATATAAGAATAGTTAATATTGTCTGGAAGACTGATATGACAACACTTGAAGACCTTACAAATAACCAGCGCTCAACAAATATGCTCTCCCACATATGTGACAAGTAGATTTTGTTAGCTGTGAGTAGCTCAAATTGAATAAAATAGAATATTTTTATTTAATCAAAAATAACTTCCTAATCAAAATCTTTTAACTTTAAGAAATCACAGATGCATCAGTGATCACTTTATGGGACTCCTATTGATTGGGGTATACCATTTAAAAAAAAAAATGAGAGATCTTTGGTGACTTATTTTCATGGCAATTAGGTTTTCACACAATTTGAGTACTATTGAAAAAAAATGAGAGGAAACTACAAGAGATGGTAAAGTAATGCTTATTTTTCTTTTGATTAGTATAATAAAGTTTTATGTCACTGAGTCAATAGTAATAAAGTCTCTAGTTCTGTTGTAGTAGTAGTGGTGCTGTGATTGGCAACATGAGTTCAAGATGTAAGTAGTTCAAAATGGCACTGTTATACATAATGGAGCAGAGATGGCATAAATTTTTACTGTGGAAGATGAGAGCAGATGAAATTCATACCTGTTCAAAAACAGTATTGTCTCCATACGCATTTGATATGAGCAAAGCAAAATTAGATGCTTAGTCAGACATTTCAGGAATAAAACTGAGGTCAGAGACAAGCCTCTATGGCAATGATGGATAACATATTGATGTTCTGATCAGGAAGGATCATTGCGTCACAATGTGCAAATTGTACAGTGCAGTCTGTATTAGGAAAAACTAGTGGTGGTGATGACCATTTAATGATGAAATTTGATCATGCTCAAAATACATTTTTATGCCAGCTGAGCAGGAAACATCTGACATTTCTGTAAATGTTCTGAATGAAATTCTTTGATTGATCAATTTCAAGAGTTTTCATAATTGCGTATAGTTCAAACTACTTGCTAAATAGTGATTTGTGATAATTGATCCAAATTGATATTTCCTCTAGGATGATTTATTGCTGAGTTTCTTAAACCAATATTGAACAATATTTGTTTGAACCATTCCTGTATTTTAAATTAATAAACACTCCACAGCCATTCTTTCATATATATTTATTATGACAATTTTATTCACTCTTAGAGCTAAATAATATGGAAAGGGATGAGTACAATGGGTACTGGCCATGTCCTTTGACACTTTGGGATAAGGATGAATAGTGCTCGGGTGAAAGTCTGTTAAGGTAACAAGTGAATCTAATTCACAGGCACAGATCATGGCAACACAGTTGTCCCATTCTTTGTTTGTTCATCTCATCTTCCTTTTTTCCTCTTTTACCTTGCGGTGTTGAGGGTTTATTAATCATCAGACCTCAAACCGTTCACAGGATAAGGTGGTCAGCCCTACGTCCTGGTGTATCCTATGTCCGTAATGTTCTGAATTTCCTTGAGTTCTCAAGGCCAGATGAAAAACCCTTTGTTTGTTGTTGTTGAATATTAAACATAATCCTTGAATGTTTGGAGATAAAACTGTTTATCTATTAGTATTATTAGTATTACTTTTCCAGATTCCAAAGAGGCTCGAGACTCATTGTGGGAGGTTGAATGTGCATAGACTGCAATAGCTATCGTACTTTGCCTTGAACACATTCAATGTTAAAGCACTCGTCACCCATGCTGGCAGTGCATTCCACTCATTAACCAGCAAAAAATCTCCTTTTCACTTCCTTGCTCACATGATACCTATATGTGATACCTGGCATCCAAAAGCTAAGGACAAACTACATTTTTACATGTATATGACAAAATTGTCATGACTACAACCAAATGTGGACATAAATTTATTGCCAGCATACTAATAAATTATATCACACAAAAAATGTCTTAGAAGTTACAAATTTCCTAAGGACGTAATTAAAGAATTAATGTACAGTGCTTACAGAAAACTGAGACATTTCAATGTGGAATATGTCCATCCTGAACTGTAATGCAGCTCTCACAACATCTTACCATGCTTAGTACCAAGTGATTCAGGAGTTGCTGAGGCAAACTGGCCCATTCCTCTTTCAGAGCAAGGATAAAAGACTTTGTTTTCTGGAAGGGAATTTTGAGCATCAATTAGTCTCTCCCTGTTGCAGTTATATATCCTTGGTATCCAGAAGTATCTCCACTGCTTGTGTATGATGTGGTGTGGCATTGTCATCCATAGAAGTGAATTCTTTGCCTACAGCACTATGGAACAGTTGAACATGACATTGAAGAACTTTATTGCAATATTGTGCACCAGTCATAGACCCTTTTTCCAGCACTTGTAGCGCAGTGCATCTATTAAGCATAATACTTCCCCACATCATGATCCCCAGCACCATTGTATCTGTTCCTTTCAAGAACATTCTCACAATTGTAAGCAGTACCACTTTCACACCAGATCAAGTGTTGTCTAGAATCAGAGGAAAGACTAAAACAACTCATCTGTAAATAGTACATTAGCCCAGGAATATGGACTACAGTTCTTCAGGCACATAGGCCTACTTGTTGCCGACGTCTTGCCATAGTTTGTCAAGATATCCACATACCTGTGCTTGAATGGGGCCGACTTGCAAGTTGACCTGCCATGGTGCATAGATTATGTTTTGCTGTTATAACCAAAAATCTATGTTCATGCTCCATGGTAGAGCAAGGGCGACCTCTTAGCCAATGTTTGGAACACATTCTGTTGGTTTGAAATGCTGCTCATATCCTGGATACAATGCTATGTGAGATTCAAAACTCTGGCAATATCAGTAATTCTGCATCTTTCTTCAAGCTCTCCAATAATTCTTCCCTGCATGAAATCATCTAGGTGTCTTTGAGACGTTACAAGAGATCCAAGTTTGCAACTTTATTCCTTCATGAAAAGAGCTTCCTTCAAATGAAATTCACTTAGCTCGACCTTTTGCATTTTATCCTATTGAGTGACTCCTTTGTGCGTGATTCAAAATTTTGAATGTGTACCCACTTTCTACTTGAAATTGTCAATTATACAAATTGTCACAAGCTGATTTGTCTGAATTTGGTTGTAATCTTCAGAAAGAGCGTTTGTCCTTAGGTTTTAGACACTGGTGTATTATTGTAAGGATGGGTCTCCAGCTTATTTTTATGTGTTTTTATTCTTGAAGGAAATAGTGAAGCTCATTTAGCCCTAGATTAGAACTTGATGGTTACAGTTGTAACCATCTTGTGGTCCTTGACAAAAACCCTGCATATTGGCTGAAGTAGTAAGTTAAACGGTCAATTTTTTGGCTGGTTTAAACACCAGAGTTTGGGTCACAGACATGAATGGGACTCCTTCTTTTCTGTCAGATTGACTAATCTTCTACTTAACTCCGGAACTGGCTGAAAAATGGTCTAGAAAAAGTTTTTGTAGAAATGGGATTTGCTTCCATGGACCTGAACTGCTATGAGAAAGACCATTATAATTTGATTCTAATTGTAATGGTCATTCTCCTGGCAGTTCAGCTCCATGGAAGCAAATACCATTTCTACAGAACGACACAGGTGTCTGAACAGAATGTGAAGTTGAACTCTTAAGCTATTCTTTCATCATAATGGTCAATGCCATTATTATAGGACCTCATTGGAGTTTTTGTGATGAGTCTAATAAATCTTCTAGATCTAGGTGCCACAAAATTCTTAAAATTATTATTATGTCACACCTCCCA
Organism: Typopeltis vanoorti; assembly: GCF_054136105.1. Taxonomy (NCBI): domain Eukaryota; kingdom Metazoa; phylum Arthropoda; class Arachnida; order Uropygi; family Thelyphonidae; genus Typopeltis; species Typopeltis vanoorti. The sequence goes on from NC_143553.1 coordinate 89,708,430, forward strand.
AGGAGTTCTTGAACTTTTGGGAGAACACACTACTCCACTACACAACTTGCTGTCTCCTCTGCTTAATCCTCCTAACACACTACTCCACTACCTTTTGACACAAACCACACCAATAGTATTTTGTGTCTGTAAATTGCATGTCTTTTTGGCCACTTTACCTCTATACACTGGATAAATAAAAACTCAAGGTTCCAGGAGCAAAAACCCTGCATACTGCTATATGAGATCAGCTAATTCACCTATGTCCTCTTGTTCTTCCAATTGTGCTATAGAGGTTAATATCAACCCCAAAATCATTCACCTGTACTTCTCTTGCTGCCTTTCTAACAATGCATTCCACACACCTACCATGCCTTGTATAATAAACAATACTTAGCAAGAAATTATATTCTTGCTTTAATCCTTTACTCAATCATATGCAAACATCATGTTGGAGGCTTAATGGATTTTTTACAACACTCAAAAAGAATTAAAATAGAATTAATACTTCCTGTATTTCGTCCTGGTCACCAGGACATCTACGGGGATTACAAAAACAATTAATGTAACATGCACACACAAATCTTACAATACTAAGCCCAACCACGTGGGTGACACTAAAGTCCTATCTAGGTGGAGCGCCCTCTAAGGGCGGTAGTAGGTGGCCTGGAATGCAAGGTGGGACCTCTGGTGATGAGTGTTTCCCAAATCTTCGGAAACATTAAGCTTCAGAAGATTTGGGAAACATGGTTTTGTGAAGGGTAGGCCATGCCTTAACTTGCTCATTTTTTATAATACAGTGAAGCTGAGTTGGATAAAGGTAATGGGTTTACAATGATACTGCTGGACTTTGCAAAAGCCTTTGACAGGATACTACATGGAATTCTAATCAGTAAACTGCAGCACATGGGGATGGATATAGGGTTGGTGAGGTGGATAAGAGGATGGTTGGTGCAGAGATATCAGAGAGTACATGTTATAGGTTTAATGGAATATGAACAGCACTGAGAAAGGATTAAAACTAATTTTAATACTTCAAATATTTCATCTCCGTCACAGAGACATCTTCGGGGATTACAAAAACTTTTTGTAACAACACACACACAAATACAATTCAGAGTGACACTAAAGTCCTATCTAGGTGGTGTGCCCTCTATGGGCATTTGCAGGTGGCCTGGGATGTAAAGAGGGATCTCTGATATCAGAGAGTAGTTTATTCAGGAGTAGAGTCCAGAAAAAGGCCTGTGACTAATGGTATGCCACAGGTAATCAGGGTTTCTTGGCAATGAGAGGTTCCAGAAGCGAGTGACCAAGATGATAGCAGGTCTATGGAATGAACCTTACAAGAACAGGTTGAAGATTTGTGGGTTACAGAAACTGGTTGACAGGCAGAGAAGGTAGTCAAATGATTGAGACATACAAATTACTGAAGGGTTTTACAAGATTACTTCAGAGGAATTTTTCAGAACAAGTCTGGTGGTGAAAGAAACTAGGGACCATCCTTGAAAACTGAATAAGTGTAGTTAGCAAGGGTGTTAGAACTAGATTTTTTGCTTGGAGAGTGGTTAATGAGTGAAATAGGTTGCCAGAGTCTGTTGTGGGTGCCATGACTGTGAATGAGTTCAAAGCCAGTTTGTTGACAGGATACTCCATACATGAGTTCATGTATGGAGTATCCAGTTTGTTGACAGGATACTCCATACATCATCATCACAGTATCCTGTGATGATGATGATGCTGCTGTTTCACAACTAAATAGTTGTGAAACAGCATGCACTTTATCAAAAAAAACAAACTAGCAGTGTACTGTAAGTACATCCTTTAGCATAATTGTCTTAGTATTGCATTACTTGAGTCATGGACTCTTCAGTAATCTTACTTGCCATGTAGGAGAACTATTTTAGATTTCATTTGGTCTGACTTGTGCTGTGCTGTTTCTTTCCTTAGTATGCTATCACTTGAAGATGAGTTAATCAGCCTTGTTAAAGGAGTATAAAGATTTTTCATTCCAAAAACTAGTTTTTCATCCTACGGAACTGTAGACTAGCTGTAAAATACATACAACAACTAACAGATTTGATATTTTAGCCTTAGCTGCTTTGTTATTTCAATCAAACCAAACCTTGATACTTGTTCCCCTCTCTGTCCTACATCTTATACATCATCCATAAAAACTTTTTCTCATTACATTTTATTTATTAGCAAACAAAGTTTGCACCTGAAACTATCTTCAGGACTGAATATGATGTTGTACTACCTTACCAGGGTAAGGTAGTACAACACCGAGTAACTTGTAGCAAAGGTGGACCAAGCTAACATCACTCCTATCCAGTATCTCCCATAATGCAAAACACATCTCCTTGCAGATATGTATTATGTTATGCATTAAGCAAACTTTGTTTGCTCACACTTGGATAAAGGATTAAACTAAATTTATTATAGTCTAACCAAGTGAAAAATAAATGTTCAACATCTTTCTCTAAATCCAGAGTAATTTAATAAAAAAGGTGGTACACCTTTTGGCAACTCCTATAGGTAAGGATGACCTTGCTAGTGCTTCTGTCTGGTATCTCCACCACTGGGCCTGGCTCCCACTGAAGAGACCTCAATAAAGGTTGAAACTAGTCTGGGTAATGGCCAATCCCTTAATGTATAACATTATACATATCTGCAAGGAGATGTGTTTTGCATTATGGGAGATACTGGGATAGGAGTGATGTTAGCTTGGTCCACCTTTGCTACGAGTTGCCCAGTGTTGTACTACCTTACTCCGGTAAGGTAGTACAACACCATATTCAGTCCTGAAGATATTTTCACGCACAAACTTTGTTTGCTCACACTTGGATAAAGGATTAAACTAAATTTATTATATAGAAAGTATTTTACCTTGGGTATAATAAATGTTAAAAATACCAAGCAATTTTAAACCTGGTCTTGCACTACCTGTAGGATCAGCTAGACTTGCATCACTTGCAGGCGCAAACTTGACTTGTTTGTCTGTTTGCTTACTCGGGAAATGGAGTAAAACCAGGTTTAAAATTGCTTGGCATTTTTAAATTTATTATAGTCTAACCAAGTGAAAAATAAACATTCAAAAAAGTATCTGTTTTTAGAAAGTTTTTTACCTTGGGTATAAGGTAAAAAACTTATAGATAAAATTTACCTTATAGATATATAAGGTAAAAAACTTAGATACCAAGCTATTTTAAACCTGGTTTTTACTCCATTTCCCAAGTAAGCAAACAGACAAATAACTCAAGTTTGCACCTGCATGTAATGCAAGTCTACCTGCAAAGCAGTGCAACTCGTGGTAGAGGTGGAATAATCTCTGATCACTATTCTTAATATTTACTCTTAATGCAAAGCCCATCTCCTTGAGGAGATGTATGATGCTATGTATTAAAGGCAAAGGGCCACTACCCAGCTTATTCCACCTTTATCACGAGCTGCCTAGACCTGCGCTACTTTGCGGGTCACCTAGACTTGCATTACGTGTAGGTGCAAACTTGACTTATTTGTCTGCTTGCTTACTTGGTAAATGGAATAAAAACCAGGTTTAAAATAGCTTGGTATCTTTAACATATACCCAAGGTAAAACACTTTCTACATCTATCTCTCATTCTGAGATTTTTATTTAATAAGGTCAAAGCACCTTCCACTGATGAGACCTCAATAAAGGTCGAAACCGGTCTGAGTAGAGTGGCCCCTTGCCTTTAATGCATAGCATCATACATCTCCTCGAGGAGATGGGCTTTGCATTAAGGGTAAATATTAAGAATAGTGATCAGGGCTTATTCCACCTTTACCACAAGTTGCCTAGACTTGCATTATGTGCAGGTGCAAACTTGACTAGAAAATACCAAGATTTAAATACTTTTGAGCTCTGTATTACTAAATCTTGGTATTTTCTAGCCTAGCTCCCACTGATGAGGCCTCAATAAAGGTCGAAACCGGTCTGGGTAGTGGCCCCTTGCCTTTAATACAAAACATCATACATCCCCTTCTTGGAGATGTGTTTTGGCATTAAGGGTAAATATTAAGATTAGTGATCTGAGCTTACCCCACCTTTACCACGAGTTGCCCTGGTCCTGCACTACCTGTAGGATCAGTTAGACTTGCATCAATTGCAGGCGCAAACTTGACTTTTTGTCTGTTTGCTTACTTGGGAAATGGAGTAAAACCAGGTTTAAAAATTACTTGGTATTCTTAACATTTATTATACCCAAGGTAAAATACTTTCTATATATATATATATGTATATATATATATATATATATATATATATATGTATATATATATATATATATATATATATATATATATATATATATATATATATATATATATATATATGTTGAAGGATTGAATAGTGAGTTGTGTTGTTGTAGTCGGAATATTAAGTAATGGAAAAAAGGGCTCTCCTGCAAAGAAGTCCTCGGACTCCTCATATACAATGCATACTAATCTATTTCTGCAGTGTTTCCTAAGATTTTAGTCAAAGTTTTAGGCTGTCTACTAAAGGCTTCTGTGAACAGAAGATTTAATGTGACTTCATCTACCCAGATTAATGTTTCATGCAAGTTAATTGTTCCTCAGAAACTCAAAATTCACTTTCCTTGCTGCCAGTAGATATGTCTCTTTTTAAACATTGTCATCATTAAAGTCGACTATAATCAGGGCTTGACCAATTGTACAAAATCCTCCTCACCATGAAAAAATGTATTTGATCATGACATCCCCTCCCACCACACCATTTTCTTTTTTTTTTTTTTAATATTATATCCCAATAAGTCAATGGGATTTGCATAAAGTATTATTGGCTATATCATTCTTTGGAGAACATTTTTCTTCTGTGAGAACCATTCCAACAAGTCAATAAAAAATAAGAAATGATCATAGGAAGAACAGTAAAAACAATATTGATTTTTGTGAAAAATATGAATTTTATTGACTTTGTCATTGCCATACTATTCCTAACAGTTATTTTTTTATTAAATAAAAAATATTTTAGTCTGCAGCTACCTGCCAGTTCACAAAGTTACTTGCCACAGATGAGTTCATGAGTGGATTTCTTGAGCCTGCCTATTGATGATTCTCTTGTTGGCTAAACCAGTTTGCATAAGCATTTAATTATCATTACCTTCTACATTTCCAGAGATGTAATAATATTCCACTTAAATATTTCATCTCACACCTGTTCACCTCACATCATTCAACATCAAGCCACTGCCACCATTTTTCCCTTCATCTGCACTTCAAGCAGATATTTCTCTGCCATCATCAATGGTATTCTTATCTCTCTCAAAATGTTATGAAAACCATACTATTCCTAACAGTATATCGACATCCAATTATTCACATCTTGTACAGGACGTAGGGATTTTTATTTTAAATAAATGCTTTTGGCTTTTGAACTAAACATGAGTTGGCTATTCTCCCACTACTGACAGAATTAAGAAATCCATGTGAACACGGATTTCTTAATTCTGCAATAAAAAAAAAAAGGCTGGAGAGCAGTTAACCAATTCTATGAGGGGCAGCACACATTTGTGAATGGTCAGTCATGACTTAGTGATCTTTTGTTAACTTTTCATAAGAGTGACAGCTGAGTTAGATAAAGGGAATGTCTACATGATGATACTGCTGGAATTTACAAAGGTGTTTGACAGGATACCACATGGAACTCTTATGCAGACTGCAACAAATGGGGATGATATGAAACTAGTGATATACTGCTTTTTGGACAGATACCAAAAAGCAGTATATGGAAGAGTAGAATCGAGAAAGCAGGTGACTAGTGGTGTGGCACTGGGCGTGGGTGGGATGCCGTGCTTCGACTGTTGTTTAATTTGTACATAAATGATATAGGAAATAATTTGCTGATGATACAAAGTTAGGTACGGTAGTAGTTAATCAAGGTGATGTTGAGACCTTGCAGGATGATTTAAATAGTTAACAGTATGGGTAAAACATAATGGATGTCAATTTAATGTGGAAAAGGGTCAAATTATACGTTTTGGGATACAAAGATTACACGCTGTGCACCATATTGAGGGAACTGTACTCCAGGAAATTGATGAAGCCAGGAATTTGAAGGTATAGTAGTAGCATTAGATAGTTTAGAGGGCATATTGATGAAGTAGTCAGGGTAGCTCACATGATTACTTGGTTATTGAATAACACAGTAGTAAGCAGAGATAAGGTAGTTATCATTCCTCTTTATAAAAGCAATGATACGACCACATCTGGATTACTCTGCTCAGGTCTGGTCACCTGGACTTCTTGGGGATGTGGAAGTTGTGGAGAAGATCCAGAGGTGAGTGACCAAGTTGATGAATGGTCTGTGGAATGCTTCCTATGAGGATAAATTGAAGGTTCGTGGATTGCAAAAGTTGGTTGACAGGCGAAAAAGGGGAATATGATTAGAAACATTTAAGTTACTTGAAGGATTTTGTAGGATTATGGTAGATGATAGGCTTATACTTTGGTTACTCATAACTATTATTTTTCAGGAAATAATGTATACTAAAATATTAATTATAAAAACTTTAATACTTTCCTCTATTTTGGCAATGTTACATTGCCATCGTCAGAGATCACAAAAAGCAATATGTGCACACAGGCACTAACACTGGGTAAATGAGACTGAAGAGTCGGGCCTTGATTCCTAAATGATGCCCCCAGTGGGCTTTTTTGGATGTGTCCCAGATATATGGAATGGAGATTCCAAATATCCAGGGTACATCGAAAAATTCTAAGGAAATACAACCTTACACCACATAGAAAATTGGCATCCCTTATCTACTCCACCAGACCAGCCATATTCCCTAGACTTACCAGGTCCCTTGCAGTTGTGAACTATCCTACTACAGCCAAAGAGGCAGGACAGCCAATATCAGAATTTCTGAACACAAGGACTACATCTGGTTCCACCAATACAGCTACTCAGGACTTGTTGACCATGCTTTCAAAACTCACCACAGGATATGCTGGAAGAAGGCCACTCTGTTACTCCGCAGCAAATACAAATATGAAAGGCTGTTCCTCTAATCCAGCTCAACCCTGAAAAACTTTCCAAACCTCAAGAAATTTAGGTGCATGAGACTGCCCAAAATTTGGGAAGTGTTAGTCCTCAGTGATCCCTGATCATGGCAATGTAATGCTGCTGAAATATAGGAAAGTATTAAAGTTTCTTATAATTAATATTTTAGTATATGTTATTTCCTGAAAAATAAGCTCTTTTATATGATTAATGCAGAGGAGATGTTTCAACACTTAGCTAGATTGGGTAGAACAAGAGGTCATCCATGGAATTTGAGTGAAGGGTGTGGTTAATAGGGATACAAGGACTAGATTTTTTTTGCTTGGAGAGCTGTGAAGAAATGGAATGGGTTACCCAAGGTCATGAGTGCTTTGTCTGTTAATGGTTTCAAGGAGATGTATGATAGGTATTGTGTTGGTAGTTTGGGTCTCTCATGATGAGCCTAAACCAACATTAATACTTGTAGTCCAAGTTGTTCTGGTCAATTCCAGCCAGCACAGCCATTTTAACATAGACAGACAATCTTTATATTGAAAGTTTTTCCACTTGTTGGTTATACTATAAATCAAAGATGTCAAAAAATTATATTTCTGGTTCAATCCTTTATCCAAGTGTAAGCAAACACAGTTTGTGTGTGAAGTAACTTCACGGCTGGGCAACTCGTATATAGAGGCTAATGACTTCACATCACTTGCCTTAGTATCCCATAATGCAAAGCATATATATCCTTATGGATGTGTATAATGTTATGCATTATGCCCGCCATCTTACATCAAAGTGTTGTAAATCATCCTTCCATCTTGTTTTTTTTTGGGATCCTTTCCTTATCTTGGTATCTGCTCAATTCTTAATTTTGCATGTCTTTCACCTGTTAATTGCTGATATGGCTAGTTTGTCTTCATCTACATGTTTTACAATATTTCACAGTATTCCCTCATACAGGCATCTCTAATTATTTCTAATGCTATCTCTTTTTGTTATTGACAGCATTCTTCTCTTCAAGGCTCTTTAGATTACTCACAACTTGTCTTCCTGTTTTACAATTATTTAAGTACCTAATTCAGTCTGATATGCATTTGTCATAAATTTTATGTTAGTCTTGAAACTTTTTTTTTTCCTGCTTTCTCTGCCAAGGTTATTTATCATTTTATGAGCTTTACTTATTGTTGACAGAACAGTAGCATCTACTAAATGTAAATTATTTAGATTTCGTCCATTGATGTTAATTTCGTAGCTTTTCCCATGATATGTTTCTGAAGACTTGACAGAACAATTTTGGTGATATCAGATCTCCTTGCTTTGTTTCTCTCTCAGTTTTGAATTCCTTTTTGTATGTTCAATCTTTGTGTTGACTGCGTTTCAATATATAGTTTCTAATCATCTGATATTTTGCTGGAATGACATGTTATTTTAAGCTGTTCATCATTCCTGATTGATATAAAAGAATCAAAAGCTTTCTCAAAATTTGCAAATATGCAGGAAGATGATATTCATTTATTTTATTTATTTTTCCCCCCTATTACTTACAAAGTGAAAGTTTCTATAAACTCTTCTTTGGAACAGTAAGGTTATCCTATCTTCTTCAGTCCTCTCAGTATTTTTAGAGATGGCCTGCCTGAAAAACCTATCTGATAGCACTGCATTATTTCAGATTTATTCATCAACTACTGCACTCACTATATGATGTCAGGCCATGTCGAACTTTGTCATTTTTTTTCTTTGAATATAAATGATTGAATTCCCACTTCTGAAATATTCTTTTGCAATAAACACCTTTTAGCATCAATGACGAACAGTACCAATTTTTTTTAGCTAGAGATGATGTTGCCAAATGAGATTTTCCACTCCTTTAAACCTTCTAATTTGTTTTCATGCTAACACTGAAACTTGCAAAAAAAAAAGTTTAAAAATTACTTTGTATATTATCAAGAAGATATTATTGATTGTCCTCCATCAGTTTGCCAATACTTAGACTTCATTGATTCCTACCTGCAGTAGAGGTTTGCAGAATATTCTTTGTAACTAACCATTTTGATTTCCCATGGGGCAAGACTTGGATATAGCAGTTCATAAGAAAGATTTCGGTAATTGGACCACATGTTTGTTAAGATAAATATCAATAAAAATAAAAATAATAAACCCGACAAGTTTCATAAGTCGTTTGACTTGCATCTTCAGGGGTCAAAGGTAACTAAAAGTTTAAACACAAGAAATGAGAAATTATTCAAAATAGTTCATTCAATGCAGTTGTGGTCGTCTAACTGTTCATTAAATTAAATATCCGGATGCAGATTCAGTGCAATATTATACTAAGTTTGAACAATGCTGGATGCTGTCACGTTCTGTTCTTCACGTTCACATTGTCCGAGGTCTGACTTGGGTATATTTTTTATCAATGCAGACCAAACTTGGTGTAGAATTAGGCCCTGGTTTTTGTTGCATTGCATTGGAATTCTAAGCATGTTTGCAGCTTAATTAAATTTTCTTATGTAATAATTTTTTTCAACGTAAGACATGCTTGTGTTTTGCCGGAGTACATTATGGCCGGTGGAAGTTGTATGGTATGCTAGGCCTGATATTTGTGTTCTCTTCTTTTTTGCACTTCTTTTTGGTGTTCGTTCATGCAAATTTCCCCTGATCTTCCCATCTGGCCTACATGGCTTGTTTTGTAGGCCATCTACAAAACAAGCCTACATGGTAGGCTTGTTTTGTAGAAGGTTTCTGCATCCCCAAAACCTCCACATCATCCTTTAAAAAAAAAACCCACGTGTTTATAAAATTCATTGTTCCTGTGGCATCTGCTACGTAGGCCTGATGGGAAGATCAGGGAGGAAATTCGCATGAACGAACACCAAAAAGACGTGCAAAAAAGAAGAGAACACAAATTAGGCCTAGCATGCCATAATGTACTCTGGCAAAAAACAAACATGTCTTACATTGAAAAAAATTGTTACATAAGAAAATTTAAAGAAGCAAACATGCTTAGAATTCCAGTGCAATGCAACAAAAATCAGGGCCTAATTCTACACCAAATTCGGTCTGCATTGATAAAAAAATACACCCAAGTCAGACCTCGGACAATGTGAATGTGAACAACAGAACACGACAGCATCTTGCATTGTTCAAACTTAGTATTGCACTGAATCTGCATTCGGATATTTAATTTAATGAACAGTTAGACGACCACAACTGCATCGAATGAACTATTTTGAGTAATTTCTCGTGTTTAAACTTTTAGTTACCTTTGACCCCTAAAGATGTAAGTCAAACGACTTACTAAACTTGTTGGTTTTTCTGAATAAAACACTTTTTTATGGTTTTGCATCTGCCAAATACCATCTGCAACTTTTTTAAGATAATATTTAATTACTAGTTTCATACACCATTTTCATGTATATCTTCAGAATAAAAAAGCAATATGATCAAATCACAATTGAATTTTCAGATCACAGCAGTGACATCTCATTTTACATATTCTGTTTTCATCAGAATAATATTTCACTGTTGTGTGGCTATCCAAGACAAAAAAGTTATCAACTTTTGTGGAAATGAATAATGCATGGTGCTATAGATTTGAACACCTGGTTATCAGTAATACAAATAATTCTTATCTTTCAATAAAATGTGGGTTATCAAGTCCCCCCCCCCCGTCTCCCCACATTATCTCAAATGTTAAGAATTGTGAGCATTATCAAGAGTACAATTGAAAAGGCAATGCTAGCAAAAAGACATGAGCAATTTCTTAAATGAAATGAAGAAATAATTCCTAAGTAAAAGAATGCAGTGTAATAATTAAAAATGGAAATAAATTTCACTTGAAGGTAGAAATAACAAGTAATACTGATATTACTGCTAATAGAAGGAAAGAAAGCATGCATATCTGTTGCAGAAAGATGCCCTGAATTATAGTGAATTAGATTTATAAACATAAAAACTTAAAGGACTAATGTTAGCAAATTTTCTTGCTGTTTAATGAAATGACATGATCAAAAAATAGTAATTTTCCTTTCCTGGTATTGGTATTAGGCCTTGTCATCTTTTCTGGTCTTTCACCATGTATTTGTAGGTCTTTTTCTGTTTTTCCCCCTTTTTTGGGGGAAGGGGAGCATAAGTGTAATTTTTATTTTTGTCCAGTTTGGTGTAATCGTACTTGTTCCAAATTTCATTTCTGGTGCTGCTTTCTTTCATAAGCCATGTTTCACTTCTATATAACATCATCTTCCTCATCGCCTAAAGTGGGTTAAGGCTACTATTAATAACTTTCCACTCTAATCTATTGGCACTCAAGTTATTTAATTTCTGTAAGCGTTCAGACCACTTGTACTCTAGATGTTTCCTATCCATTTCTTTCTTTTCTTTCCTTCTACTCTTCAATTTTTGATAATTTGAGGAAACCTGTTAGTAGGCATTCTGTACACATGTCCATATCACTGTTACTGTTTTTCTCTGAGTCTTGTTATTATTACAATATTTTTGTGTAATTCTTTTCTAATCTCCTGACTGGTTTTCTTTTCAGTCCATTATGTTTTATTATTTCTCTTGCACAAAGTCTCTGCACCATAAAGAACTATGAGAAGTACTTAAACTACACGTGTTGATTTTAAATTCTTTGAAGAGATGTGTATTTTTCCATATATTTATAAGTTTGGTCATAGTGGACCACCCTAGATTTATTCTATTCAATAATTTCTTCATAATTTAGCCTGTTCTTGATCATTGTGCTTAAGTAATTGAATTTTTTAACCTGTTTCAGTTTATTTCCTTCCACTTCTAAGTTAAGATCTTCTAGTGCAGAAGGAATGATATAGGATGTGTAGATGTATGGTCTGAGTTTGAAGAAGGATTTGTATCATGCTGATAGACTCACCCAAATGGTTTTGGTGTTGTGTCTTTGTTCACCAAACTTCGTCTAGGTCACTGAACCTGCACTAATTTGCTAATGCATGTCTTCCAGATCCACAGACCCTCCTCCAGCTATAGCAGCAACCAACCAGATATATTCAAGATCTTATTGTCCTTGATCTCAACACTAGACTGCTTCAAATCAACAACCATCTTCCCATCTGAAATAGCATCAATAATTCCCCCACTTAATTCTAATGTTCTAAGCTCATTGGAACACGTGCAGCTGCTGCTCAACATCCCTACACAGTGCACCTTGAAACCCACAGAACAAATTTCTTCCCCTCCTCCTCCATCCCTGCAACCGCTATATTATGGAACAGCCTTCCCCCTTGATGTGTTCCCTAGGGAATACACTCTACAGTCATTCAAATCTTATGTGAACACATACCTTCTTTCCCAACCCATACACGGTACTAATGTATTATAGGTTGATCTACCAACCTCTCGTGTATGGGCTCAACATAAAAAGGTGGATGCAGGTGAGTGTGTTTGAAGGCACCCATGAAGTAAGTGAGTGCACAAATAATCAAGTGCGTGCAGAATCTAGTCTCTTAACCAAAAATATTGAATAAGCTAGTCAATTCAGGAAGTAAAAGTGTTTGGGGACATAAAGGGACACTGCAGTTTCTTATATACTAATGCCAGAAATATCAGGAACAAGAGGGAGGAATTTTTGGCATTGGTTAGTGCAACCTCACCAAAAGTTATAGGCATTAGTGAGACTTGGCTAACAGCCAAGATGATAGAATATGAAGGGTTTAGTATTTTCAGGGAGGATAGGATGAAAGGAAGAGTACCTGATGATTGATGAATTGCAGCCAAAACAAATAGGAGATAGATGGGAAGATGGCTGTTTATTTGAAGCAGTTTGATGTTGAGATCAAGGCCAATAAGATCTTGAATATATATGGTTGGTTGCTACTATATGCTGGGGGGGGGTCTTGGATCTGGAAGACATGCATTAGCAAACTAGTGCAGGTTGAGTGATTATTATGGGGGGCTTCAACTGTGGAGATATAAATTGGAAGGAAGATCAGATAGTAGGAAGGAAATGGAATTTATACACCTACCAAGAGAATAACTACTTGAGGCAACATGTGATGGAGGGGACTTGGGGTGCGAAATTATTGGACATGATCATAGGATCAGAAGAGCTATCCATAACAAAGTTGGCTACATTGCCAACGATTGGGGAAATTGACCATGCAGACTTTACTTGGGGGATTGCAAAACACGAGGATTCTGTAATAAATTTAGTTTAATCCTTTATCCAAGTGTAAGCAAACAAGGTTTGTGCCTGAAAATATCTTCAGGACTGAGGTAAGGTGGTACATCCCTTTGCAACTCGTAGCAAAGGTGGACCAAGCTCTCATCACTCCGTGTCTCAGTATTTCCCATAATGCAGAGCACATCTCCTTGCAGACATCTATACTGCTATGCATTAAGGGAAGGGCCAATACCCAGACCGGTTTCAACCTTTATTGAGGTCTCGTCAGTGGGAGGCAGACCCAGGGTGGCGATACTAAGGTAGAAGCAATGGAGAGGTCATATTTACCTATACGAGTTGCCAACCGGTGTACCACCTTATTATTAAATTACTCTGGATTTAGAGGAAGATGTTGGAAGTTTATTTTGCACTTGGTTAGACTATAATAAATTTAGTTTAATCCTTTATCCAATTGTAAGCAAAACAAAGTTTACTCCTGAAAATATCTTCCAGACTGAGGTAGGTTGGTACATCCCTTGGCAACTCGTAGCAAAGGTGGACCAAGCTCTCATCACTCCTTGTCTCAGTATCTCCCATAATGCAAAGCACATCTCCTTGCAGACATCTATACTGCTATGCATTAAGGGAAGGGCCAATACCCAGACCGGTTTCGACCTTTATTCAGGTCTCGTCAGTGGGGGAAGACCCAGGGTAGTAATACTAAGGCAGAAGCAATGGAGAGGTCATATTTACCTATATGAGTTGCCAACGAGTCTGCCTCCCACTGACGAGACTTCAATAAAGGTCGAAATCAGTCTGGTAGTGGCCCTTCCCTTAATGCATAGCAGTATACATGTCTGCTTTGCATTATGGGAGGTGATGAGAGCTTGGTCCACCTTTGCTACGAGTTGCCAAGGGATGTACCACCTTACCTCAGTCCTGAAGATATTTTCAGGTGAAAACTTTGTTTGCTTACACTTGGATAAAGGATTAAACTAAATTTATTATAATCTAACCAAGTGCAAAATAAACTTCCAACATGAAGATTCTGTCAAGAAGTGGGTATATGTGGAATTACAAGGCAGGTGATTATGACAAGCTTAGAAGAAGGAAGCTTGGAGCTGTCCCATGACATATAGCCCTGCAAGGGTAGGATGTTAATAGTGCATGAGAGATAGTTAAGGAGCATCTAGGGAAGCAATGTTAAATTGTATTCCTAAGGTAAGGAGGGTAAATCAGGAGTTAGATGGATGAGTGGTATCATTAAGCAGGACCTACAAAGAAAAGTGTTGTGGAGGGTATGTAAGGAAAAAGGTGACCATAATGGTAAGGAAGGCAAAATAAGATTACGAGAAGAAACTGATCGAGCAGGCCAAAGGAAATCTCAAAAAAGTTATTTCATTATGTGGCAAGTAAGAGGAAGAATGACTATGGAAGAATAACTTTAATGAATGCTGATGGTGACAGGGGATAAAATAGTTGAGTTACTGAGTGAACACTTTGCAATGTATATAATCCAGGTGAGGTTAATGCTGTTATATATGTGACAGATTGTGGGATTGATTGCATCTGCTGGAACAATTAAATATGGATAGATAAATCGTGCCTTTTGCAGCCCTCCGTAGAAGAACTATTTGGAAGAAAGAAAAACTAGTTAATAGAAGACTTCTTAGACTTCAGAGTCTGAGGTCCTCTTTAGTAACCTCACTCATTGGATAATTTGTAACTGACCCTGCATTCCAAGCTTCACATTTTGACAAACTGTTATTCTCATTTCAAGTGAATACCTTAATATTATTGGCTTCAGTCTAGGAGATGATAAATCTGCTTATATCCCTCTCATTGTTTTCAGGTGACTTAAGACAAATTAGACTTGACTAATTATCACATCGGGTTACGATTAGTTCTGGAGATAAAGATGTATCTGCAATACTTGGTTCAGAACCAAGGGAGACAATATTTAGGAGAAGTAAAACGGAACTCCGGTAAGAATTAAATTGTTAGTCGGTGATTAAACATCTACAGTGCGTCTTGGTGTTTGTTTACAGCCTAAAAGCGAACACCTGCGTAGTAACTTTTCCGATAACAGCAAATGTTATCTTTACTGCGATGCATGGGAGTATGTTAGTAGTCATTCAAAGACTAACGCATACCCTCATGAATTCCGTCAAAAACGACATGAGTATTGGCAACAAAACTGAATGAGGTACGCACTTTCTACAAAATTCTTGCATGACAGTTTTTGCATACACGTGGTTCAGCGCTCAGGACAATGGATTGTTTATCGTTCACTATGACCTCATCACAGGCTGGATAAGGGTAATCGAGTAGACCGTCCCCCCACTCCCCCCCCCACACACAGTATGCCCACATCTAAAGCAGAACTCACTTTATTTAGGTTAGCTCCAGCGCATATGTATTGTTTTATCAGTTATATTTAATTTAGTGAAACACTTGCCTGTTATACAATTTTTATCTGTCCTCTTCTAACTACAGCTTCCGTCAGACGAGATCGACGACGCCCTTTTGGTTTTTAAAGACTTGGGTTCAAATGCCGGCCATAATTCCAACACAATCACAGAAACAACCTCTAACCATTGCTTTTGGATACATTTATTTCAGTTATACTCTGAAGATGGGAATTCCCACTTACTCATTCATGAATAAATCGCGTATGCATGTCTGATTCAATTTATTACATTAAAATGTAATAAACTGTTCTCAGTATGTTGTTGCCACTAATACACACTCTATCAAGAACCTCACATTCATAGAAATGGCTTTAATAGATGAGCAGTGCAAGAATGTTTACCTTATGTAAACTTTGACAGCGAGAACATTTGATTTTGTCGAACGCAATTAAGCCTACGTCAGTTAAAGAATCATCGTGTCTTACGAAAATTCGTACAAAATGTGAGCCATCTCAAGTCATGTTTCAGTCGGACTATTTTGAAGGGACACAAAGGTCCAAATGTCGAAAATATATATCGCAACTTAATTCCATTCAGCTAAAGCAGTGGTCGCCAAACTTTTTCGCCGTGAGGGCCACATTTCTTCAGCACTGTTCAGCGGGCCGTAGTAAAAAAAAAAAAAACTAGAACTAGATATATGAGTTTTATTGAAAGCAGATAAAAACTGATTACAGAATATGTGAGATTAAATTATCGTATATTAATGACAACGAATTTCTATCAGCAAATTCTCATATTTTTATCCCAAATTATAATAAAACAATTAATGCGAATGATGTAACTGTGTTTGTGTTTTTAAAATCTTATTAAACTCAGGTTCAAATTTTGAAGTGCTAATTACAAGTAGCGATTTCAAATGTTCATCAGATAAATTTGCCCTGTATTTTGACTTGATATATTTCATTCGAGAAAAAGTTTGTTCGCAAAGATACGTTGTCCCAAAAATAGAGATAAATTTACAAGCAAATTTCTTCAAATTTGCTTGTAAAATTCAAATATTTTTTTCTTCGTTAGTCCATTTTAACCGATCTTTTGCAGTCAGAAAGACCGTAACTTGGATTACGGTTACTTTTTGCTATTCAGGAATATATTTTCGACACAATTTTAATTAATGCATTTGAAATCCATCAACACCCCATGTTTTTTTTTTTTTTTTTTTTTGCGCGGATTCTTATTGAAAAATTAGTCCAATTGGCGGGCCGTAGTTTGGAGACCCCTGAGCTAAAGGGTCATCGTACACACGATGTTTAATTTGTTTGTCTGATAATTTTTTTTAAATGAAATCTGATATTTAGGATCTCGTAAATGTTGTTTCAATCGTATATTTGTAATGACAAAATTAGAGGGAAAAAAACAACTAACTTTATAGTTCTAGAATACATAACTCAGTTTTTTGAATGTTGTAATTATGAATGCATTCTAATTTTGAGACGTGACGAATTTTTATAAAATTACCACTACTCAGTTTTTTAAATAACGCAAATGTGTCCCATAGTAGTTCTCGTGAAGACAGCGGAAATATCTATAATCGAAAATTCAACTCAACTTTGTGGTATATAAACAGTCAAGAGCCTGCTAGCGTAATGTGTATAGTACGGTGAAGTTCGTTAAACGTGTGGACAGACTTATGTGTTCGTCGTATTAGAACACAGAAACTAAGTAAATAATTAATTTATTAACTTATTGCTGATATTTCGCTGGTGTTATAACCAGCATCTTCAGAGCACAAAAACACAGTTTGTTACAATACGCGAGACTATGACAACATGATGTAATCAGCAGACTGGTTAAACAAAATTGTAGCAGCAACACAAAGACTAGTCTTGATTTTTTGGCGCCCTCTATCTGAAAAAAAAAAAAAAAAAAAACCACTATCACATAAGTCTATTCCAAACTATATTCGTCACCGAATATAGTTTGGAATATAAGATGGGTAAAGTTTATATACAGTTGACTCTCACTATAACAAAGTACCCAAGAGTTCCGACTTGGTGCTTTTCTTGCCCACAAATTAAAACACTAGACTGCATATAATAATAAAAAAAATAAATAAATATAAACACTGGAATTACACAAACAACAACAAAGAGAAACACTTTTTGATATATTTTTTAAAAACTTTTCATAACACTTCTTTGAAATTCAATAAGCACATAAAACATGTAGAACGCATTTCTCCTTCACCTGTGCTGCTAAAAGGACACGCAGCATTTTGTTAAAACCGAATTAAGACCACATATTGATGCAAGAATAAGTAAAGAATTTGCGTATATAATGTGAATTCCACCCACGAAAGGGTTCAGATTTCATTAGTACTTAGGAGTTACTCTAGGCAGGGGTTCCCAACCCTATGCCTGCGGGCATCATAGCGCCCGTCAACCAATTTGTGTGCCCGCCGCTGTTGAACCATGTGCCGTATAGTTTGAAATAATCACGCAACAATTCATGGCATGCTATATGACGCATGCGTTAATGACACATGACGAGTATTAAACGCATACAATGTAAAGTAGACGCGCATTCCAAGTTATTCATTCCAGTTTAAGAACTGGAATATCATCATATTCTCCTAATTATGAAGCACTAGCCAATGAAATGCAATGCCAAAGATCACACTAACTTACATATATATATTTAAATTTTTATATAATGTAAACTTTTAAGTAATAAAACATTTGATTATAATGTAAACTTTGTATGTATTCATTTAACAAACGAATTCAAAAAATTTGCTTGAAAAAGTAAAATGGTGCCCGTCGCCCTACCGGTATTTTAGAATGTGCTCTAGGAAACAAAAAGGTTGGGAACCCCTGCTCTAGGGTCTAGACATGGATCTTTTTCAAGCCACTTCAGGATTCCAATAAGGTTGCAGAATGAAGTTATCTACCATCTAAAACAGTGTCCCTCCCCCATCTCGGGATGTATGATGAATATGCTGCCTTTTCACCATATTAGTAATAAAATTTTAAAGGATCTATGGACAAATCAATAACGTATAATATTACTATACTTTATTACTATAAGAATTTTGGTATTACATTTTCTTGATTTAAATTACTGACGCGTCACAAGAAAGATTAAATAAATTTTAATGCCTTTAAAGCTTTAATTTCAAAAGTGGGGAAATTCAATCTTTGAGTACCAATGTAACCTTCATAGTTTCACAAGATACACGTATTTCATGGAGTCTGTATAATTTAATAATTTTTAATGCCGTTGGAGCCTTCCTCCCTCCCCTTAATGATTAATTACCCACTGTGGAGATTTCATTACAGAAAATACTTAGTTTGAGTCAGTATGGTATTCAGAGGGTTTCAGCATGATCACTGAAAAACCAACAGCTGTCAAAACTATTAACAGTTTCAGTGAAAAGCACTAACAAAAGACGAATGTGCCATCTTCTAGGCGTGTCCTTTACAATAAAACATGACCTAGGTAAATCATGGCGAAGGGTTTTTTTTTTTAAATCGCTCAATCACTTTTCAAACTTGTCTAGTTTCAAAAGACAAACATCGCCTTTGTTTTCCTTTAAAAAATAATGAATATTTATTATCCTTTCTTTTAGCGATTTTCAGTATTAAGTTGAGACCATTTTAGCTCTTTTCTTCATTCTTCAGTTTTGTAATTATCTTGAATGCATTTATGAAATGTGCTTTTATTACTTAAATTAGAAGCGGGAGAATTTTTTGTGACAAAGAGCAGAAGAAAGGGGAAATCTAAAAAAAAAACAAAACAAATAAATAAAAAAAACATCCGGAAATAGCGATACTTCATTTACGGAAGAGCCTTAAAGGAAAAAAAAAAATCTAAGCGCCTGACTACTCAAGCAGGTCCCAAGTGCTTGCTCCACCGCCCTTTCGTCTGCGAAGGACAATATAACGCACGCGTAGGAATCGAAGTCACTGACTTCTTTGCTGTGAGAATATATTGGACGAAGGTGAGTCTGAGTTGTCCCATAAATCACTTCACTGAAAGTTAAACGTAAACTGCAAAACGTTCCCAGTATTTTAGAAAACAGTTTTGCTTACATCCGTGTTCATGAATCTCTTAACACTTTGCATGCTGCAGTAAGTGTAAATTATGTTTAGAAAAGAAAAATGCTACTATCTTCGTTGAATTTTCAAGATAAATTTGGATCTGAATGAAAGTTTAGATTAAAACTGTACACCACTCGCTATATAGTTTTAAATCAATCGAGAACAGGTAGTTAACGTATCTCCAAAACCGTAGATCAGCCTCGAAAAAGGTGAGATGCCAAAATTGTCTTCTGTGAACCCTCATCACAAATTTGGCTCATTTAAGCCAAAAGCAGGAATTTTTGTCTGTAGCACGCATTGATATTACATTGACGATTATGGTGTCTTATGCGCGACGTGGATTAACGAGAGAGTGGGAGAAAGTGTTCATCGCTGACAAGTGTATTCAGTTACCCGTCTTTCATAATTTTTGGCATTCATGTAACAATGCAGATTGTATTGTAGAAATCACTACTGACACCCGCTTTCGGGAAAGTGAATATTATGGTATTGCCAGACAACGATCAGTCATCTGGTGGTGTGTGTGTGGGGGGGGGGGGGGACTTTCCGAAAGTAATGTCTCCATAGTGGTGGTTCCCCATCCAAATGAGATGTAAAGTGAAATAAAAGATATTTCTAAGTCTCATTTTTCATAAACTATTCCTCAAATCTTCCTCACTTTCAAAATACTTTTTCCACCGCGTAGTAAAATAGTTTTCAAATAACTTTTAATCCAAGTGCCATATTTTGTACCAAACGATCGGACTGCATGAATTGTAGTTTCCAAAGCAATTCTCGATATTCACATGTACGATGCGGACAATCATGTTTCGAAAGGAAAATATGCACTATACTTACTTTTACATGACACCGCCATCGGAGTCCTTAGAACTCATCTCTAGAGAGCACTCTACAACACGTTCCGCTTCCTTACTACATAATCCATCCCTTTGCGTTACACACCCTATACAGCAGCGTTTCTCACTCTTTCTAAGCCCAAGGACCAGTAAAATGCCTAAAGCAATTCTATGGACCACTAAGTTGTGTAATTTTTTTTTTTTTTTTTTTTTTAAACGTATGTGGAAATTACCAACATTTGGGTAAAACTGTGCCATTTATAACATAAATCTAAAAGCATGTTTTGAATATGTATGGAAACATAATTAACTTGGAAGTAAACGATTAAAAGTGTATCATCATTGAACAAAATTTTAATTTTTATTAAACAAATAAATATGATATAATTATGTTACTATTTACTTTTAATGAGATGGATGTGCTTCTCAGCCTTGCAGAGTTGCTGGATATCTGGCTCAATATCGGTCAACTTCAGTTGAAGATCGGCACACCACTAAGACGAATTCTGTATTTTGTTTTTATTTGAAGGAGCGATGAAAATCTTTTCTCACAAAGATAGGTTGTAGAAAACTGCATGACGATTTTCGATGATGCTTCAGATAATTCGGGAAATTCACTTCTCACTGAAGCCGAGATCCAGAATTGAGCCAAACCACGATCACGGAATTGCATTTTAAGCCCACTGTCACCTGAAAGCTCAATTAGCTGTTCTTTTTTCGATAACCAAAATTGCGTTCTCGTGACTGCAAGCCTGAAATGGATCGTGAATCCACAGAAATTTCTTATAAAAGTTATTCGGAAAATATGTTTCCAAATTCTGTTTCAGAGTTTTGAGGTGGACAAAAACCCTTTCCCAGCGGTTAAATTCTAAACTAATAAGTTTCGGGGCCCTATACAAAATAACCAATTGTATTTACCTTTTGAATACTATCCGGGGAAGCTCCAAACCTCCCAGTCCCTTTCATCACGCGTTCGTAATCAGGCTACTGTTATTGATTTTATATACACATTCAAAACTGTAAACAGTTGTTGAATAATAACACAATAATGTAGGCATAATTAGTTACAAAACAGAAAAATGTTCCTACAAAATAACCAATTATATTTACCTTTGAATGTGATCCACTGGTCGAGTGTCCAGCAAGTCGTTCAGCGTATTAATATTATCGCATTGCAACTGATGGGAATTCTGTGTTTCTGTAGATTCGGTGCAGACCTCTTTCTCTTCAGAAAAAAACAGACAAACTGTCATTACAAACTCGTTTTGTATTATCACTGTCATCCGAGCTATTTTTCCCGTTTCAAGAAGGTACCAATGTACTTATCCATAATTTAAACACCGTACTTACTCGAATATAACTCGCACCTCCCTGATTTTACTTTTCGAAAAAAGAAATTAAAAAGTTTCGCATATACCTTGCAAATGAAAAAAGCTGAAGCTCGTTCAGAGCGGGGGCGATAGTAACTTGCTCCCGCGGTAAACAGCACGCCCTCCTCAATAGCCACTACAGGGTGTTCGGGATAAATTTGACAGTTTCGTAAGGAAAAAGAAAATCTTCTTTGTATCTATTAAATTTAATGAATTGACAAAAAAACATTACAGGCAGAGTTAATTACAATACTATCAACAAGATTTACTCAAAATAACCACCATTAGCATCGATCACAGCTTCAATTCTGCTTCGGAACCTCGAACAAGCTGATGCTACAGTCTCCCTGGGAAGGGCCGCAAAAACTGTTTTAATTTTATCCATTAACTGGGCTTTTGTATTACTGGAAGTGCGATTGGTGTCTTTTTCAACTGCGCCCCATACAAAATAATCCATGGGGTTAAGGTCTGGGGAGTTTGGAGGCCAAACATTTGGACTGGTGAAGTCGTAGAAATTTTCAGACAACCATTTTTGACTTTTCCCAGAGGTGTGGCAAGGGGCCGAATCCTGCTGCCATACATACGGCCTACCATTGGCTACCCTTGTTATCCAGGGCTTGACTACAGTTAGCAACTCCACGAACAAAGCCCGAATTCCAATGCCAGGGTTCTTCAACACCTGTTCCTGCAGATTTGCGAGGAATTCTGCTGTACGAACGCAATCAGATCGTCTGCTAGGGATCTTTCTTCTTGCTACATCCTCGTAGTCACCATTGCAAGTCTCTAGTTCATGCCTGATTGTTTTTACTGTATTCAGGGAGCATTGGGCAGCAGTCGTAATATCCTTATTTTGATGGCGGGCACGAATCATCATGATACAAGTTATTCTCTTCCATGATTCAGGTGGGTTCCAGCTATCCATCCTTTCTGACATCTTGTATATGAATGAAGAAGGGTCCAAACTTTTAAATGAAGAGAAGTGTGTGTTAATACATGTAACTTACGGAAAAATATAATTAATTATAAATATGTCAAATTTATCCCGAACACCCTGTATATTGCAGAGGCAAGAAAAATAAGTACTTTTATTATGTCAGTGAATAAGGTATAAGCAGTCTGTAATATATTTCTCAACAAATAGTGCAATTAGAGACAACTGGGATAAAAACGATACTAATTAATAAATCACATGTCTCCTCATACAGAAACTATGCTGTATAGACTCAAGCAAAACCATTTGTTGCACCTGCAAACACAGTAACTAAAAACTATTGTTATTAATTAGATGTGAGTTCGCTCCTCAGCAATAAAATTCAACCGAACGTGTTAAAACTAAGAAATGTATATTGTATATATATCTTAGTATTTCGAAGCCTGGCTCTCACTGATGAGACCTCAATAAAGGTCGAAGTAGTGGCCCCTTGCCTTTAATACTTAGCTTCATACATCTCCTCCAGGAGATGTGCTTTGCATTAAGGGTAACTATTAAGAATAGTGATCAGAGCTTATTCCACCTTTACCAAGAGTTGCCTAGACTTGCACTACCTACGGGGTCACCCAGACTTGCACTACTTGCAGGCACAAACTTGACTTACTTGTCTGTTTGCTTACTTGGGAAATGGAGTAAAATCAGGTTTAAAATAGCTTGGGATCTTTAACGTATATTAT